>NC_056500.1:36312008-36317499 GCF_014905685.2 Nematolebias whitei
TGCTGCTAACAGGACCATGCTGCTAACAGAATCATGCTGCTAACAGATGTAGTATGACAAATATATGAAATATATATGCATACAATTTCACGAGTTCCTCATCTTTCTGACTGTGTAAGTCGTGCATTGAATTTTAACAAAAATGTAACGAGAGACGTTATTATCTTTGACCCATCAAAATGAATGTGGTCATTTATTTTCAGAATCAAAGTTTAACATCAAACATTTACATTAATTTGGCAAAATATGAAAATAATAACAGACAAGTTTCACAGAAAATGAGCATCGATCACTCGGCGGTGAACGAGGACTTTGCTTCAGATATTTCTAAAATATCTGTACTGGTTTTGTGAGAGAGAGAAGAGTTTAAGATGAAATGGAGATTTTCTTACAGAGAACTATGTGAGGGAATTAATATCTGTTGACCAGAACGTGCACGCTTCATCAGATCTCAGCTCGCCTCCGGTACACTTTAGTCGAAGAAGAGACCGTTACCTGGTGATGATAGATCAGCTCGATAGAGAATCCTCCAGACCTTTCAGCGTCTCCGTTGAGAGCTGCTGAAATCCTTAGATAGTCGTGCGTGGGTTGTTCAAACAGAAGTTATAATTCCAAACGTCTCTGACTCTCCTGAATTCTCGAATTCTCTTCCATTCACTTCACCATTCTCCATGAATTCTCCATGAATTCTAACAAATTCTCCTCAGAACTCCTTGAGAACTAACTTGAACTGGAAAGTTGCCACATTTTAAATGGGTCGACTTCCGGTTCAATTTAGAGCTTTCTGATTCGTGGATGTACCAGAAAGAGGTGTGGTTTTTGACGTAAGGTATTATCAAAAGTCGAGGTCAGGGAATGAATTTGTTTTCAACATACAGAAAAGATTATTGCAGAATACCAGACTTTTTGGAGCCTCACTCTGTTGTATCTTTCCAAATAGTAAAACATGACATCCCTTTTTCAGTAAACATTTAGTTGACCGAAGCTTCAACTTTCACATACTTACGACTTGGCTCATTTCAGACAGAAAATCAAGAAATGCATATTAACCTGATTTCTTCTTTGAATGAGGAATAAAAATCATTACTTACTGTTTATGTAAAATAAAAATGAGTAGTTCTTTTCAACCTGTAAGCATTGAGTGAAACTAACACAATTTGATTATCAAACATTTGTAAGACAGTAATGATTATAAAGAATTGTCTTTTCTGCTTGATTAATTCAAGAAAGAAAGTCACCAGATGGCTCAGACTGTTTTCAGATCAATGAAAATAACAGTCTCTGTCCATCTGATAGATTTGAGGTCATCAGGGTCAGATCAGGCCAGATCAGGTTCACTACAGTCCCCCCTTTGGAAATCATCACCTGTCCATGGGGATGAATTCCAACCGTGAACTTAGACCTTCAAATGTCCTTGAGCTTGATGTAATCCAGCAAGGAAGACCAAAGTCAGAAGTAATCCAGCAAGGAAGACCAAAGTCAGAAGTAATCCAGCAAGGAAACAAAGTCAAGGTAATTCCACAATGTTCTTGGTATTCCATTGTGTTGATTATAATCCCATATCGTCTCGATAATTCCATTGTAGCAATGCTTTAACCCCTTGGAAACAGAGTCTGTAATCCATTGGAAAAAGTCATATAATCCACAACGGTAAATCCACAGCGATTGGAAGTGTTGATTAATCAGCATACAGAGGGGTACCCTTGGATTGAACTGAAGAAGCGGCCACTGGATGAAGAGTTGAGACCAACGTCAGGATTGCAGGTCGCCTCCAGCGAAGGTTGTCTCCAGCGACGTCCAGCCTGTGCCGTTCTGGTTCAATGTGTCATGCAATTATGTGGTTTAAGGTGGGCTTATGAAGGGGATTTTACATAAGGCCTTAAACTATATGCATCTGGTGTGTAAGCTATTATGGTTGGGAATAGCTACAACTACCAGTTAAGGGGTGGAGAATGCTGAAAAAGGGGTACTACAGGGGTTTATGCCTATAGAAAAGGGTTCCAAACTATTTTTCCATTTCTAACTTGGTTTAAGTTAGCTTTACATGGTAAAGTATAGTTTGGTGTAATTGTCTGTTGTCCTTTAGACGAACGACTTGAGATTGGGTGTTTGGTTTTCCCATAAATGTTTTGGAAGTCTATGGCGAGACTTATCAAAAAGAATTAGCTATCCCCCCGAATAGAATTGTTCGAGTAGGTTCGGCTTAAGCGTTGTGAGATCAATGTAGATTATGGTACTCAAGGTAGCAATAATATACATTGACTCCGCAAAGATTGCAATTTAGTGAATGAACTGCATGTTGGCATGGTTAAAGGCTTCTTAGTCTCTAACTTACTACACAACAAAATTCATTCTTACCTCAGAAACAATACCAAAATCAACTAAACAACGTTTCAGCACCGACAAGAGTAGTGACTAAGCATCTAGAAACATCGTTTCACAGCTTCTCCTCACCCTGGTTGCCAGATTTCAGTCACGCTGTCCCGTTTTATCAAGGGTAGGTCCTGTGAGTTTAAACTATGGTTAAGTTTATTATCCATTAGTTATCTTCTGCTTGGATGACCCTTGTTCCCACGAGGTCAGATTTTGTGAGATCTTTGTCTCCTAAGGAGTTATTGCACGCCTTGTGTTGTTTAATCTGGTTACGATGTACCCATTTAACAGTTGGCTCTTTTTGGCCTTTACTGATTTTTATCTGGTAGATAATTGGAGACACTTTGTCGGTAATCAGATGGGGTCCAGTCCATCTGGGCATCAGCTTACGGGCGAGAGTTCCGGTCCCGGACTCTACTCTCCCAGTTTTGGGTGCAAACGTGTAGTACCAGACCCTGTCTCCCACTTGGAGTTCCTCGTAAGAGGCCTTTTGGTCGTAGTACGCTTTGCGTCCTTCAGCTGATTTTTCAAGGTTTTTCTGTGCGAAAGCAAAAGTGTTTTTAAGGTGTCTTTCCAAGTCTTTCATGTATTGTTGTGTGGTGTAGGCTGTTGCCATGGCAGCATCGCCTGGTTGGTACAACAGGTGCAGAGGGAGAGTCATTTGTCGACCCGTCATCATCTCGAAAGGAGCAATGCCAGTCGACGTGTGTGGAGTGGCCCTTATGGCCATGAGGACCAGAGGGAGTTTCACGTCCCAGTCCTTGTGGTTTGCGGCTACGTATTTTTTCAAAATACTCACCACAGTCCTGTTTGCTCTCTCAACCTGGCCTGAAGCCTGTGGGTGGTAGCCAATATGGAAGTTGGCTTTGACGCCTAGCGTCTTCCACAGTTCCTTCATTACTTCACCTGTGAAGTGTGTACCTTGGTCTGAGTTCACCCTAAGGGGAAGTCCAAACCTTGAAAATACATGATTCATTAATAACATAGCAGTGGTTTGTGCTGTGTCATTAGGGGCTGGTAGACATTCTACCCATTTGGTAAACGCGCAGGTTACCGTGAGAAAATATTTATTTCCTCTAGAGGTCTTAGTGAGTGGTCCGACCCAGTCAATCTGGAGGTCCGACCATGGAAATGCAATGCCTCTACTATGCAGTGGTGCTCTGTGAAGTGGTCTGGATGGTTGAAACTGGCCACAGATCAGGCACCCTTTTATGTAGTCCTTGACATCCTTTTTCATTCCAGGCCAATAAGCAATTTGTTTTAATGCTTTCAGCGTGGCATTGTCACCCTTATGTCCTGCGGACGGAAGGTCATGTGCATGGACTAACATCACCCCCCTGTGGTCATGGGGGACCACGAACACAGGTGAGGACGTCCGTCCATGAGCGAAAGTTAGGATGCCTTTAAGTAGTTTTAGCTGTTTTCGCAGCTGAAAGAGGACTTTGAGGTCTGGATTGGAATCCAGCTCGACTTTCGATGGAGTGTATTTGTCTGGGTCAGTCAGATACAGTATCATCGAGTTAATTGCAGGATCCAACTTCTGAAGTTGGATGATGTCTGGGTCAGTCAGCATTGGGCGCACAGAGACTGTGTTATCAGCAGGTTTAGCTGCAGCTTGTGCACGTGTGACTGCCATTACCTCAGTTGTAACTTGTGACGACTGAGTGTTGAGTAGCCAGGAGGGGTCGAAGGACCACGTGGGTCCGTCAACGGCACCTTCCTTGGCTAGGGAGTCTGCAAGGTCATTGTAGTGCTTGTCATCGCCTGGGACTCTGGAGTGTCCTGGAACTTTCTTCCAGAAGATCTGTAGATCATGTGATGTCACTAAGTGGTCACATGTCATGAAAAGCTCTTTGTGTTTTACCACCTTTTTGTTGCTTGTGAGAAAACCGTTCTGTTTCCACAGAGCGAGATGACACAAGAAACTAAGTCGAGCATAGTTAGAGTCAGTGCAGATGACTAGCGTCTGGATGGAGCGTTCTACTGCCATCTGTAGGCCTATTAGGATTGCAGCTATCTCAGCGTACTGAGAAGACTGAGAGCCTAATTTATAGCCAAATGTGACCTGTTCTTGGTCCTGGAGGAGAACTCCTCCAACACCTGCTTTGCAGATTGTCTCGTGGTGGAATGAGCATCCATCCACGTACATTGTTGCCATATCTTTGCAGATATTGCTATCAAAGAAGTGGTGATTTGGGTCCTCAGCAGCTGAGGGTTTGCTCACAACCGGCTGTTGGGTGGCTGGTACATCCTGTGTACATTCTTGGCAGATTGCCAAATCAGTGCCCAAGTGCGACTTCTTATTTTGACCGTAGCGGATGTCTAGGTTAAAACTTTGAAGTGCCATTAGCCATGTTGCAACACGTGAGTTTGTCACCACACCATCTCTGATGCGTTGGCTGTTCAGAAACGTTACTGGCTGGTGTTGTGTCTCAACAATAATCCTCTGTCCACCAATATAGCAGGAGAAATGTTTCACTGCCCACACAGTGGTCAATAGAGCCTTCTCACAGTCTGAATACCGTAATTCAGGGCCTGCCATTGTTTTGCTGGCGTAGGCCACAACACGCCTGTCTTTGTCGTGTATTTGGTACAGACCTGCACTCATGCAGTAAGTTGAGAAGCCCACTTCCAAGTAGAACTCTTTGTTGTAGTCTGGGTAGACTAGACATGGGGCTAGCTTGAGCCTGTCTTTGAGAGCGTTCATTGCCTGCTGCTGTGTATCAGTCCAGACAAAAGGAACGTCTTTCTTTAAGAGTTCAGTTAGTGGTTTTGCGAGATCCGCATAATGCTCTATGAACTGGCGAGAGTAGTTACACACTCCCAAGAAACTTTGTAGTTCTTTGAGATTGGTTGGGACTTTGAGGTTGTCTAGGCCTTGGGTGCGAGTCAACTGTGGTTGTACTCCGTCTGGACCTACTAAGAGGCCAACGTAGTCCACTTTGGTTCTGCACCACTGGCACTTTGACAGTGAGATTTTAGCACCAGCAGTTGTTAGCTGATTTAGGACGTGGTCGATCTCAGCCAAATGAGAGTCCAGTGTTGGCTGCCTCAAAAGGATGTCGTCCACGTAGATCAGTGTCCCACGCTCGTGGGCGTCTGGACATGCTTTGTTCAA
>NC_056500.1:36342499-36374767 GCF_014905685.2 Nematolebias whitei
ATATATCTCCGGTACGATGGTGCCCGTGTACATGGCTTGCAATCCACCTCTGCTGATGGCTTTTGGATTATTTTTGTTTTGTTCATTTTTTATCTGTGTCATAAATTCACTCCTGATGTATGACAGACAACAGCTTCTGGATCTTCATTTTTCTGTCACTGATGTCGCTTATTTGGACCATTATCAGTGTACCTCTGGAACAGTATCCGGATGTGTTTGGTCAACGCAAGATCTGTAACCAACAAAACTTTTATCCTCAGGGACTACTTTCAGGAGCACGAGTTAGACTTTTTGTGCATCACAGAGACTTGGATGTCTCTGGGTGAGTCCAGCATCTTTACGGAATTATTGCCACCGAACTGTTTGTATTTTAATGCCCCACGGCCATCAGGCCAGCGTGGTGATGGATTATTAACAATATTCATATCAACTTTGACTGTAAACAACTGCCCATCCCAGTTTCCCGCGCCAGCTTTGAGCTGATCGTCTTTGGACTCAGACTTTCACCTCAGATTTTATTTGCACTCGTATAACGCCCACCTCAATCTAAGGATTTCATAAATGAGTTTTCCGACTTCTTGGCTGAAATCACACCAAAATATGAGCATGTTTTCATTATTGGGGACTTTAATTTGCATGTGTGCTGTCCTGAGAAGCCCTTGGTTAAGGACATTTTAGATTTATTGGACTCATTTAATCTAACTCAACATGTAAACGGTCCCACCCAAGAGCGTGGACATACACTGGACCTTGTTTTAACACGTGATGTGACTGTTAATAACCTTGTTATTGGTGATAATGTTTTTTCAGACCACATGCCAGTCCAGTTTGAGTTCACCCTCCCCCATCTAACTCCTAAGTCGTGCATTCCTGCACGTAGCACGTGGGCTATTAACCACTTCACTGCTGCACGTTTCACAGATGTTTATAACTCTGAAATGATAATTCAGCCCCAGGTGTTTCTCACCACCACTGAGGAGCTGACATCCCAGTTCATCTCTGTCTGCTTAAAGACTCTGGATCATGTTGCACCTGTTAAAACCAAAAAAAATCAAAACTCAGAGCAGAACCTTGGCTGAGTGACGTCACCAAGGCCGTTAGGCACCAATGTAGGAGGGCGGAGAGAAAGTGGAGGAAAGACAGGCTGCAGGTCTCTTTTCAAATACTTAAAGAGAGTTGGCACCATTATCAGAAAGCGGTGAAAGCTGCTAAATCCAAATACTTTTCTGATATAATTACCTCAAAACTCTCACAACCCACATGTCCTCTTCGCCACCCTAAACTCTGTTCTCCACCTCACTGAACCATCACCTCTGGAAGCCTCGACTGAGCTGTGCAACAACTTCTTACATTTCTTTTTTTTTTAAATTGCGACCACCCGGGCTCTCATTTCCCCTCCAACTCATGACCCATCCATCCCACCTCAGTCTGTAGCTCCATTTGACCATTTTGAACCCATCACTCTATCTTCTCTAGAGCAGGTCATGTGCAGGTTGAAACCTTCTGGCTCCCCCTTTGATGTGGTCCCCCCTCGACTACTAAAGGAGGTTTTTCCTACTCTAGGTCCGTCCATTTTTGATATAGTAAGTAGTTTATCCACTGGCGTGGTGCCAAAATCCTTTAAACATGCTGTTGTCCAGCCTCTCCTGAAAAAAAACAAACCTTGACCCCTCAGTCGTATTCAACTACTGGCCTGTCTCCAAACTCCCAGTTGTTTCTAAACTACTGGAGAAAATAGTTGAGTCCCAGTTGAAGTGCTTCCAGAAAGGTCACACCATCTTAGAGCTATTCCAATCTGGCTTTAAACCTCTCCACAGCACTGAAACTGCCCTGCTGAAGGTCTTTAACGACATCTTCAGATCCACAGATACTGGTGATTCTGTGCTGCTTGTCCTGTTGGATCTTACAGCTGCCTTTGACACCATCGACCATGAGATCCTCATTGCTAGGTTAGAGCAGTGGGTGGGCGTCACAGGGTCAGCCCTCAGTTCATTCAGATCTTACCTCACCGACAGATCCTTTTGTGTCTCCATCAAGGATTTTCTCAGACAAAAATCCTGGTATCGAACAACACTACTGACTTTGCCTTCCAAAACTTTCCTTCCATTTTGACAGAAAGTATCGGCTGGAAGCACTGTTAGCTTCTGGGTAGTGTAGTTCTTTTGACTTGAATTACAGTATAGGCTATTGCGAAAGGAAACTACAAAATGGCGGCGCCTGTCCGAAATATTTTACAGTTAACCTTTTATCCCGTACCGTCCCAATCATGTCAGTAATATTAAAGTTGACAATCATGTGTCGTGTAAAATTTTAATTTGAAAAACCACAGAAGAGCAAGTCCACAAAAGTAAAACCACAAAGCGAGGGACATTTATCTTGAGTTTAATCACATTAAAAAAATTGGTGACAAAATTTCTCTCAAAATAGTTTGTAAACATCTGGAACATTTCTAACGCCATGCTAATTTTGTCATAGGCACATTAAACCTATATGAATTTATTGTGTGCATTTCCAACCCATCTCAAGAATGAGTTGTATGTTGACGCCTGCACGGGAGCTCTCCTCTAACAGCTCTAATGACCACACTGATGCTCATTCATAACTATTGAAAAACTGGTCTAATATCTGCATCTTGTGTTCAAACATGCAACATATTAGATGAAACCATAAATGTGAGGATAGCTGCAGAATCTAAAATCTGGTTCTAAAAGTGGTGCAAACTGCAATATTTAACATTTTTCAACTGACTGCCTAAAATGCAGCCTCGCTGGTCGCTCAGTAGCGAACACTCAACTCACATGCACAACGCCCCTGTTATAGTCGTTATCCATCGGCTTCTCGTTCACTTTAGAATTAATTTTAAAATTCTTATTGCTTTGTTTTAAAGCTCTTAATGGTCTTCAATCTTTTTTAGTTGGTCTAGTAGCTTTTTGTGAGTATGAGAGAACCTTTAGTTCAACTAATACATCCTTACCGTTTGTTCCAAAGTCCCAATACAAACGCTGGGGGCCGGACCTTTTTTTCACTGACTTGGGCCTTTTTAAAGCTAATCCTGAAGCCATTTTATTCAGGCAGGCTTTTAATTCATACTGACACGCTGGCATTTTTGTATTGTTCTTACTGTCCATTTAAATTTTTGTTCAGTGAAACACTTTGAATGAACTTTGAGTCACTGACTAGACTCCAACAGATGTCACCCAGTGCATCGCACTCACTAGTAAAATGTAAGAATCAGTAAAAGTTTAGATTTGAATTTAAATATATGGAACTTAAACATAATTTAAATCAAAAATAGGGATTAGGTCTGACACACTAAGGCTCCACTTGCTGCTGTAGAGGGCTACAAGTTCTCCTGATGGTAAAAAAAAAAAAAATTACTATCTGCCACTGAAAGCTTTAATAATCCTCACTTGAAAAATTGTAATTCTGTAATTCATTGTAGTTTCGTGGATTAGCAGTCTTGCGTAAAAATAATAAATACAGATTCAGCCCTGAGCCTCTAAATGTTGACAACTGAGGATTAAGAACAGGTCTGATGTGAGTTGAATATGAATTCAGCAGAGCATGTCATACATGAATTCTGCATATAAAAGAACAGATTTAAATACTTTGTAATATAAAAAATAAAAAAACTCTGCTTCTAAGTTCCATGACTGGCATTTTTTATCCTTGCTATGGTATTATTCAGTCAACCTTGCTTTTTAAACTAAAATTGTCAGACGAGAACAAATAATCCCTCTTCAAGGTGAGGGTGGATGAAATATGACTGCTTCTTGCTGTGTAATGTCATTTTGGTGAAGGATTTTCTAAGATGTCTGACACAAAAAGGTAGTGAATCTCCTCCTAATGGAACATTTCCAACAGGGAGGAGTTATAGTCAGTAATTGTTGCACACATCTGCAATGCTCTCTGTATAAACACGGCTGCTTATTTCACCAATATACCTGCCAACATCCAACTTGGCAAAGTGTGGGTTGGAAATTTTTGACGTGGTTGTTTTTCAGTAATGTGAGAGCAGAAAGCTCATGTAGGAGTAGTTTTGTGAGCATACAGAAGGAGCTTGTGTGCAGAAAGACATTTGTCTGAGCTGCACTGAAAGTGAAAGAGATGCATGAAAAATAATAACCCAGCTTTGATTTGGATAATTAAGCTCTTGAATAAATGAAATGGTACATATATGACAATATGGTTTTAAAGATATCCATTGCAGCTGGAATGACCGCAAAGGTATTTTTATGTCAACTGATTTCTAAACCTCTGTGAGATAGGGTCATAACCAAGAAGTTGTTGTTGTAAGATAACAATGTGTTGTAACATAAAATAAAATTATTCAAAAAGGTTTGGATAATTAACAAGCATTGCTTTAAACTGATTTTTCAAAGCTGTCGGACTGCTCCTCCTCTTGGTCTGTATCTAAAAAGTACACAGCTAAAAACAAAAGCTCTAAGTTTTAGACTTAAAAAGCCATTCTTAGGTAGAGCAGCTAGTTAGCACTGGTGCCTTGTAGCAAAAAGTTTGAGGTGATTGCATTTAAAACTTAGTTACTAAAATAATTGTAGGTCCCCAGAATTATACAAATATAAAGGAAACATTAAATATTTTATAATGCTATTTTAAATAGTTGTGACAAAGCTTAAAATTCTTAGGAAATCTCAGTTCCAGACCATGAGATGAGAAAGCATGATACCTTAAATAAATAAAAATAAACAAAACTTAATATCATTAGATAAATAGATTAGATAACATAAGATAACAATAATCAACAGAGGAGCCATGATCTTCAACTGGAAAAGGGTGGATTGCTCTCTTCAGGTCGAGGGTGCGATTCTGCCTCAAATGCAGGAGTTCAATCATCTTGAGGGTTTGTTTACGAGTGAGGGAAGAATGGAACGTGAGATTGACAGGTGGACTGATGCAGCATCTGCAGTATTGTGGACTCTGTACCAGTCCATTGTAGTGAAGAGAGAGCTGAGCTGTAAGGCAAAGCTCTCTGCTTACCGGTTGGTCTACATTCCTACCCTCACCTATGGTCACGAGCTCTTGGTGTTGACTGAAAGAATGAGATCGCAGAAACAGGCAGGTGAAATGAGTTCCCTCCACAGGGTATCTGGACTCTCCCTAAGAGATAGGGTGAGAAGTTCAGTTATACAGGAGAGACTCAGAGTAGAACCGCTGCTCCTCCACATCGAGAGGAGCCAATTGAGGTGGTTTGGGCATCTGGGTACCTCCCTAGGGAGGTGAATATTGGTGAGCATCAATGTTCATCAAATATGGGTTGAGTTTTGCTAATTCCAGTGATGGTTTAGAGCCAGGTTTAAGGTGGATTTAATTATTTGAAATTGTTTCAACACCTTTCTGATCTGTAGCAGCCTGACAATACTTCAAAGCTCTAAGTAAATCCAAGATGTTTACAAGCTGAAGACATGCGTCCAACAAACAACTACACTAACTATAATGCAGATATTGTGATTTATTTTTGTTATTATCATCATTGTTATTGAAGTAGTAGTGATATTTAGATGATTAATGTTATCAATATGGGCAGCACGGTGGCGCAACTGGTAGAGCTGCTGCTTTTCAGCGAGCAGGTCCTTGGTTCAAACCCCAGTCCAGGGGCCTTTCTGGGTGGAGTTTGCATGTTCTCTCCGTGCATGTGTGGGTTTTCTCTGGGTACTCCGGTTTCCTCCCACAGTCCAAAAACATGCATGCTAGGCTGATTGGTAACTCTAAATTGTTCCTAGGTGTGAGTGAGAGAGTGAATGGTTGTTTGTCTCGTTTGTCAAATATGTGTCCCTGTGATGGACTTGCGACCCATCCAGGGCGTACCCCGCCCCTCGCACAGTGATTGTTGGACATGGGCACCGGCGACCCCCGTGACCCAAAATGGAATAAGCGGGTAAAGAAAATGGATGGATGTTATCAATATGACTATGAATTTTGGTAATAGGATCTGGTTAGGTTTGGGATTAAGATCTATATCTGATTGATAAAGCATACATGCACCAATGAATTGAGAGCTTTGCCTTTCGACAACAGAGCAACGTCCTTGTTGCTGCAGACAAAGCTCAGAAACATGGGTCCATCTCTAGTTCAATTTTACTTACAAGACACAAAATGTCCTGATGCAAGCTCAATAATCCAGGTAGAAAAATCTAACAAGGTTAAGTCAGGTCTTCTGGATGGATTCTTCTTTGTTGAAACATTTCAGAGTCAGAGAGTCAGAGAGTCATCTTTTATCCAAACAACTTCTTGAGTCTTCTGCAGAGTCTCAGACTGAAGAAGTCTTTTGGATAAAAGATAAAACGTTTCAAGAAGAATCTGTCCAGAGGACCGTACTTAACCTTGTTAGAAGACACAAAGATGCGTCACCTCCTCTGGTTGAGATCTATCCCCAACCCACCTTACTCCATTTCAGAACCATGGTCTGAGACTCAGAGGAGCAAACTCTCATCCTGGCCACTGCACACTGCCCCACTGTGCACCGAAGGTCCCGGTTTACAAAAGCCAAGAAGGTGTGCATCCAATTTTATAAACAAATAGTAAAAAGCAGTTTAGAAGGATTTTGTGTTAACCTAAACTTTGCATAAATAAACACTCACTCTGCCTTTTCACCTACACCTATTACTGTTTTAGCCCATTTCTCAGAAGTTCAACTCATTAATTAGATCTCTCATACTTTGATTAAGCCAGTTCCTCTTCTGAACCCGTTTGATGATTTCTCTAATTGGCCTTGCATGTGCTAAATGCTTGTAAATTTAAACTGTGCAGGCCCTCCTACGCACTGAACAGCACATGCACACACCCACATACAACACTCATCTTGTAGCTGCCTGTTTCGGAAATTAGATTTTAAACTAAACTTATTTTCCTTGTACTTGTTTCTGATGCAATTTAGCTGCATTACTGGGATGTCAATAAGAAGATGGAAATCTCTCCCTGTGACTGCTGCTAAACTGATTGATTAAGTTACTCGTTTCTGTGGTGAAGAGCTGGATGCTTGGCTTTATAAGGAAATGTGGAAATTAGGAAATATGGTTTTAAAAGGGATTGTTCAAAGCTCAAATCTCACCTGTCTCTGCCTACATTGAAATAAGTTTTAACCAGGCCAACGTGAATTTAACAGGATCAATGCAGATCTTTAAAAACTCAAGATGATCACAAGAAGTTCCTAATTCAATAGTCAAAGCAGCAGTGGCTGACATGCAACCTTGAAGTAATGAAGTAATGGCCTCAGAGGAGACAGATCAATGCAAAAGCTTTACCCTTTAATGTCACAGTCTCCTATCATTTTTACTGGAATGAGTAAAGAAGAATCATCAGTCTAAAGACAAAGTGATGGTGAACATGACATATTTTGTTCAACTCTTTTTTTTCTAATCTGACCTTTGAGGCCGAAATAACATTTGAACATCCATCCATTCATCCACCCATTATCTTTACCCACTTATTCCATTTTGGGTCATGGGGATCGCCGGTGCCCATGTCCAGCAATCACTGTGAGAGGGGCGGGGTACACCCTGGATGTGTCGCAAGTCCATCACAGGGCCACATAGAGACAAAGACCATTCACTCTCACTCACACCTAGAGACAATTTAGAGTTACCAATCAGCCTAAGATGCATGCATCTGTTGCCTTTTCTGGTTTCTCTGCTGGTTTGACTTTTGCTTTCACCTCTAATTTTTTATTTTTTTTTGGTTCACTGTCGAAGAGCAAGAGGAAATTTGAAATACCCTCTGTTCGTGTATATTATGAGCACGATAACTGCATCAAAGCGTAAGAAATTTTCCTTTAGAATATTGGGATGCTATGTCAAAATTCTAGATGGCCACCACCATTAAGAGACAACCCAAAACATTTGAGGAAAATATGTTCTTTCAAATTTTTACATTGCTTAAAAGTATCCTTCTATCCATCCATTATCATCCGCTTATTCTGAAGTCGTGTCGTGGAGGCAGCAGCTTGAGCAGGGAGGCCCAAACATCTCTTTCCACAGCCACCTCTTCCAGCTCTTCTGGGAGGATTTCAAGGTGTTCCCAGGCCAACCTAGAGACATAGTCTCTCCAGCATGTCCTGGGTCTTCCCCATGGTCTCCTCCCTGTCGGACATGCCCAAAGCACCTCCCTAGGGAGGCACCCAGGGATCAGCCTTACCAGATGACTGAACCACCTCAACTGGCTCCTTTTGACATGGAGGAGTAGGGGTTATACTCTGAGTCTCTCCCGGATAACTGAATTTCTTACCCTATCTCTAAGGGAGAGTCCAGCTACCCTGCGTAGGAAACTCATTTCAACCGTCTGTATCCGTGATCTCATTCTTTCGGTCACTACCTAGAGCTTGTGACCATAGGTGAGGGTAGGAACGTAGAGTGACCAGTAAACAGAGAGTTTTGCCTTACAAATCAGCTCTCTTCTCTTCAATAATGCAGATGCTGCACCAATCCATCTGTCAATGTCACACTCCATTCTTCCCTCACTTGAGAAAAAAAAACAAACAAGATACTTGAACTACTCCACTTGAGGCAGAACCTCACCCTCAACCTGAAGAGATCAATCCACCTCCATCCAGTTGAAGACTATGGCCTCAGATTTGGAGGTGCTTATTGACATCCCAGCTGTTTCACACTCGGCTGTGAACTGCTCCAGTGAGAGCTGAAGATCAATGGCACAATGATGCTAACAGGACCACATCATCTGCAAAGAGCAGAGATGGAATCCTGAGGCCAAAGAACCAGAAACCCTCCGCCTTCTGGCTACACTGAAAAATTCTGTTTATAAAATTATGAACATAATTGGTGACAACAGGTAGCCCTGGCAGAGTCCAACTCCCACCCTGAAGGTTGTCAGACTTACTACGGGGCAATGCAAACCAAACTCTCACACTGCTTGTATAGGGACTGAACAGCCCGTAGCAATGGGCCTCCAATGCCATACGCATGGAGCACGCCCCACAGTGTATCCCAAGGAACACAGTCAAATGCTTTCTCCAAGTCCACAAAATACATGTAGACAGGATGGACAAACTCTCATGACCCCTCCAGGACCCTAGTGAGTGTAAAGAGCTGATCCAGTGTTCCACTACCAGGACAGAACCCCCATTGTTTCTCCTGGATCTCAGGTTTGACCAATGATCAGACTCGCTTCTCTAGTACCTCTGAATAGACCTTGCCAGGGAGGCTAAGGAGAATGGTGACCCTATAATTGGGTGTCCCCCACCGAGTTTGTGGATGGCACCACAAGAAGCACCAACAACCTTGCGGCCACAGTTCAAGGCAGCTACCTCCACAAGCAAGGTGCGGAACATGGCCCACTCAGACTCAATGTCCCCAGCCTCAGCTGGGATGCAGTTAAAGCTATCCCGGAGGTGTGAGTTGATCTCTCTGATGGGTTCTTCTGCCAAGCGTTCCCAGCAAACCCTCACTACACATTTGGAACTACCAGGTTTGTCCTTAAAAGCATTGTTTAAAGTATAGTTTTCTCAAATGACTGAGGTGGCTGAAGTTTAATCTATGAGAGTCAAGGCCACCATTGGGCACCCCCTGGCCCCTCCACTGCATCTGGTGGTAGATAAAATGGCTCCCTCCTCTCCAGGATCCACCACACTGTGCTCCCTCAAACAACAAAAAACAACTTCCCTCTGTTCCTCTCCACAGTGTAACTCCTACCCATTTGAACATCTTGCACCAAACCAAAAACATTTAGCCTGATGCATGCTCAATAACCCAGGTAGAAAAATCTAAAAAAGTTAAATCTGGTCCTCTGGACATTCAAAAAAACAAAACAAAGCAAATCAACAAAAAAATGTAGAAACGTTTCGTCTCTCATCCGAGAGACTTCCTCAGTCTGAGGAGCTGTATTCAGCTCAGTCTCTTAAATAGCACCGTCTCAGAGTGGATCAACCAGTTTTGCTGCTGACAACCAAAACCAGCTGATCACATGCTCAAGAAGGACCATCAGCCTAACAATGGATCATTAGCACACTGATGGCTGTTTACTGTTCACAGAGGGCTGAGTGATACTAGCAATCACAGCATTGTAAGAGGGGGACAGTTGAACCCGGAGGCCTCCACCCCTGTTTAACGATGGACGATTTATTTTCACAAAGATGGCCTCCTTTACTTCTCTCTCAAACCATCGTTCCTCTCTATCCAGGATGAACAGGTTCGCCAACAGGTGAAAAGGAGGAACCCAGACCCAGACCAGTGGTCATTCCATATGTTGAGGGAGTATCAGAGAAACTGAGACGTTTATTTTCTAAACATAACGTCCCAGTGGCTTTTAAACCCCAAAATACATTACGGCAAAGACTGGTTCATCCCAAAGATCCAGTCCCCCGGCACAAACAGAGCAATGTTGTGTATGCTGTTCAGTGTCAGGAGGGCTGTGATCAGTCTTACATCGGGGAAACAAAACAGCCACTGGCCAAAAGGATGGCCCAGCACAGAAGATCAACATCATCAGGCCAGGACTCTGCGGTCTACACTCATCTCCAGGCCAGCGGTCACTCTTTCAGGGATGAAGATGTTCACATCCTGGACAGAGAGGAACAATGGTTTGAGAGAGGAGTAAAGGAGGCCATCTTTGTGAAAAGAAATCGTCCATTGTTAAACAGGGGTGGAGGCCTCCGGGTTCAACTGTCCCCCTCTTACAATGCTGTGTTTACTGTTCACAGAGGGCTGAGTGATACTAGCAAACAGCCATCAGTGTGCTAATGATCCATTGTTAGGCTGATGGTCCTTCTTGAGCATGTGATCAGCTGGTTTTGGTTGTCAGCAGCAAAACTGGTTGATCCACTCTGAGAAGGTGCTATTTAAGAGACTGAGCTGAATACAGCACCTCAGACTGAGGAAGTCTCTCGGATGAGAGACGAAACGTTTCTACGTTTTTTTTTTAATTTGCTTTGTTTTGTTTTTTTGAATGTCCAGAGGACCAGATTTAACTTTTTTAGACAAAAACATTTAGGTTTACTTGCATTTCTTGCTCAGTTCCAGTCCAGAAAAACACTCATCCTGAAAATGACATTTACTCTTCAAATTCTTCAGCATCGGGCGACATAAGCGTGTTGCTTGTTAAACGTGGTCTTTTTCAGTCCGTGTTTTGCTGTCTTGTTATTTTAGAAGATCATACCCTAAACTGAAACTTTTTTTGTTTTTGTTTTAGAAAGCCCTAAACTGATTGCAAACAACCAATACAACCAATATAATACATGTTCAACAACACAAGTGGGAACAAACAGCCGGCAGTTATCTGAGAACAAATAAACTATTCAGAGCTAGTTCTAAAAGTAAAATATTATCTACTGATTATTCTATTTACCGATCCTAATCCTGTGGCTGCAGGTGTGAGCCCAGGTTGCATCAGGAAGGGCATCTAACATCAAACAAATGATAAATCTTTAATGTGCGTTTGCCTGCTGAGGAGACCAAAAGCACAACAACATTTCCTTATTTTATTACAGACATCCACACTGATAATTAATAACAAAAATCAAAAAGCATTACAATTGAATCTGCTTTCTTCAACTGTTTTCTTTAAATTCACCATCATGTTTTGAACAGTTTCACCTGAAATCACCTGCTTCAGCATCATATCACTGTCTGTGTCGATATTCTTTGCCTCAGGGACTTGTCACTAGATGGAGACATTAATCCTGAAAGACACATAAATTTAGATATGAAGTCTATATGGAAAACAGAGTATGAGCTGGGCTGTCTAGATATCCTTTATTTTGAATACCAAACATCCTTTGTCTGATCCAAATCACTGCCACAGTCGAAAGCGTCGTGAGGCATCTGAAGTCGAGTCTTTTGTATCCTCATTAACGGCTCGGCTGTGTTTTCCTTGGCAGAGTGGTTAGACTGTGCCTGTTGCTTAGCAACAGAGGAAAATGCTCCCCTATCTGGAGCGCTAGTCAGTGTTAAGGTATTCCAAAGAGGAGTAAAAACTGTAAGCAGTTTAAGCTTTGAAGGCCAACGTGCAGATCAAAGAGAAGAGACGGCGTGCATGAGCCAGGCATGTTTGTGTGTGTGGATGCACCAAAACTCCAGTCTTTAGTCTAGAGATCTTTTGCAAAACTCTTTTCAAAAGCATCAAAGTTTTAAAATTTGCTTAGTTTCAGCTTTGGTATGAAGGCAATACAAAAACAGCAGTCGTCCATAGTTGATAAGTGAAACGATAAAGGCAGGAAAAAGCTAGTTTTTCTGTGTGTTTTTTTTTCTCCCACTAAACGGATTCCAGTGCTAAACCAGAGCCAAAGCTCATTTAGCACTGGCACTTTCTGTTTCCACCAAAGAAAGCCCTGACTCTGAGAAACTGGAGCAATTTAGGCACCACGTTTTATTTCTTGGACTGAGAAAAGAACAACGTTTATCAGAAGTTGAAGACCCTCTTAAGAAGACCAACAACCAGTTAAATTATCATGAGTGCCATGTAGTTAGTTTCACTTGTACTCCACCTAACATTAAACTAAATACTCCACTTTAATGTGAATAAAATGTCAAATTTACTGTGTATTATCAGGAACTCAGTGTTCCTGCAGTTTTGTTTTGTTTTTGCATCAAAGGTCAAGTAGTTAAAAGTGGGTCAGAGCACCATTCAGAGCTACCTTCATAATTACAACTTAATAAATCCTCAAAAAGCACTTTTAATAATGCTTCTGACTCTTAAAGTATCAGGCAGGAGGTGGAACATCTGGAGAGATGGTACAGGAAGAACAATCTCCACATAAATGTGAAGAAGACATAGGAGATGATTGTGGATTTCAGAAGGAGCAAACACACCTATACCCCCTGAAAATAGGAGGATCTGTGGTGGAAGTGGTCTCCAGTTACAAGTACTTGGGTGTGCACCTGAATGACAACCTCAGCTGGGGCAACAATACTACCAGCCTGATCAAAAAAGCACATCAGAGACTCTACTTCCTCAGGTAGCTGAGATGAGCTGGTCTGGGAAGCTCAGTCATCACCTCCTTCTACAGGTGTGCAGTGGAGAGCATCCTGTGCTCCAGCATCAACATGTGGCATGGAGGTTGCACAGCTGCATAAATAAAATCTTTGCAGAGAGTGGTGAAGGCAGCACAGAAGTCTTATGGAGTCAGTCTCCCCACCATCACAGACATCTACACCTCCAGATGCAGGAAGAGGGCCACCTGCATCACCCAGCACACACACTTTTTGTCCCACTCCCCTCAGGCAGGAGGTTGAGGAGCATTAAATGTAGAACCACAAGACTGAACATCAGTTTCTACCCTGAAGCTGTTAGACTCATGAATCCTTAACCAGGAAATCCAATGTAATGCGCTTTAATTGGTGATATGTCACTTTATATGTGCTATTGATTATCTATGCAGCTTATCTCTTGTCTTTAAGCTGCTGTATTCATACCCATATTGTCATGGTCAGCAGCCCCCACTGACACCCAATCAGCCCCTGTCTCACACTCAGTCCCTCCTGCCATTGTTTTTCTTCTCCTGCTTTGTGATGCCTATCACCCATCTCCAGCTCAGTCCTGTTCATTCCAAGCCATGCTACGCCTCCTTTGTTTCTCACAGCAACCAGCCCTGATTCCACTCACCTGTTCAGCTCTCATCCAGTTCACCTGCTCTGCACCCTTTATAAGCTCCATGCTCACTCTCCACCAGTGCTGAATTATTACACCACTCATGGTCACGGATAGTAAAGCCTTCCATTGAATCTTGTTCCATAGCTTTGTATCCTTGCCTTGTCTTGCCTTGAACCATCACCTAGTGATGGTGAGATGAAGGTTCATGAAGCACTGAGGCTTTCCAATAAATAGCTCAGCTCATGATCTGACGTGCCATGGTGCTTCAATTGCTCTACTGCGTCATCAAATGGACTATAAATGTAAAACAGGTAGATTGATTATAATAACATAACTGGTTTGTGAAGCTTGAAGTTGAATAAAAGAATGAAACAAAAATCATGTTTGTGGGGACCTCAAATAAAGTTAAATTTTATCTGCAATTAATCTTACTCTGTCATTATGATGATGGTGATGGATTATTCTGTCTGCCCCTTATATTTCGAATATCGCACATACAAACAAGCCAGTTCCTGAATCGGTCACGTGGTATGGCCCACTAGTGAGGCCTCGAACGTCATTACATGCGTCATCAATACACGCTTCGATACACGCTCCACATAAGTCCTCCTGGATTTCTTGACACACACTTTGAAACCTCGACACAGAAGGACACGTCACTACACTCACCTGTTTTTTGACTCTTCACCTTGCCTGCCCCTTTAGATTTCATCTGCCTTTCTGACCATAGTTTTTGGCTCTGCGACTTTCATAAGGACCACAACATCGGATCTCGATTTTGCTTAGTCTTCTGCTCCCTGTGACCCTGTGTAAGACCCCTGCTACTATCAAGGATCATGTATTTGGATTTAACCCCCCCCCCCCCCCCCACACACACACACACACACACACACACACACACACACACTCCCCCCCACGGACCTTGAACAGCTCCAAGATCTATACCACCGCTGCAGCTCACTCTGCACGAGCGACGTCACTGGCACCATTCAACCTTTATTTAGACAGGTAAATCCCATTGAGCCTTGAGGACTCATTTTCAAGAGAGACCTGAGTTCAACAAAGAATGATGACAACAATGGACAACAGCGACAACAATAGACAGTTATAAAAAGGCATACAGATATATTTTTTATTTTTTTTTTACAAATAGGATGGCAAAAAGAGTAACAGGTAGATTACAGAGCGTACGCTGTAGCTGCACTCATGCAGAGACATGTAGGAGGAGATGTATGAAGGCAACAGAACAAGAAGTGATTTAAAGATGAAAATGTACCAGTGAGAGAGTCTGTGGGAAGTTAATGATGTCCAGTTAACCAGTGAATACAGGGTGCAATGATGGGTACGATAATCACAGCCAGTTATGAATCTTAGTGCACCATGATAGACAGCATCCAACATCTGCAGGGTTCTTGTAGGAGCGTTCATGGTAAATGGTAACTGGACTGTACTTATATACTGCCTTTCTATCTTATTGAGATACTCAAAGAGCTTTACACTACAATCTGTGCCCTCATTTACCCATTCATACAGCACTCTACTAGATCTAAAAAGCTAATTGAACAAATCATTCTAAAGAGATTAATCAGTGCTTTGTCACATTCATACACCAATGGGACACACATCAGAGGCTATGAGGGGTTCAGTACCTTGCCCAGGGACACTTTGGCATGTGACTGCTGGTGGATTTGAACCACCAACTCTTGCATTGGAGGATGACTGCTTTAACCACTCAGCCACAGCCGTCCCATGTAAATGATGTCACCGTAATCAATGGAGGGAAGGAAAGTCACAGATACAAGGCGTTTCCTAGCATTCAGAGTTAGACAAGATCTGTTTCTGAAAAGGAAACCCAGTTTAACTTTCAGTTTCTTTACTAGGTTTTCTACATGGAGCTTAAAAGAGAGATGCGAGTCGACCAAAATACCCAAATATTTATAGAAATCAACAAACCCAATGGGGACATCATTTGAGGATAAAATCAGTTGAAGAACTGCTGGGACCGACTTCCTGTTGGAAAAAAGCATCCTTTTGGTTTTGTCGGCATTTAAGACAAGTTTGAGGTGGAACAAATCAGACTGGATGATGTTAAATGCAGATTACAAAAGCTGGAAAGCCTTATCAAGTGTTTTAGCTCGACAATAAACAACTGTGTCATCAGCATAGAAATGTATGGATGCATCAGGGATGTTTTTACCTACATTACCTATGTAGATTGTAAAGAGGGTGGGTCCTAAGACTGAGCCTTTAGGTACACCATTGTTGACTATTAAATAACTGGAGGAAGTACCATTATGTTGAACACATTGCCTCCGATCTGAGAGATAGTTAGAGAACAAACCGATGGTGTGTTCTGAGAAACCAATTTCTGAGAGTTTATGACACAATATGTTATGATCCACAGTGTCAAAAGCTTTAGACAGGTCTAAGAAAAGTGCAGCACAATAATCCTTAGCATCCAGTGCTTCAACAACGTCATTAAGAACCTTCAGTGAAGCAGTCGTGCTGTGTTGTTTCCTGAAACCAGATTGATGTGGAGGTAAGATGTTAAATGAGTCCAGGTAATTTTTGATTTGAGAGTTTATCAGTTTTTCTAGAACCTTGGCTAAAATGCAGAGTTTAGAGATTGGTCGATAGTTGTTCAGTGAGGTGGGGTCACCTCCCTTCAGCAAAGGAAGAACAAAGGCTGTTTTCCAAGCGTCTGGGATGGATTTTTGGCTTATGGAAACATTAAAGATGTTGGACACAGGGACTGTGATGATATGAGCAGCCTGCCTTAAGAAATATGTTGAAAGTTCATCTGGTTCTGCAGCTTTTTTTATGATCAAGACCTTTTAAAAGTTTATTTACTTCACTAACTGAGAACGGAGAAAAAGAGAAGGTGTGATTAACTGAGGATTGTCTTGTAGAAGGGATTTGATTTGTAGAAGTTTGGTTATTAAGTGAAGTGGCTGATTTTCCATTAGTAACTGTGTCAAATAAATAACTAAAAGCAACTAAATGTTTGTTGAAACAGTTCAGGATCTCATGCTTATTTGACACAGGAACAGAGCTAACGAGAAGTTGTGATGGGAGGTCAGATGATTGGGGGGTGCCTGAGAGAGATTTGATGGTTTTCTAGAATCTTTTAGGGTCATTTAGATTTTTGGAGGTCTGAGATAAGAAATAGTTGCGTTTTGCTGCTTTGATGGCAGTTGTGCATTTATTCCTCATCTGTCGAAAATTCAACCAATCAGTGTCTGAGCCAGTTTTTCTCGCTGCGGCCCAAAGATGATCTCTCCTGTGCAGGAGGTCAGCTTGCTCTGGAGTAAACCAGGGGCTGCCTCATCCCTTTATTCTGAACTGACGAAAAGGAGTATGTTTGTTCACAAAATAAATGAAACTATTATGAAAATAATTCCAAGCAGATTTCATGTCGTCAGTTAATAGAATACCATGCCAGTCAAAGTGGGATAGATCCCAGAGGAATGATTGTTCACAAAAACATTTCAAATCTCTTTTGAATTAATCTGGGCTTAGAAGGTAGAAGTTTAATATCTCTGAGAGCCGCTATTACACAATGATCACTCAAAATGTCAGCAAATACACTTGTACCAGGGAATTTGTGAGACATTAGTTAGAAACAGGTCTAAGATGGCAGATTTTTCAGGACAGTTTTTATTTGGTCTAGTGGGAGAGTTGATCAGTTGGGTTAGATAGAGTGACAGAAAACATTTCTAGAATTTATCAGAGGGGGGGTCAACTTATCCCAGTCAATGATAAAATCTCCTGCCAAAAAAATCTCTTTAAATTTTAAATTTCCAAGGAATTCCATCAGGGAGGACAGAGCCTCAGGTATTGCTGAGGGGGGCGGTAACAACCCACTACAGATTAGATCCGGCTTCCAATCAAAGCGATGTTTACAGCTAAGGCATCAAACTGGTTTGGAATTGTTTTAGCAGATACAAGACTAGAAACCAGAGAATCTCTGATGTAAATAGCGACTCCACCCCCCCCCCCACCCTTTTTTGACAGTCACAGCAATAGATGTTAAGTCCATTGATTACCAGGTTGTTATTCAGTATAGATTTGTTGAGCCATATTTCAGAGGTGAAGATTACATCTGCCCCAGAAGAACTGACCAGAATTTTCAAGGCATCAAGTTTTCTCAGAAGGCTATGTGCATTTGCATGCAGAAAATGAAGTCCTGACATGTGTTGTGAAATAAAGATTGTGTTCTTTGTTGAATTTAACATTCCTATTCTTATTTTATTTTGAAATTGACCCACTTCCTGTTTTACTTTGAAGAGGCTCCCACAGATTGAAGTCTGTTCCTGTTTACATAATGTAACACGATGTAAACCACTTCTGATTGGATTGAAAACTGGCCAATCATGACAGCAGACTCAGAACGCGCTGAAAAGTTAGTTTTGCTGTGTAAGGAACGCCCTTTTTCACAGAACAAAGGATGTACAGAGTTTTATCCCTCGAGGGAGTTTACAGACGGAGGAGTGAGCAGAGAGATGAAGCAGCAGCCAGCAGCAGCCAGCAGCAAAATGGAGCAGTATGACGGTCGTTTTCAGATTCCTCCTTAAACAAGGTTGTATTGTAGAGTTTAAAGGGATGCATCCAATTAATAATATGATAAAATAATGACTACATTTAACTAATCCACTGTTTATGCTTGTGAATTTGTGACTACTTTATGATTTGACTACTTTATGACTTCTGAATTTCTTTGCTTATTAAATATTCAAAACTAGAAGGTGCGTGTCTCTTGTATTTAAGTGCGTGTCTTTGACTGACTCCTGCAGGATATAAAAGGTAACAGACTCGGGTGGAGAAGTGAGATCAAAAACACAACACATGTTTTTAAAGTCATTTTGTGTGCTGTAAATAGTGGGGGGTTCAGGGTTGGGCAAATCCCTTAGAGCAGTAACAACATTATTATCAGACATTTTCTTGAGTTTTTTGTGACTGATGTGTAATTACAGGAGTTAACAGTGTGACAATTATGAGAAACATTAACGAAGACGCGATCATTCAGAACCCCAAAACAGTGCAAGTTACAGTGATGGGCAGATCCAGATGTATTAACAAGCTTCAGTGACTCCAGATAGTCTGCGATCTGAAAATAATGGCAATAATATAAATGGTGCAGAAAAGTCTCAGACCATAAAACGTCACAAATCAAATGGGCAAACAAATCTGACGAGGTGGTCCAACTACAGTTTGAGTGGGGCTGAGGGGTCTCTGGCCCCCCTGCGAAGATGGATGGATGCTCCCATGAGAAACAGAAACTGGGTCCAGAATCAACAGGCAGAAACAGATATTGTGTAACAAATAGCAGAGCAAGCTGCCAGAAAATCCTCCTGAAATGAAAGGCATGGTCCTAGCTCATTTCAGGTCAACAGGGTACAACAGCGTGATCCGAAATAAAAATAATCATCCATGTGAGTTTGGATGGAGGCCTACAGCAACTCTGATGCAAACTCCAAACTTCTCTTGAGCACCACACAGCATTGCTCCTCTGCTTCCCTGCATGTCACCTCCGCACCCAACAAAACGAAAGGCACCCCGGTGAAAAACGATGACTGACCGGAGAGGCTGAAGTCGTCACTGGTCTGGCCCGGTTCTGCCCTAGTCCAGCTCTGGCGCTCCACAGCACGAGAGGCGAAGAGGCCGAAGTGGCTGAAGTAGTCTCTGGCCCGGTTCTACTCCGGTTCTGCTCTGGTCCGGTTCCGGCGGTGCTCCAAAGCATCAAAGCGTCTCCTCCAGGCGAACACAACAATTCCACGGAGGTCCTTCATTAAAAGGTAACGGGCTACTCACTGAAGCTGAGACCGGCTCTGTTGAAGATGAAGTCCCCCATAGCCAACTCGGTTTGGTTCTGGTCCAGTTCGTGGGACACAGGTACACTTCCCCCACACCAACAGACACCAAGAGGGCCAGTCCAGCAGAAAACTAGCAAAATACCAACCAGCGATTCTTGTCGGAACCAGGTAAAACCACAAAAGGTCCAGATGAGAAGTTTGTTGGGGTCTGGAGAGAGAGAGAGAGAAAAAACATGGGAACTTTGTGCGATGACTCCTAAGATCGAGGGGTCACCTGGCCGGCAGGGTGCACTCGGAGTGACCGATGGGGGTGGGAGCAGCTGGTCCTGGACCGAAATAATTTTTTTTGGACGGTCCCGTCTGGCTCTCTGAGTCACTGAACACCGAATTCGGTTGGAAGGGTGACCAACTTTGGTCCGATTAAAAAAAACGGGTCAGTTTGATGATAAAAGACTGCAGAGAAGCCGGGGGAGCTTCCATCCATCAGCTTGCTGGAACCGTAAGTGACATCAGTGTGACATCAACACCTGTCACATCCAGACTGAGAAGGTTAGTGCCTTTTTCTGTAACCACATAATCTCCTTGTCCTCACCAAAGTCACTAACTTCTCTGTCTTTTAAGATTGGACTCCCAACTTTGACCCTGACTCCAGCAACCAGCAGCCAAATTAAAATAAAACTGTTCTTGTTTTGGGTGGTCCCCTCTCTTGGATCAATTCCCCCCATTTGGTGTGTTGTACTCACCTCCGGTGGTGGCCCCCCTGCCGCCGGTGCATTGGCGGCTCTCACCGGCTGGAGCTGGGTAGTGGGGTGTGTGCGGGCACACCATGGTGGCTACCTGCCGGGGTCTGGGTGCCCTCACCAGGCCTCTGTTGGGGGTGTGGTATGACCTTGGGACTCGGGGCTCGGTGTCCATGGCCTGATCTACTCTAGAGGGGCAGGTTGCCTGCGGGGCCTGTGGACTCGTCGCTGCAGCCTCCTGGGGTTTCTGCATTGTGGTGGCTGGGGATCGCCCGGGGCTTCCCTTTGCTTCTCTCTCTGGGGGGTGCGGGTGTCCCTGTTGGGGGACTCCTGGAGTTCCAGGCTTGGGGGCCGCTGTGTGTCTGTGGTTCCAGTCTTCCCTGTGTTACCATCATGTCCTGTGGGGACGGGTTTATGGGTCCCCACATCCACTATTGAACATTTTTATGGAGAAACCTTATAGTGATAAGCATGCTCACACAGGTGTTTAGATTCAGGTGTTTATCAGATACACACTCAGTTGGGTTGTGGTGGCCATCAAATATATCTTGTATTACCATGTACTGTATAAAATACTTTCTAATCATGTTACAAGTATCATTATATATATTGTTTGCTGTTGTGTTTTCTGTTTTGTCCTGTCTTTTTTTCCCCCGCAGGCCTAGAGGCAGACTTCAATGATGTTGATTTGTGTTCTCTTTATACCTCTCTCTCTCCTCTATTCCTATCTCCTTCTTTACCTTTTAACCCTTCTCCCACTTTTCTGCTTTGTTTTCTTCTTTGTTTTTCATCCCCATGCCCATTACATCTGAAACAAGCCCATAGCACATTCTAATAAAATTTAATTTTCATATCTAGTGGAGCATTAAGGCCAGTCATAATGCTCTACTTGTGAAAGTAAATCTGTTGGGCATCACTTTGACACTCAGACAATAATTCTAAGTGTCACAATGCCAGACAGGACAAGGGGAAAAAAAAAAAAAAAAAAAAAAAACTGTTCTTGTTTTTGCACTCCTGTGTCTGGCTTATATTGACTCCTAAACACATTCTTGACACATCTGCCCACTACAGACTCATGTTCAGGCTGATGTTTAATACACCATGTTATTTTACCTTATTATTGTTAAGTGTATATCTTCGATCCTTCTATACTGTTTCTTTTTATATGATTTTTGGGTGTAACTGGGACCTTGGGTACACAATTTCATTCTACCTCATGTACCACATGGGATGAGAATGACAAAGAAACTTGAACCTTTATCAGCTGGTGTTTATGTATCTGGTTGTTATTGCTCATGGTGAAGAGGCAAAAGAGCAAAAAATGTTTTTTTACGGTTGTTAGTGTATTTGTCAAGTTAACAATGTGCCTTTTAGTGTTACTAAAACTCTAAGAACATAATTACTGGGAACACAAATAAATTGTGAAGTCAAAGATCACTGTCACAGCTAAACAAATGCATAAATTACAGTAATTGAGCTAAAACCTACCGTGAGAGAGTCATGTCCTACATCACTACAAACTTGTATAGCCAGCGCTAACTGGTCATACAAGAACTTTTTTTTTTTTTACATTCTAAAATTAACTATTAGTCTCATCCCTGTCTGTTAGGAATACAGTATATTTCATGAGCCACTGAATGGATTTTAATGAAACATAATCATAGCTTAATTGCAGGGTGTATATTAAATTACAGTATAGAAGAATACTTAATTCAAAATGTCTCAAATGTTTCTCAAGAGTCCAGGCAGGATGGAGAAAACTATCAGAAGTGATTTACGACAACAGGTGTCAAACAAAGGTCTAAGGAAAAGTGTACAAGACAGTGGTGAGACCAGTTATGTTGTATGGTCTGGACACAGTGGCAATGACAAAAAGACAAGAGAAAGAACTGGAAGTGGCAGACATGAAGATGTTGAAGTTCTCTTTAGGAGTGACATGGATGGATAATATTAGGAATGAGATCATTAGAAGAAGTACAGCACAGGTTGAACAACTGGGAGATAAAGTCTTTCTTGTTTTCAGGTCTCTCTTGTACTTTGTAAATGAATCCCCAAGGCTCAATGGGATTAACCTGTATAAATAAAGGTTGAATAGAGAGGCCAGACTGAGATGGTTAGGATATGTTCAGAGGAGGGACAGTGGGTATAATGGTAGAAGGATGTTAGAAATGCAGTTGCCAGGAAAAAGACGAATATGAGATATATGGATACAGTTAGAGACGACATGGAGGTAGTTGGAGTGTGGACAGTATCTAGAGGACAGAGTGAGACGGAGAAGGATGACTCGATGTGGCAACCCCAAGAGGGAAAAACCAAAAGAAGACAATTCAAAATGTCTGCCACAACGAATCAATAAAAGTTGATAAAAATGCTGAGCTGATATTATCTGTGGTAGTAGCTTTAAAATACCAATATAACATTTACACAGTTTGACCAAAACTGCCATAACTCATCTTGAAACTCTTAGTTTAACACTCTGGCATGAACAATGAATGATGGTATGCACTCCTTTAAGGAATACTAGCCTTAAAAATAAAATAGCATTTAAGAAATTACACCGGTGATATTAAAACACTATTTTACTTCTAAGTAAACTGTTTCCCTGGTCTGTAATTGTGACAGAAACCTAGAATATGACAAAGAGGATCAAATCTTTCAGAAAAAGAGACATTTAATGCAACATGATGAAGTAGCTCCTGATTAGCTTTCTGGCTGTGAACAAACAAACTAGCTTCAAACTATTTTTAAAGAGTTGGTTCAGATCAAGCTGTAGCACACAGGTTGAGGACTGGAATCTCTTTGGAAAAACAACTTGTCTTTTCTCCTTGTTTGACCGATAAACTGCTGCCTCTCTCTCCATCTATCTGCCCAAATCTGCTGATTGTCTCCTTCTCTGCTAGAGCCAACACCTACTGGCTTCGACCCAGAGGTACTGACTAATAAATCCTGACATCTTCTTGCTGGAGCCATTATTATGCCCCACTACCAAGCAGGCCAACCTGTGAGAGCGTTTCAGTGAACCAGTAAAACCCGAGGCTTCTTATTTACCAGCAACAGACGAGCAGATTAGAGCCTGCTGGCTGGATTTTTGTCCTGTTTCGGCACAGCTTTGGGGTTAATTACCGGTGTTAAGCCTCAGGCACTGCTGCTTTGCTTGTCACATCCTGAACGGCTTCTGACATTTTAGTTGGACGGTTGGTTTTAAACTTTAAACAGTGGTACAATCTTTCCCCTGAATGCTTCTGTTTGTTGTTTGCACAATCTCAGTGCGGCAGCTCTTCATCTCATTTTGCATTCCTATCACGGTTTGTTCCTGCAGGCCTCCAGGGTTTGCTGTTCCTATGAATCTAAGCCACCATGGGCAGCTGGGGAGTCGCTCTGCAACAGAAAAGCTGTGCAGCCTTGCTTCTCTTTTCTACGAACTCTCATCCGCGCTTCTTTGGTTTTGCCTGGGTTTGATTTGGAATTGAATTTCGGAGTCTGGGAGTCATGATTTATTGTGAAAATGGATGAGATATTTTATTGTATGTAATGCTTTGGTAATTTCTCTACATGTGACAATTGTGACTATATTCAAACATATGGACCAATGAGGACAGAGACAAAGACTCTGAATCAGTTTACAGTGTTTACTTACAAGGTGAGATTATAAGCAATAAACCAGGGGACAGGCTGGAACCCTGAGGAGCAGAGAGAAGGCTAAGAGTCTAGGATATCGAGGGCGATAATGATATTGCAGTTCTCTCTTACGTTGGCGGTTGAGGTCAGGCGTGGGGAGAGTAGACCCAAATGATAGTGATGGTAGTATGAAACAAAAGCTTCAAAACATGCTTCGAACCCTGTAGTAAAATTACATCTGAGCACTGCTTCGGAGCCTGCTTTGGTGTGGGACAAGTCACGTGACGTCCGAAACACAAACTGTTTCATTGTTGGAATGAATCGCTTGACTGGTTCGCGGTCCAAACAGCTGATTCCCTGTCACCGCCTTGTCTCAATTCTGACAGGTGACAGCAAGGGCGTCAGAAGCATCCGTGATGTGGGGGGGGACACAATGACGTGTGTAGGTGTGTGTGCATATGTGTGCGCGTGCATGTGCGCGCGTTTAAAAAAAAAAGGTGTTCACTAGTGTACAAAAAAAACAACATTTCACCTAGATTTCCTTTAATTTCACACATTTAAAACATGTTTCACACCAAGTTTGTGTAAATTCAGCTGTGGGTTTTAAAGTAATTTTTACTTTAATACACTTTAATACAGAGCATCATGTCGGCACTATTTGTCTTTATAGAGAAATAAAAAACATCACCACTAGACCTTTTTACTTGTGTTCAACACTACTCATCTAAATGATGTTTCTCATGAAGCTTGAGGACTATAAGGTGTAGGGCTTTAAAGATATTTCAACTATAATGCACCTGAACACACAGCGTCTCTTACACCTGCAGCGTCTCACAGCGTCACAGTTACTGCTAAGATAAGATGCTACAGATGTAGCGCTCCTCTTCTCTCCTCCTAACATGAATATATGTTTATGATCAACCCCCTGGTCAGCAACTGCCCACACTAAGAGTTGTCTCCATCTCCTACACCGGTGCACGTTTTCTGCCGAGGCAGGAGGAGAGGTACAGAAACACTGCAGATGTTACACCATATTCTGTGACCACAGTATATTGTGACCGTGGCAACAGGCTGCTGTGTTTAGAGTTGGAGATAACCAGGAAAACTTGGAGTGGAGTTTTAGGGGCCTGAGTATTCTCATATTGATCAAGTGGAATGGATTTGTTCCATCCATCCATCCATTATCTTTACCCGCTTATTCCATTTTGGGTCATGGGGGTCGCTGGCACCCATGTCCAGCAATCACTGTGCGAGGGGCGGGGTACACCCTGGATGGGTTGCAAGTCCATCACAGGGTCATATAGAGACAAACAACCATTTACTCTCTCACTCACACCTACGGACAATTTAGAGTTACCAATCAGCCTAACATGCATGTTTTTGGTCTGTGGGAGGAAACCGGAGTACCTGGAGAAAACCCACGCATGCACGGAGAGAACATGCAAACTCCACCCAGAAAGGCCCCTGGACTAGGGTTTAAACCAGGGACCTGCTCGCTGAGAGGCAGCAGCTCTACAAGTTGTGCCACCGTGCTGCCCTACCCATTTAACCCATGTATTTAATATAGTTACAGTAAAATGATGTTTGTGATTTTAATAATTCTATATCAGTATGGGCTCAAATTAATATTTTTATTTACATTAGTGTATTTCTACAGGTGCAGTGTTTGGTGTGTTCACCTGAAGCATCATGATACCTCCTCTATGATTAGACACTTCAGCGCCAAACATGGAGATGCTGGAGATGTCATTTCATTGATATTTTTAAGAATGATAAAGACTTGGACTCTGCCATAGTTACGCAAGCACAATACCATTGCAACATTTTTATTCAATCTCTTCAATGCACATTTATCAATCTTTATTCAAAAACATGTAAGCATAAAAACATTTTCAAACCAGACAACATAGAAAGTTGATGATTTAAAAAAAAAAAAAAATCTGTTTTTTACCAGAGTAAGGTAGTTTCTTTAACACTAGTCATTGAAGTTCTTCGGTGTGGGCCACTAAAAGCAAAACGCCTAATTTGACAGCAGCATTGCAAAATGCCACAAGAGGTCACTGTAACTGAAGCTTCAACAAATGAACCTGCTTTTGAAACAATTGGCCCAACTGGTTCAATGCTTCATAAAAGCTTCATTTACTCATCACTAGATTTCAGGAACAGGACATCAAAGGTAACACACTGGAGGCATGGAGAGAGAGAGGAAAGAAAGAAAGAAAAAAAAAGAAAAAAAAAAGCACAAGTCATTAATATTTAGCTTGGACCACAAATAGAAAGCTAGAACAAGACTAACATTGACAGGTTATGCTCCATTGCTGGATGAGTGTATTCTGGGGCCTCTTATACTCCTCAAGCTCATCAAGTAGCATGATCACAGGTGTGGCTAATTAGAGTCTGACTGTGGGAGCAGGAGCTGGCAGAGCAGAACTCCCACAACATGAACTTAAATCATATTCAAGTCAGCTTCAAGTTTGATTACTCTGCCTGCAGCTGTTTTTGTCTAACATCATTACACCAAACATGTCCATTACAATCAAAAAATACACCTTGATGCATCTACATGAGTTTTATTTAAACAAATATTTATTTTTCCATTTATCAGGCACTGTTATCCATGTGACACATGCATTTAAAAAAAAAAAAGTTTAAAGTGAAGCTGGTTACTATAAAATGTCTATATTTAAAATGATGCATACTCATAGATGAACTTTTATCTTCATGTGGGTTCTGGGAAACAGCTTTTACACTGTTTTTTTATTCATTCACTTGTCCACTGCTTTCCTTTATGCTATGAAATTATAGTTAATCTACAGCACTTTTTATATTCACTCAACACAAGTGTACACACTGAGAGCACCAAAGGTTGTGAAGGAAACTACGTGTACGTTCTGTTGCAGAGTTGGAGATCATCTTAGAAGATTCTTATTTATTCATTTGTAGGTTTTCTAGAGATTAAAATTAATGACTTGATGTGAATATTTGTGAGTAATCAAGTAAAAAAAAAACATTTACTTTTATTTAATCTATTGAGGCATATTCATAGAGGGAAGAGATAAAAAAATGTTTTAAAAATGTTATAGTATTACATATTTGTTAATATAATGGTACAGCACAATTAACTGATTGTTCTATTTCGTATAGGCTTTGCCCTTTAAGGCTGTCGCTTAGTGGGTTTTATCCCGTCATGCGAGGCATTGCACTTAAAAATTTAGTCCATGCCCACCTGCTGTGTGGGCCTCACCCGGTCCGTATAAGTTACGTTAAGAGAGGGTAATTGGCTCCCATTTTTCTTCAGCAAGCTAATAGCAATGTCAGAAGAACAAAGAAGGCCCCGCCACGTCAACCTCCTGTCGTCCCGGTGAGTTCTCCTCCCCGAGGAGAAGCAGACGAGCAGTCTTGTTTCAAGGTAAGCGCCGAGGAGTATGTCTCAGTGGCAGGTCGCTACACGCTGGATGACACCATCTTGTAATTTTCCTCTTATCGCAGACTCTGGGAGCGAATTGGATGGTTCCTCCGGGACAGGCAACGTCAGCAGCAGCCCCCAGCTGCTCATTCCCTCCTGGAGAGCATAGTGTCCGTACAGGGAGGGCTGAGCGAATGCTCACCCCCCCTTCCCCCCCCGGACCTTGTTTCGCATCGGCGACCCCACTGCTCACAGCCGTCGGTGCCCTGCTCTGGAGCTGCCCGGCATAATCCAGGAGGTGGCTGACATGACGGGACTTTTTTCCGTCCCTCTCCTTCCCCCGCCCAGATCGGATGATCTAGCGGGAATGTTTCTGGGCTCCACTCCGGCTCGCCATCCTGATCCCATCTAGTCTCGTTTCCCAGCAGTGATGTCCTACTGGGACGAGGCCGCAGCCAGTTCCTGGTAAAATAGGGTGCCGGTTCCCACATTCGCGCCCATTACCAGAGTGGAGGGGTTTCACCGAGCGGAAATTCCCTCGGTGCCCCCTGGAGCCGAGCCTGGGGGAGGTTTTCGGAACAAAGATGTCCAGGTTAGACCAGCGTCCTGCGCCTCCGGGTAAGCATAACCAGACGGTGACGTCGCTCTCCAAGCGAGCTCACCATTGTGCGTTCCAGGCGGCCGCAGCGAACAACACGTTATGATGCTGGCGTACAACGTTCAAGAGGCTGGAGGAGACGTAACGCTCCCTCTGCAAGGCAGCTGACGTCATCCTCAACCTGTGTGCCTCTTTGTTGTCTGACGGTCTCGCATTGCAGCCGGAGGACAAGGTTTTCCAGAGGTCCACCTGGCCCGTCACTCCACCTTCCTCTTGGAAGAGCTGCAGAAAGCCTTTTTGTTGGAGGGCCCCCATCAACGAGGGATCATTTTCAAGACGTTCCACGGCTGCACAACGTCTCCCCGCTCCGCTACGCCAGCCCCGCCCGTCAGACATCCCCGGCATCCGTAGGTTCAGCGTTTCCCAGAGATCGCCAACAGGTGGCGCCCTAGGACAACAAACCGCAGAGCTCAAGGGGAGATGACTCAAAATGACGGTTTACGGAGGATGTGTGTGAAGATGACACGAGTTTTTGGAATAAAACATCATTTAATGATGAAAGTGTCTATTTTTAGACAGTCTGTCAGCTCGGATGACCTGACAGTGGCTCCTTCACACATCCTCCACACGAATGAGCCGGTGGCCTTTAAAAAGGTCTTTTCAATCACTGTTGCTCCAAAACAAGGCGAGACGCCCGCATGACACAACAGTCATAAGCGAATGTGGTCCGCATGACGAGTTCAGTAGAATAACTCATTTTCAGCCCAACCAAGCTGCACATCCCTCATGCAAACAAGATTCCAAAAAAGTTGGGACTCTAAACAAATTGTGAATAAAAACTGAATGCAATGATGTGGAGGTACCAACATCTAATATTTTATTCAGAATAGAACACAAATCACAGATCAAAAGTTTAAACTGAGAGAATGTATCATTTTAAGGGAAAAATCTGTTGTTTCCAAATTTTATGGCGTCAACAAATCCCAAAAAAGTTGGGACAAGTCCATTTTTACCACTGTGTGGCATCCCCCCTTCTTCTTACAACAGCCAACAGACGTGTGGGGACAGAGGAGACCAGTTTCTCAAGTTTAGAAACAGGAATGCTCTCCCATTCATGTCTAATACAGGCCTCTAACTGTTCAATCGTCTTGGGCCTTGTTTGTCGCACCTTCCTCTTTATGATGCACCAAATGTTCTCTATAGGTGAAAGATCTGGACTGCAGGCTGGCCATTTTAGTACCCGGATCCTTCTATGTAACCATGATGTTGTGATTGCTACAGAATGTGGTCTGGCATTATCGTGTTGCAAAATGCAGGTTCTTCCCTGAAAGAGATGACGTCTAGATGGGAGCCTATGTTCTTCTATAACCTGAACATAGTTCTTTGCATTAATGGTGCCTTTCCAGACATGCAAGCTACCCATGCCACAAGCGCTCATGCAACCCCATCAGTGATGCAGGCTTCTGAACGGAGCGTTGATAACAACTTGGGCTATCCTTGTCCTCTCTGGTCCGGATGACATGGCATCCCAGTGTTCCATAAAGAACTTCAAATCGTGACTCATCTGACAACAGAACAGTCTTCCATTTTGCCACACTCCATTTTAAATGACCTCTGGCCCAGTGCAAACGTCTGAGCTTGTGGAGCTTGCTTAGAAATGACTTCATCTTTGCACTATAGAGTTTCAGCTGGCAACGGCGGATGGCACGGTGGATTGTGTTAATTGACAATGCTTTCTGGAAGTATTCCTGAGCCCATTCTGTTATTTCCTTGACAGTGGCATTCCTGTTTGAGGTGCAGTGACGTTTAAGGGTCCAGAGATCACGAGCATCCAGTAGAGTTTTACGGCCTTGATCCTTACGCACAGTGATTTTTCCAGATTCTCTGAAGCTTTTGATGATGTTATGCAGGGTTGATGATGATAACTTAAAAGTCTTTGCTATTTTACTCTGGGTAACACCATTCTGGTATTGTTGCACTATCTTTCTGCGCAACAATGGTGGAATTGGTGATCCTCTTTCCATCTTGGCTTCTGAGAGACACTGACACTCTGCGGAGCTCTTCTTATACCCAATCGTGTTGTCAATTGACCTAATTAGTGTTAATTGGTCTTCCAGCTGTTTGTTATATGCTCAATTTCCTTTTTCCAGGCACTTATTGCTACTTGTCCCAACTTTTTGGGGATTTGTTGACACTGAAATTTTGAATCAACATATTTTTCCATTAAAATTTTACATTTACTCAGATTAAACTTTTGATCTGTCATCTATGTTATGTTATTTTACGAATAAAAAATTGACATTTGCCATCTCTACATCATTGCATTCAGTTTTTTTTCATAATTTATTTAGTGTCCCAACTTTTTTGGAATCCAGTGTGTAGAAGCGGTGTCAAAGCGCGCTCCCACGACACGAGCAGCCTTCACCCAAATTGCGCTGCGTTGATGAAGGCGCACACACAGCTTCTCAGCGCTCGCCCGCTCACGTCAGCACAAACTTAAGACCGTTGAACGAGCCCAGTAACGAACCTCCCTCTCGGCAAGAGCGACACGCGTCTCACCGCAGCGGTGTCAAACGTGCGCTCCTGTAGCGTCAACAGTTTTCACACGCCTCTCCTCAACACACGCCGGTCCACATAGACATGAATGTGGACCCGCAGCCCGAGCGTAGCACACAGATGCGCACAGAGCCCTTTCAAGGAAGCTTCGCCTGGGATCACGCGGAACACACTCCCGTGGATCATGATGGCAGTCGAGGTGGTGGATTGGCTGACATCCGTAAAAACATGACGCACCACCTAAACGCGCGCCCACTCCATGAACGTTACACGGAGTGGCTGCGAGCTTGCTCCCCAGACATGGATGGCCAAGCTGATAGCAGGGGTTACACGTTACAACTTGCAGCCCGACCCCCTCCGTTCGGAGGAGTTTTTAGAGACGGTCCTGTCATCCAGACCAGGTCTCATCCATAAAGGCAGAAGTCCAGGGGTTCCCGACGGAGAGGAAAACACAGTTTTTTTTCTCACGTTACTTCCTGGTTCCAAACGGACCGGAGGAACGAGACCGATTTTGGACCTGTCAGCTTTTCAACAAGGCAATCATGGGCAGACCGCTTCACATGTCGGCACAGGCTTAGGTGTTGACATCAGACCTGCTAATTCTGGGCTTTGCTATAAAATCAGATGAGAATCGACTCTCTAAGAGTCCAGCTCTGCCACGTAAGACCGGGCAGAGTAGTAACAGCTATTTTCCATCATAAAGCTGTTAGGAACGATGTCGTCAGCTCACACAGCGGCCCTGATAGGTTTACTACACATGAGACGCCTCCAGAGATGGTTTGCTCATCAGCGCATGGATCTGGTGAGGCAAAAAGAGACGGACGATCACTGTTCCTTCCTCCATGAGAACAGATCTCCGACACTGGGAAATCCCCCCGGTTTTGTCAGAGGGAGTCCCTGTCAGCAGACCTACATCACACATGTCAGTCTTCACAGACGCGTCGGTGTCAGGTTGGGGTGTGACATGCCTATCTCGAGCTGTAGGGGTGCTGTGGCCTTTCTCACAACAGCTCATATAAATGTTCTGGAATGTAGCACGGTTATGAATGTGATTCAACAATTTGCTCCTGTGCAACAGAATCAACATGTTTTCATTCACACAGACAACAAGGTTACTGCTGTTTACATAACTGGCAGGGGGGTGTGCGCTCAGCCCAAATGTTACACATTGTGAGGAAACTACTGTGTTGGGCACACCAAAATCTGCTCTCTATCAGAGCAGTGTACATCCCTAGTGTTCTGAACAAGGGGCAGATGTGATGTCCAGGGGCGGTCCGCGTCACGGGGACTGGACCATCCACTTCGATCTGATGTCCCAGATGTGGCAGAAATTTGGCAAGCGGCCGTGGACCTGTTTGCAACACGAGAAAACGCTCAGTGTCAACTATGGGGTTCATTGAGCCCGTGAGACGAACCACCACTGGGGGTGGATGTGTTTGCTCACAGCCCATGGCCCTAAATGCTTCTTTACGCGTTCCCCCCACCTCCTCTGATATTACGGTTTCCGAACCGAGTTCAGGAGGAGAGACTGACAGCTCTCCTGGTGGGTCCCGAGCGTGTGAACGCACCATGGTTCCCAGTTCTACAACGCCTGTTAATGGGGCGCCCATGGAAACTGCCGTGGAGGGAGGATGCTCTCCTCCAGGCAGGAGGAGAGATCAGGAGTTACCCAGAAATAGGCCAGCACCTGTGGGCCTGGCCGCTGAGCAGATCTGCTTAGAGAGGATGGGTCTCCCGCAAGATGTTGTGCGCACAATCCAGGACTCACGTGTGGCATCCACCACAGTGCTGTACACATCAAAGTGGACAGCTTTTCAGCGCTGGTGTACAGAGAAAGGTGCAGAGGCCACTTCATGTCCACTAGGCGGCGTGCTGTCTTTTCTACAGCACCTGATGTACAGAAATTTGGTGTTCAGCACGATTAAAACGTACACTGCAGCCATCTCCTCCTGTCACAAAGATTTCGGGGACAGAACAGCT
>NC_056500.1:36374777-36376706 GCF_014905685.2 Nematolebias whitei
CTGCAGCCATCTCCTCCTGTCACAAAGATTTCGGGGACAGAACAGCTTTTAATCATCCGCTGATGAAGCGTTTTTTAAAAGGTGTACAGAGACGCAGGCCTGTTTCAAGCCCACTTGCTCCACAGTGGGATTTAACGCTGGCCCTGCAGGCCCTGATCAAGCTACATTCGAGCCAATTAAATTCTTGTCTCTTAAAACAGCCCTGCTGCTGGCTTTAATGTCCGCTAAGAGGGTGAGTGATTTGTCTGCCCTCTCTGTCACTCCGTTATGTCTTAGAATTCAGGCTGATGGCAGCTCAGCTGATCTGAGTCCTAATCCAGCTTTATGCCTAAAACATCATGAGCTCTTTTAAATCAAGAGTGATATTGTTGGAGGGGTCCCCCCCCCCCCCCCCCCCCACACACACACACAAATCAGAAGAAGAAGCATCTTTTCATCTTCTCTGTCCTGTGCGGGCGTTGACGTGTTACATAGCGTGCACAGCTGCAATGCGTCAAACTCAACATTTGTTTGTGCATTATAGAGATGCATCTGCAGGTCGCCCATTATCCACCCAGCTCCTGTCACACTGGCTGTGTGAGGCCATCTCTGAAGCCTACAGAGCATCAGATTTAGAGCCTCCTGATAACCTCAAGGCGCACTCGACCAGAGGTATCGCATCTTCGACTGCTTTGCATAATGGTATGACAATGCAGGATATTTGCACTGTGGCCGCGTGGTCAACACCCTGCTCATTTATTCGTTTCTATTTACGTGATGTGACGGATCGTTCCATGACACATTCTGTACTTAGTGAATGCATATTGTTGTTTAATGGAACCCCATTTAAACTCACATCTGACTGCATGCATTACATTGTGAGATGTTGTTATCAGTCACAAGTTGTGACTGTTATTTTGGTTCTATTGTCACTAATCAGTTCATGACTATTGTTACCAATCAGTTCATTTGATTAATAACCAGTTCACTTGTTATTATAAATCTGTTCAAACTGTTCAGCCGTGAATCAGTTGGTTCATGGCCCCTTTTTTCAGCATCTTCCCTCCCCGTTGAAACTTTCCGGGGCGTTCATGCATTCAGAACGCATAGCGACACAGCATGCGTCTGTGCTTGGTACACATAATTGCGCAACGCGTAATTATGTACATGGGGAGCTGAGTGACAAGACATTTTGGGCAAGCTTCCGCTTCATATGGTGTTCAAATGGATCCAGTGAGGCGAGGACCACATCCGCTTCGCCCTTAACCCACTAAGCGACAGCCTTAAAGGGCGAAGCCTATACGAAATAGAACGTTGGTTACGTACTGTAACCCCAGATTATATGAGTATAGGCGTAGCCCTTTAAGCGTCGGGCCTCACTGGCTCCTAAATGGCTGAAGATAACGCTATTTGGGAGCTGATTACCCGCTCTTAACGTAATTTATATGGACGGGGTGGGGCCCACACAACAGGTGGGGATGGACTACATTTTTCAGTGCAATGCTTCGCATGACGGGATAAAACCCACTAAGCGACAGCCTTAAAGGGTTACGCCTATACTCATAAAATCTGGGGTTACAGTACGTAAGCAACGTTTTATTTCTTCTAAGACTTTATATTATGAAAAATAATTGGAGTTTGGAACAAAAACAGTGTCTGGAAGGTAAAATATCAAAACTAATTTATTTCTAAAATCAAAATGCTGCAGTTGCAGCAAAAATGGAAACTCTGGGAAACACAAGAAAACAAACTTTACTGGCTGAGATATGCTTAATGCATTGACGAGAGAATGAATAACCTGGAGAGGAGACAACAGGTGGGGCAGGAGCAGAACTTCAGCAGGAATAACATAGAAGAAACTAAAACACAAGAATCACAAAGAACCCTAACAAATCCCCGCAACCCCAGCATTTTGATTTTAGAAATAAATTAGTTTTGATATTTTACCTT
>NC_056500.1:36377106-36390201 GCF_014905685.2 Nematolebias whitei
TGCAGTTGGGAAAAACAATCTGACAAAATTGATGAGCTAAGGGCTAGTCAGAGCAGAAGTAAGCTTTGCAAGTTTTGCTCAGTCTTGGTCTTGACTTGGTCTCGGGTTAGGTGGTCTTGACTACAACACTAATGGTTTCCTCCCACAGACCAAAAACATGCATGTTAGGCTGATTGGTAACTCTAAATTGTCCCTGGGTGTGAGTGAGAGAGTGAATGGTTGTTTGTCTCTATGTGTCCCTGTGATGGACTTGCGACCCGTCCAGGGTGTACCCCGCCCCTCACACAGTGATTGCTGGACATGGGCACTGGCGACTCCCGTGACTCAAAATGGAATAAGCGGGTAAAGATAATGGATGGATGGTTTGTGGTGGTTCTGTGTGATGGGTTGTGTCATTTTCCAACGCTCCATATTCCAGAGTCTGAATATAATAATTAATATCAACCCCTGCACATAAAGACAATCCATTTTTACTGAGATGTGTAAGTTTTATTCTGAACACAACCGCTGTGGTACCATTTCACTTATTGCTCATTTTCAGGTTGTTGTCCTCTTTGAACATGTCTGAATGTTTCTTTCAAGCATTCTTAAGGTTGTTGCTTCAACAGAGCTACTGATGCGTGTCCTCTGTGAGCCTTGTTCTGATGCTTACAGTATGTTTTTGATCGGTGTGCGTGAGGAGTTTGTTTACACTGGAAGTTAAATCTGTCAGTGGTGCAAAGTGGAAAAAATGCACTTGCTGCATGTAGACATGGGGATTAACCCAACAGGCAGGCTTTCAGCCTGTCAAGGTTGCATAAATTTCGACACAGAGACCTCGAGCCTTTGCTGAGATCGCCGCAGCAATTATAACAGGAGTGGGGGGAGAGGGGTACGCTGTTTCGTTTTATGTTGCTGCAGCAAAGGCCCGGAGAGCACCCACTGTCTCCTGGCATGCCGCTCCTCATCAGCACCGCAATAAATCAATTTTCATCCTCGCAGCAGCCCCGCACGCACCCTCCCCACTTCCCGCTCCCTTTCTCTCCACTTTTCTACTCCCTTTTGGCTCTTTCTTCTGAGCTGTCCTCTGTTCCCCACGATGGCTCTCAGCTCTGAATGAGGAGCAAAAGAATGCTGAAGTCAATTTGACCCCAGCTCTCTCACTACCTTTTCTGTGTTCCAAGTCCTATCTTAAGTAAAAAAAAAGCTGTTGGGCATTCTCATAAACATTTGAAATGTCATTCAGCTGGACCTTAAGCCAAAAAAAGAAAGAACAGAAAAAAGAACACTACATAAGTGGTTTCTTAGTGGCTGATGCACAGGCTGTCATGCTAAAACATCTTTGCATTCCCTTTCCTCACGTACAGTAAGGACACAGTGATAAGTAAGTCTGCAAAACCCTGCAAGCAAAGTGACAAAAAGGGGAAAAAAAGGTAAGAGTTCTGACATAAAATCAAGTGAGAGCTAAGAGTTGTGCCTGTAAAGTGGAGCTCTTGCAGAAAAAGAAGAAGTGAACAAAATCACAATTCCAGGTCCCTTCTTCCAAATGTCAGCCTCAGGACAGGCGCAGGAGAGTCACTGTCACTGGCTTCTGTGTGTGAATTGGTTTTAGCCTGCTTTGATCTCTGATCCATATTGTTCTGAGGTAATTTCTTCATATCCACAACACAGAAAACACTATTACACATTGTCACACACTCTGAAGCTCTGCATTTAAATATATTCTGTTTGCTCCTATGTGTTGTGTTTGTACACTTCAACAGATTTTCAAGATAAGTTTGATGGGTTTAAATGGAAATATGTTTGCATAACAAAATAAAAGTCCTGGTGTTCCTTGGAGCAATGTATATTGCCTGCCACTTTCTGCCTGAGTTGTAAACTGACACCATTGAATGATGAGGAAGGATGGAGTTGAAGGCATTTAGGTCAAACCTTGGTCTGTGCATCCTGATGCATGCTCAATAATCCAGCTAGAAAAATCTAAAAAATCAAAAGTCAGTTCCTCTGGACGGATACTTCATGTTGAAACGTTTTTTTTTTTTTTTTTATCCAAAAGACTTTGTCAGTCTGAGAAGCTGCAATAAACTCAGTCTTATAAATATCACCTATTCAATAGCACTCAGGTGCTATTTATAAGATAAGAATACATAAATAGCATCTGAGTCCTATTAAATAGGCGATATTTATAAGACTGAGTTTATTGCAGCTTCTCAGACTGACAACGTTTTTGGATAAAAGATGAAATGTTTCAACAAGAAGTATCCGTCCAAAAGACCTGAATTTATTTATTTTTTTACTTGTTCTGTGCAATGCATTATTGTCAGATCTCTAAGATCTGTTAGAGCTTGTAGTATGTGTTGAGGATAATGCTCAGATACTACCACATCATATTGTAGTTCTGTATCTGTAAATTTGGTTGAGTTGCTGCTATCTTAGTGTTGTCTGAAGCTGATTTGATCTGTGGTGCACATCTAAAATTGGAGTGACTAAAAGTTACGTTGAGTTGTACCTCTAATGATTAACTTTCTGAAAATGTATTTAAATCTGTTCATGAGATATTTGGCTAACATGTCTAGGCCAGGTCAATAGATACAACAGCACAACTGCTTAATTTTAGAAAAAAAGAAGGAAAACAAAAGAATGTTTTGCATGTGTCATGCATTTAGTTAACTAACTGATTTTTTTGAGTTTCAACTCAGTTTGTTTCTATAGTGCCAAGTCACAACAGAAGTCATCTCAGAGCACTGAACAGAAACATTCACATACAGTGTAACAATACCTAAAGGTTCTGTTGAAACAGTTCAGTCAATATAAGGTCTTTTGAATTAAAAACATAATTAATCTGATAAATTAATTTGATTAAATCAACCATCAATCATGCATACCCGTGTTTCCAGTTGCTGTTGCAATGATTCTAATTTTGCAATGAGCTATCGTTAAATAAGTGATTCTGGATAACTGTATGTGCAAAGTTCCTGTTCTGCGTTTCTGCCTTTGTCCTACAATGGACAATGTATCAAATGCCCGTCCTCCTTATTGTCTCATGACAGCTGGGATGGCTCCAGTTGTAACACTAGATACAAAAAAATATAAGACAAAAGCAGTTGTCCTCTCAATCTAAAAATGACAAAAGGTATGAAATTATTGAACATAATGTTCTCATGCCTATTTATAACAAGGAAATAAAGCTACAGTAGATTTTCTTTTTGAACCCCCTCAATATTTGCAAGGGAAGTTATTACTGGTTTATATGAGGAAAAAGACTATACTAAATAAGCCTTGCAGCTGAACTATAACCCACAGATGAATGGGTGGAAGTTTGACATGCTACACTCCCACCAACTACTGTGACTATCACACCACAAATTCACTATTTGCTGCATTATACCAACAATCTCTCTGTCTGTCCCTTCCCGATCCTGGAGTTGGTATCTGTTTCCAGCAGCCAGTGGAAGAGGAGCTGGGCACACCTTCCACAGGTCACCAGTCTATTAATGTGACCCAAGTTTAAAATTAAATGTAAGTTTTACATTTCAAAATAATTTATGTGAACATAAATTTATGATTCTGTGGGCTGGATGTTAATCCCTCATTAACTTCTGCACTTTGAAATATTCACTCGGTTGGAGCAATGTTTATGTTATGCAAAATTACCACTGTGGCAACTATCAGGAGTTCATTATGTGTAATAAAATGTTTACTGCAAATGTCAATTTCACTTAAACTTTTAATGACATCATGAACTGAATGGATGATCTGAATGATCTGAACATAAAGTTATAAAATGAAAATCTGATGTGTTAGATGGAGTTACTTGCGTCATGGCTATTGGCAATCTATGCTGCACCAAACCTGGTCCAGCCCAAGAACTGTGCACTGTCATAAAAGAGATTAATGCTTTAAGTCCTGGTAGATTGTGAGGCCATATCAGGCTGCAGTTTAACCTGTGTGCTTGTGTGACACATCCAGCTTCTATCCTTCCACAGGAGGCACTAATATTTTGACAGGTGTTGTTTGTCAGCCCCTGCAAAATGAGATTGGATGTGTCTGGTGGTTCACTCGTCCATCAGAGAATAACACAGGTACAAGTTTGCAACGGCCGGTCTGAGATAGTTGCTAAAATGTGTTTGCAAAACAAATGCAGCCTGATCAAATAATTAGCTAAAGTTGGCAACTTCATCTTCTTTCATGCATTAGACTTGTTAATAATATACCATCACCACAATTGATTTTAGATGTAATAATAAAAGTAAAATTATCTGTGCTGCTGTTTAAGCTGTTTCCAGTGGTGGGATGTAACTAAGTACAAATACTTTGTTACTGTACTTAAGTACATTTTTCATGTAAGTAGAGTTAAATGTGGGTACTTTATACTTTTACTTCACTACATTTTACATCAAGTATCTGTACTTTCTACTACACTACATTTCTATAATGTGTTGCATTACAAGTTACATTCATGTTGCGGCTTTTTGATTTGTTTGTTACTTTGAAAGTAACCAATGGTGAGAGGGGAGCTGGTCCAGTGAATCACTGCAAAGTGGGTAGGTAACGTTAGGCCCGCCTTCAAGAAGAGCTGGACCAATGACATATATTCTAGTATATATGTCACTGAGCTGGGTGCACCTGCAGCTCCGCTAACACACCAAAATGTATTCCACTACAAGAGTCACCCAGAAGATATGCTCCACCCATGACCTTATTGAAACACTGTTCAGTACAGCAGGACAGATCCTCTCCCAAAAGAGCCAGACTGGACTCAAAAAACTTTGAAAACCAACTTCTTCTGAACTTGAACAAGAAATTCTTGCTGCAATATTAAAATGTGTCAGTTCATGGATGTTAGGAGACAAGAGACGTCTCCAAATGGCTCGACACTCAGGTCCAAGTTTTAAAAATGGTGTCAGGAAGTTAAAATATTGTTCAATATTGACCCATTACAAGGTTGAATAGACAGTATTTTAACTAGAGTTGATGACAAACTGGAGTGGAAATATCAGTGGAAATGATCGATGCCTGTTCCTTTGTCAGTTGTGTCTAATGCTCCTTTTGTTCAGGCAGACAACTTTTACTTAAATGTGTTTACTGCAGTTAAAATGACACAATGGTTTTACTTTGTGTTAAATAAAAACTTTCAAAGGTATAATCATTCCTCTTTCTTATTTTGATTAATGATATTTAACTCTGCATGTCATCCTGGAAATTCTGACGCACAGAATCACAAGTCCAAGTTGAACTGCGTCACAGAGTAAACACAATAAAAACATGTATCATCTGCAGCATTGTTCATTAAAATGACTCAACACTATTAATGTATCACAGAAAATATACATATGGTACGCAGACTTAAAGATAGACCATTGCATTAGGTAATACATTCAGCAAGTACGTTTACTTTTAATACTTTAAGTATTTTAAAAGCAAGTACTTATTTACTTTTACTTAAAGTAAAAATGTTAATGTGGTACTTCTACTTTTACTAGAGTACATTTTTGTCTGTTTATTTGTACTTTTACTTAAGTACAGTGTTTGAATACTTTCTCCACCATTGGCGGTTTCTACAGCCAACCTGCATTGGGCTTTGAACAACCACTACAGTGGTAAGATAAACCTGTCAGTCTCTATTATAATCTTGAGTCGAACACTATCTTTACAGAAGATCAGTACAAAAGAAAAGACAGAGCTCACATAAGAGCTTGACTGGTCTGCTTGACATCCATATCTGTTTTTTAAAATTGCTGCACACCACAAGTAATGCAAAAATATGGATAACTTAAAAAAAGGCAATCACAATAATGGACTAACACTTATCTTTCAAAATGGGCTTTGTTCACAGCAAAATCTTTGTCACAAGCCATGACAAAATGAAAAAGCTAACTATATACAACACAAGGAGGCAAGAGGATGAATGTACTTTGTAGTTTATGTTAGCAAAAGCAAAAATACTAAAAATATAGCTAATCAAAAACAATACAAAAACCACTGGACACACCAATAGAATATATGAAAGTGAACAAAGAAATGTCAGCTGTAAATAAACATTGAGGGGACCTAAGAACTAAATTCAGGACAGAAGTAGGATCACGCACACAGAAATCGGTCCATCACCTGGACTAAACAAAGCCTGAAACTCATCAACATATACAGAACACTTCATTTGAAACCGAAGACTGCTTCAGAGGTCAAATATCAAGTCAGTTTCTATGTCATCATCAATGCACCAAAGTTAAGTGTTGTCCCTTTTATTGCTCCATGGAGGCCCAGTACCTTTAGCCGGTTTATTGAATAAACTGGTTATGGTTACTGGTTTGGTTTTTGGTGCAATAATGAGACAAATTGACTGAATGCAAGCAATCATCAAGACAGAATCTTACAAAGTAAATACATCCATCCATTATCTATACTTGCTTCTTCCTTTTTTGGGGGGGTCGCAGGGGCCACTAGTGTCCATGTCCAGCAGTCACTGTGCAAGAGGTGGGGTACACCTTGGACAAGTTGCAAGTTCATCACAGGGACACATAGAGACAAACAAGAAAACAACCATTCACTCTCTCACTCACACCTAGGGACGATTTAGAGTTACCAATCAGACTAACATGCATGTTTTTGGTCTGTGGGAGGAAACCAGGGTACCAGAGAAAACCCACGCATGCACGGAGAGAACATGCAAACTCCACCTAGAAAGGTCCTGGCCCGGGATTTGAACTGACAACCTTCTCACTGAGAGACAACAGCTCTAGCATATGAGCCACCGTGCCGCCCTAAGAGCATAAATGTGAAACCTCAAGGATTTGAACTGCCTGCTAACAAAAGAGCAAATTCCTGGACAGTTACACATGTCTCTGGGTCTCTCAAACAAAATGCAATCATGAAGCGACTACAAGAAAGTCAGTCACAACCGAGTTCCCACAGAGAGTAAGGCAGGCCTTGAAGAGCCAGCTAAATGGTATAAGATCAAAATCCAGGCCATCAACCAGTTATCAAATGCTAACCTCCACAGTCAGTGAATGTCAAAGCCACAATCAAGGATAAAAAAAGAGAAAAAGGAAACAGCTCTTGGAGTGCTTCAAGAAGATGGCTCCCTGAATGGATTGCTAAATGAAAATCTCAAGAACAAAAATATCTAGGAAGTGATTGATATTGAGAAAACCTGTCAGTTGTGGAACTGGAGGACAACACAAAGGCACTGATCATGGCAGAGCAAGAACAAGCACTCAGGAAAAGAGCAATAGAGGCTTATCAAAACAGATAGGACCAAGGAGTAGGCTGTGCAATGATGCCTCTGAGACAGTTCAGCACATAATGTCAGGGTGTAAAATGCAGGCAGTTACTGTGTACACAGAACATCATAATGAAGTGGCTGGAACCAAGTAAACAGAATGCTGCAGAATTGCTTTCATGTTTATTTCACTTTGATTCTGCAAAATCCCTAAAATTCCTCAGCATCCATGATGAAAAAAACTTGTGTTCACATAAAAACCTGCTGAACTGATTAGATAAATTGAACAAAATGGTGGATAACTCTGATCAGGCCTGGAGAGGCTAATTGGGAAGACCTGGACATTTCCCGGTGGGCTAGTGTGGTGCGTGGGCTGCAGGGCCGGTGCTTCCTGTGGTTTTTGTTGTTGTTTTTTAGAACTTTTTATTAACAAAACACAGAACACTGCTAATGCTGGATCAGGACTGACCTGACTCCACTTAGGGCTGGCCGGCTGGCTGCAGCTCTTGTTATTTATTTTTATTTTTTGTACAAGTTAGATCCTCAACACGATCTGTCAATCAGTCCAGTAAGCGTGTCAGCAAATGACCAATTGGCGATCTAAATTTGTCTCAAGTAAATGTCCCTTACCTGCAGAGCTACGTTGCAGCCCATCAGGGGTTGCAATCAGAGGGATTTTGTGAAAAATCATCAGAAAAAAATGGTTAAACCTTGTCAGTGGGAAAGAGGCAATAAAGACGTGTTACACTAAGCGTTTAGAGGGTGGAATACAGTTTATTCCATTTCAAAAACTAAATGGAGTTTGGAAAAAATGTAAAAAGCCGGCAACCAACCCCATGAGCAGCAGATCACATAAGTTATAGTGTAAACAGGAAGTAGGCTACCACATGTTCTTCTGTACAATGTAACTGCAGGTAAATACTCCATTTTCTGCCATAATTGCATTGTATGCTTAATGATTAAATTAAAGGTTAATGCTTAAAGCCAGTTGTGCTTTGTTTTGGGTGTTTCATATGTAGGGCTTAATTTGTAAACTGATCGATGCCGGAACACAAATGGTGGGCGCAGGGGGTGGGGGTAAAGGGAGCTTGTAGGTCCTCCTCCTCCTTAAATTTCTGAATAAAGTAGATGCTATTTCCTGCCTTTTGGTGTATTCTATTTTAACAGGTTGTTAAACATCTACGTTTACCTGCATTTGTAAACACTTGATTAAATTACTATTTTAGAGAGCAACAACAGGTTTTGTGTGACGAGCATCTCTAATTCTGTCAAGCATCATACCCCCCCGGCACAATTCATGTTTCTGAGCTGAACTCTTTTCCGCTGAATTCATTCCTGCCTCTTGTTGCTCCAGTCTCAATTATGACTGCCTTCTCGCTTGTCCAACTAAGGACAATCCATACATCCATTTATTTATGAAAATAACTTGGACTGTCTTTTTGACATTTTGATTAGGGATGCACGATCCACTTTTTTTTTTACTTCCGATCCGATCCCGATACCTAAGTCTGAATATTGGCCGATACGATCCAATTCCGATATTATGATCATCATTGATTTTATACGAGGCTGTAATAATCTCCTCTCAAGTACAAGTTGTACAAATATATGCATGCATGTCCTAAAAGGCAACTTGAGGTAAGTTGTACGTTGGATAAGTTTTAAAGTTCGATTTAAATTCTAACACAAAACATGTTTTTTTTTTATTCATAGCTTTAAAGTGGATATTAAAGTGATTAATTTAAGTGAATGTTTAGTTATTTTATATTTTTTTTAAATAAGGGGCAGATATAAGAATTTATTTCTTCTTTCTGCATTCTTTTCATTCAATGTGTTCTTTTTGATGTTTTTTTATTGTTTCTTTTAAATTAATGAATAAATTAATAAAATAAAATGTTAAATAGCTTCAAACACCTGCTAAGTTCATGGCATAAACCAACAGACATGTTCCTGTTTTTAGTATTTTACATCACTTTATAATGTAGCTGTTTTTGTTTTAATATATATAATTTTCAAATATGTTTTTTATGATTGTCTACTGTTGTACTGATATATCTGGAGGGTAAACTATATCTTGGCTGCAAGTATCAAACTGTGAAATCCTTCATTTTCTACAACTGATAGTGGTTGGTCATGATGATATGATGAAGTTTAGCAACTTCTCTGTAAACATTTGAGCTCCGTGTTTTCAGCGATGTCTTCTTCTTGTTCAATCTGACGCAGGCAGCCTGATTTGGGGCAGCCACGCTCAGTCTGTCCCTCCTCAGAGACAGGCAGACTGAGCGGGGCAGATTGGACGCGGCTGGCCGGGGTCAAGTTGGCCGCCCCGGGTTGAGCAAAGAGCAGCGCCCCGCTGAAGCCACGGAGCTCGAATGTCCATCGTAAAACTAACTTTACCGTGGTTTAATGTGGCGCTATGGCTCTACAGCCATTGCACATTGCTGCATTGCTTTGTGGTGTTTTTAGTGTAAAATACTTCCAAACAGCGGACATGTTTAGATTTAAAGTTGGTTAGCTGTTAGCCACAGTGCTGCTAACTCAGCCCTCACGTTGTAGCTGGCTGCAAACTATGAACTGGATTTCCTGAATGTGAGGCTGGTCTTATTACTCTGGGCTCATGAGACACGCCACCGTTAAGGAAATCCATTCCATAGTTTGAAGCCAACATGCATCATGGATTGGAAATATCGGCAGGAGGATCGGAAAATCCGATACGTAAATTATGCTGGTATCGGAGGCCGATACCGATACTGGATCGGATCGACCCCATCCCTAATTTTGATCACTGTTATTTTGACAAATTAGCGCCGTTGTTTTGATATGTGATTAATGTGAAAAATACAAATCAGTTTCTCTAATTTTTTTTTTACTGTAGCTAAGCTTATTTATTTATTATGTCTGAAATGTATGTGTGAGTTCACATCAGCAGTTGTGTGCACTCAGAGCTGTCTGAAGACACTGCTGTGCATAAAGTGTGGCAAGCCAACTGGCCCATTAATAGCCACTTTTACCACATGTCTGGCTATTAATGGGCTACTTGGCTTGCCATACAGACGAGGACACTTCATCCCTGTGGAACATGCCATACATGTTACTGCTGGGCAGGAGCGTGTGCTCGAGCTGGCATACCATGCTGCAACCGTAATATCCATTCCACAGACTGGGCAACGTCTCTTCTCTTTGTATTTTTAATAAATAATCAAAATAAAAATGCACAATGACAGGACTTTTAGGGGTGGAGATTTGAGTTGCCGGATCCAAGCAAACAGTTGCCGGAGCACACCTGGTCAAAATGAGAGAGTTCCCGGATCTTGTTCTGGCAGAATTTGGCTCAAATAAAGCACTGGTCATACATTATGTACATACAGTAGATGCAACTTCTGGTAGCACACGTTTAGACTTTGTTAAAACTACAGTAATCTGATATTGTGCAAAGTTTTTAAAATATTTAAGGTTCAGGTTCAAGTTTTTTTATTGTTATTTGCATCACATACATGAGGTGGAATGAAATTGTGTACCCAAGGTCCCAGGTACACCCAAAAACAGCAAAAAATTGAAGTATAAAAATAAGCAGTAGACAGTTCAAAGATCTGAGAGCTAAACATTAATAATATAATATAATATGGTGCATTAAACAGCAGCCTGAACACGAGTCTGTAGAGAGCAGATGAGTATGAATACAGCCCACTTAAATGCAAGAAATCAGCAACATGGATAATCAGCAGCATGTCTAATCAGCAGATAAGATAAAGTCACATAGCACCAATTAAAATGCCATTACAGTGATTTAAAAAAAAATAATTTTTTTTAGTGATTTTCCTGCTTAGGGATTTATGAGTCTAACAGCTTCAGGATAGAAGCTGTTATTCAGTCTAATGGTTCTACACATAATGCTCTGCAACCTCCTGCCTGAGGGGAGTGGGACAAAAAGTGTGTGTGCTGGGTGAGTGGGGTCCTTCATGATGCAGGTGGCCCTTTTCCTGCATCTGAAAGTGTAGATATCTGTGATGGTGGGGAGGCTGACTCCAACAGACTTTTGTGCAACCTTCACCACTCTCTGCAGAGGTTTTCTTTCTGCAGCTGTGCAGCCTCCATGCCACATGTTGATGCTGTAGTGAAGGATGCTCTCCACTGCACACCTGTAGAAGGAGGTGAGGACTGAGCTTCCCAATCCAGCTCACCTCCGCCGCCTGAGGAAGTAGAGTCTCTGATGTTCTTTCTTGATCAGGCTGGAAGAGGGCCACATTCATCATGAATGGCCCCACTCACCCAGCACACATACTTTTTTCTCCGGTCCCCTCAGGAAGGAGGTTGAGGAGCATTAAGTGTAGAACCACTAGACTGAGGAACAGCTTCTACCATGAGGCTGTTAGACTCATGAATATCTACCCAGAATAATCACTGTGAATAACCACATCATGTTGCTGCTGATCTGTTTCATGTTGAGGTGTTCATGTGTGCTCATCTGCTCACACAGACTCAGTCTCATGTTCGTGCTGCTTTTCAATGTAAAGGTTTTATGCTTTTAGTGTTTAGTGTATTTTTAGTTTATGTTTTTCTTAGTTCATATCTTAGATGTTGTCATTGTTTTTCTTTGACATTTTATTGTTGGATGTAACTGGGACCCTTTGTACATAATTTTGTCCCACCACATGTACAACATTTGGTGGGAACGACAATAAAGAAACTCTGACTCTGACTCTGAACTCTTCTCAGCTGAATTCAGTCCTGTGGGTTGTTCTGCTCCAATCTCAATTGTCACTGCCTCTGTTGTTCAGCTATCCATCCACTTATTTTAGATAATAAATTGTCCTTTCGACCTTTTGATTGCTGTTATTTTTGACTAATTAAGTGCTGTTATTTTGATACGTGATGTAATCCACATCAAATATTTCACTTGTTCTTTTTTTTTTTATTTTTTTTTTTACTGTAAGCTTATTTATTATGTCTGAATTGTTATGCACCACGTTGATGTATGCAGGAGTTCCGACACAGCAGTTGTGCGTGCATCCTACATAGCTGTCTGGAGACGCTGTGCGTAAAACAAATGTCTCAGGCGCACAGCTGAAGGTGGATGTAGACACTCCCTGCAGGACATGCAGTCCGTGTCTGCTGGCAGGAGCGTGGCGTGGCTGGAACATCCACTCGTTGTACTTTTAATAAATAATGAGAATAAAAATGCGCAATGACTTTGGACTTTTAGGGACGGAGTTGGCGGATCCAAGCGGTCAAAATTATAGAGTTCCTGGATCTTGTTCTGGCAGGATCCGGCTCAAATTAACCACTGTCCGAATTTTTAAAAAAAAACGAGCTGTTCATAACGTATAATATGTGTAGAACGGGGATGTGAACCGGGGCTTGAGCCATCTTAAATACACTGAATCGTGCCAAATGTTTGAAACTCCGCCTGTCAACTCGAAGCAGTCAGCTGACTTGGTCTGAATGAAGCAGTGAAGTGGTTCACACGTCATCGGTGATGTCACATGAAGCAAGCAAAGGCCCACTGCTTCACCATAACTACCCTGTCAAGTTTGAAGTGTGCTTTGAAGCTTCGGTGTTAGAGGTGTAGGGGAACACCACCTCAGAAACGGAACACCACTTCAGAAACAGTTTACCTCAGCTTTAACAGAAACAGTTCACCTCATCTCAAACAAACGTCATTCATGTGTTTTGTGTTTTGAACTGTTTAAAATAAGATGCTTCTATTCCCTTGGGAACAAACAGACTTTGCTTTACAGGTGTTCAACGCAGCACTAACTTAGTTGACACTAATGTGAATGTATATAAAAAAAAAAACTGTCACTGTGTTAACCACTTTCAATATGAACTAATTACCCACGAAACGACAGGTCGTTTTAATGAGTTTGGTTCAACTGTCCTCGAAGTGAAACATCTGC
>NC_056500.1:36390601-36393206 GCF_014905685.2 Nematolebias whitei
AGATGCATCTATTCCCTTGGGAACAAACAGACTTTGCTTTACTGGTGCTCAACCCAGCACTAACTTAGTTGACACTAATGTGAATGTATTTAAAAAAAACAGTTACTGTGTTAACCACTTTCAATATGAACTCATTTTCGTTTTATTGAGAGCTTGTGGTTCAACTGACCTCGGAGCTTAGGAACATCTGAATTCGCTAGAGGAGTATTACTCCCAGGATGGTTTCCCATGGAGATAACATTTTAAAAGAACCCTTTGTTTATAATGACATTTTCTTTTCAGGAGATGAACAGCGACACCTTTTGGATGAACATTTCATGTTATTTCAAAAGCTTCAGACCTGAATGTTTGTTTATGAAAATGTCTGTTTAAGTAATCTCTCTTTAAGATAATCAATTGTCTTGTTTTCCTCTTTTTAAAAGAAAAGTGACTTTTTAAAGGCAGACAGAGACAATGGACTTTAGATGTTATAAAACATGAAAGAGTTAGGACCATCCCTCTTCCGAGAGGTGGACCAAAGTCAATCTGTAACACACATACAGTTAAGTTGAGTTTCACATACTTCCATTCTACTTCTACATCACATCTTCTTCATCACATCTTCTTGAAGCACTGAACTTTGAGCAAACTTCAGAGAAGAAACTTCCTCCTAGTGAGATATCCTAGGAAGAAAGAGAACAAGAGAAGCAGCCTTCTCTGGAAACCCTACAGAACCAGAAGCAGAACCTGGCATTAACCTGAGATTTGTTACCAGAGCCATCGCACCGCAGAGTGGAAAAATCCCAGCTGACTCCCATATGGACCCTCGTTCCTCTAAGATGACAGGTGAACTTTGAGGAAAAATCAGCCTCAGTTCATCAGAACATCTGGACTGGTACCATTTTTAAGCAGCTGTTGGACCATTCTGACCATCTCATTCTGGTAGGACAAGAGACCTTTAATGCCTTTCTGGTGATCATACATCACAATAATATTGCTTTATACACACAGTACAGTTAATTTAGACAGAATTTCAACTACTCCACAAACAGAACTAGTCCAAAATCTGCTTTTTTGAAGTTTCATTGATTTGAATAACCAACTAGACCTTTGATACAAAGCTATTTGTTATTCATTTGTGTATTCATTTTATGCATAATCTTCATCAAATATATTACAGATTATTATTTTTGTAATAAAATAAATTAAGTAAAAATGAGAACATTACATAAGACATAAGACCTGTGTACACCCACAAATAAAGTAAAATTAAAAACATAACATAACCATATGTACACCCATACAATAGAAAACAATAAAAAAGCTTAGAGAACAGTACAGATGGAGTATTCAATTATAATACAGATGTAATGTGACCAAAGCAGAAATTATGAGGTAGCATTATGAGTGTTCAGGAGTCCAACAGCAGAGGGGAAGAAACTGTTCTTATGGCGGGAGGTTCTGGTCCGAATGGACCGAAGCCTCCTGCCTGAGGGGAGTGGTTCAAACAGTCCGTGTGCAGGGTGAGCAGGGTCAGCTGTGGTCCGACCTGCTCGCCTCACAGTCCTGGAGACGTACAGGTCGTGGAGGGATGGAAGGCTGCAGCCGATCACCTTCTCAGCTGAGCGCACAACGCGCTGCAGTCTGAGTCTGTCCCTGGCAGTGGCCCTGGCGTACCACACCGTGATGGAGGAGCTGAGGATGGACTCGATGATGGCCGTGTAGAACTGCACCTTCAGCTTGGCCGGCAGCTTGGCCTTCTTCAGCTGTCGCAGGAAGTACAGTCTCTGCTGGGCCTTCTTGATGAGGGAGCTGATGGTCGGCTCCCACTTGAGGTCCTGGGTGATGGTGGTGCCGAGGAACCGATAAGAGTTTGCAGTGGTGATGGGGGTATCATTACAGGTGAGGTGGGGCAGAGGGGCTGTGGCTTTCCTGAAATCCACAATCATCTCCACTGTCTTCTGGGCATTGAGTTCCAGGTTGTTGCTGCTGCACCAGGTCACCAGCCGGTCCACCTCCCTCCTGTATGCAGACTCATCACCGTCCGAGATGAGCCCGATGAGGGTGGTGTCATCTGCAAACTTAATAAGTTTCACAGAGTCATGGCTGGAGGTGCAGCAGTTGGTGTACAGGGAGAAAAGCAGGGGGAAAGCACACAGCCCTGTGGAGATCCTGTGCTTATAGTCCGAGTGTCCGAGACAGCTCTCCCCAGCTACACGCACTGACTCCGGTCTGTCAGGAAGTCTGTGATCCACCTGCAGGTGGAGTCAGGTACATGGAGCAGGGAGATCTGTGTGTATTACTGATTTGATGCCTTTTAAACACGAGAAAATAATTCACTAAAGCACAAAACTTGAGTCTGATTTAATAATTTTCTTGCTTAAGAACCAGAAAGCAACTGGTGCCCCTTCAGAATAAAATTACTAATAAAAATTCAACGCTCTGAGGACCCTTTCCTCTACAGAGGTAACTTCACTACTCTTCGAATGTGGACAATTTGCTCTGACCACGGTATTCAACCCTGCCTTTCTCCTTTCAAGGCTTTGGCAATGGATCCCGAATTGGCTCAAGTTTCTGCTCTCAGCTTCCCCATGAATAACCCTTGCTTCGTTATCTGGACCCTGCT
>NC_056500.1:36393306-36404627 GCF_014905685.2 Nematolebias whitei
ACCCTTGCTCTCCCTTGACTACTCTTTGGATTACGTTTTGGCTCTGGTTTCTCTTCTCTGCTTCCCTGTGTATGACCCCTGCTTCATTATCTGGAACCTGCTCTTGGACTTGCCCCCCACGAACCACGTACTGCAGCTGCTCTGCCAGTGACGTCATTGCTGACAGGTGACTCTCTCCCTACAGCCTGTGAGGACCTGTTAACACTTCTTATCCCGACTCCAGAAACCAGCAGCAAAAATAAATAAAAGCTGTTTTTTTTTGTACTCCTGTGTCTGGCTTATTCTGAATCCAAAAACCTGAAGCTGACAAGTGTGCTCTATTCACACAAGGAGAGCTGTTGGTCAGGCTACTTCTTGATGTGGCATTAATTCTAAAAAAGTTATTGAATCAAGTGTTCCTTGTGTATGTAAAACTAGATGTTAAACAACCTGTTAAAATACATGAGAATTCAGGAAATGGCATCTACTTTATTCAAAATTTTCTGGGGGAGTTACCCCCAGACCCTCCATCAATGTGCCCCTCCACACACACATTACAAATGCTTCTGACGCCAATGTCCACCGTGTTGCTCTAGCCAAAAAAGAGCTTGTCATCATCAGAACTGGGGGCTAAACACCCCCTAAAGTGCATATTCAAGAATTGCTCTGGTTATAATTACATGATTTTAATAATAATCGATCGTGATCTAAAGTGGGCCAGTCTGAGGCATGAAACTCCAGCCTTGAGTTTGATTATCACATAGTATCCTTAATAAATGAAAATACATTTTATGTCTCGTTCAGTTGAGAGATGTTAACTGACCAAAGAAAAATGTAACTGAAGGCCTTTTATACGCTTCTCTGTACACATTACACACCAGATCAAACTTTCTCCCATCAGACTTGAGATTTCCTTTTTTTTTTTTAATTCTTCAAAAAAAAAAATCTATTTCATTAAGTGCTGGTTATAAAATAAATAAAATCTCTGTTTTGATAAGAAATAGAAAACCTAGCAAGTGTCCAGCTCAATTTGCTCAGCTATCAAATTCCATATAATTCCCCACCAATCGTCACCTATTCTAAAATATGATTCTGACACAATACATATCACCCTATTGAATATATGATCTTTAACTGGTAAGTCATTTTTAATTAAAGAGTTTATCATAGATCAAAAACTTGATGTTATGCTTTAAACTGAAACATGGCTCAATGAAAACAACAGAACAACCCTCATTGAATCAACATAACTGCTATTTTTTAGATGTAAGGAGAAAAGGAAGAAGAGGTGACTCACGGGTGACTTTAATATTCACATTGACAATTACACTCATAGGAATACCAGTGAACTTATAATGGCTTGTGATACTTTTTGACTCTCCCAGCATGTGAAAAAGCCCACTCATGACAAAGGTCTCATTCTAGACCTGGTCATTTCTGAAAATCTCAATTTCCAATGTCAAGATTTTTGATTGAGCGTTATCAGACCATTTTGTTTACTCTTTAACATGACTGCCAACATTCTCAATCTTATACTGTATTAAAAAACAAAAAACAAAAGCTACTGCTTTTCAAGAGCTCAAACAGCTCTTCTCTTCAGCTCCTATCTTGTCTTATCCTCACACTCACAAACAGTTCATTGTGAAGGTGGATGCCTCAGACACAGAAGTGGGAGCAGTCCTATCACAAAGGGCACCTGACAATGGTAAATTACATCCCTGTCTTTTATCGATGCCTTTTCCCAGCAGAATAAAATTATGATGTCGGGAATAAAGAGCTTTTAACCATCAAATTAGCTCATGAGGAGTGGAGACACTGTTTAGAGGGAGCCGAACTACCTTCCATCATTTGAACCCACCATACAAATTTTAGCATACATCCCAGGGGCAAAAAGACTAAACATACAACTGTCCAGATGGTCGTTGTCTTTTGCCAGGTTTATTTTGTCCATCACCTACATTCCAGGTTCATGCAACGTTAAACCAGATGCTCTCTCTCACCAGTTCGCTTCTTCTGAGGATCCTGACACCCCTGAAGGGATTTTGCCTGCATCATGCATGGTGGGAATCATGACATGGGCCATAGAATGGGGCATCCAGGAGGCACAAAGGACTGAACCAGATCCTGGCACAAGGCCATGCCATATGAAACATTTGTGCCTACCTTGGAGGATCGGATTCACACAACAAAATTTACCTGCCTCGCGGACATTAAGTGCATGTTACACCTCACCAAAAAACATTTTTGGTGACCCAACATGCATAACGATGTTAAAGACTTTGTTTCTGCCTGGCCGAATTGTGCCCTTAATTAAAACAATAACCAACCACCTGCAGGTCTTCTTCTGCCAATACCACCCCCCAGTCGACCATGGTCCCACATCGCCTTGGACGTCATCATCAGTCTTCCCCTGTTTGAAGGTAACTCCATCATCTGCACAAACAGTGGTTGGTTCTCTAAGTCTGCTCATTTCATTCTCCTCACCAAACTCCCTTCTGCATTTGAAAAATTGCTAATAATCTTCCCTCAATCATGAACAAAACCCCAACACACTTGAGCTCATCCACTTGAGGCAGAACCTCAACCCAAAGACAGCAATCTACCCTTTTTCGACTGAGGACCATGGCCTCAGATATGGAGTTGCTAATTATCATACCAGCTGCTTCACACTGGACTGTGAACCACTCCAGTGAGAGCTGAAGGTCACAGCACAATGACGCCAACAGGACCACGTCATCTGCAAATAGCAGAGATGGAATCCTAGAGGCCACCGAACCAGCTTCCCTCCACCCCCTGGTTGCACCAAGAAATTCTGTCCATAAAAGTTATAAACAGAATTGGTGACAATGGGCAGCCCTGGCACAGTCCAACTCCCACCCTGAAGGGGTCCAACTTATTACTGGCAATATGAACCCAATTCTCACACCGCTTGTATATGGGGCCAAACAGCCTGTAGCAATGGGCCCCGATCCCATACTCATGGTACCCACAGTGTACCTCAGTGAACACGTGCTTTTAATAAATGTTGTAATAATTGTTTTTAGATTTCTGAACATTGTATCTTGGGGTGTGTGGGGGGGAGGTTGGGGGTGCACGTGTGCATAGGTGGTTTTGCCTTTTTCATGTTAACTTGTTTTTATTCTGCACTTTGATTTGCCTTTTGGTATGAAATGTGCTATAGAAGTAAAATTGGCTTATCTTGCCTTGTTACTTCTAAATATGCCAACAAGAAGAAGTGTTGTTTGTCAGTGTCTAACATTACTGCAGCCCATGTGCCAGGGCAGCAAGGTCAATGACGATTCAAACAACTCTTTAATATTCTAAGATGACAAGACATTGGAAAGATGTCATTAAAAAAAGTGCAGGATGAAATTTTAGAAGGTAATTGTTGAATGTTCATCTAAAACTGGTTATTTTATAATCAACTTGATTCAAGATGGCTGCCACAGCCATGTGACTTTAGCAAGAACAAACATTGCTGTAACTGAGGCTTTTTTTTCTTTTACAAATATTTCAATGCAATATATAATCTTTTGCATTAACTGATGGATTCAACCTTTTATTTTTGTCTGTTATCAAAGTATTTTGTAACGGGTGACTGTGGCTGAGTGGTTAGAGCAGTCGTCCTCCAAAGAGTTGGGGATTCAAATCCAACAGCAGCCATATGCCCAAGTGTCCCTGGGCAAGACACTGAACCTCTCATTGCCTCCAATGTGTGTCCCATCGGTGTATGAATGTGATAAAGCTCTGATTAGTCTCTTTAAAATGAATTGTTCAATTAGCTTTGTAGAGCTCAAGTAGAGTGCTGTAAATGAGGGCACAAATTGTAATGTAAAGCGCTTTGAGTGTCTTCGTAAAATAGAAAGGCGCTATATAAGTACAGTCCATTTAACCCCCTGAACAGCTTTGAGTACAATCCCTATGTGTGTGTTTGTGTGTATTTTTGATGTCACTGTTAGTTCAGGATTAGTAGACAGGTTTTGATTAAACTTTTACATAATAATCCATGGATGCATAAAATAAATGGTTTTAGTAGACACTCCAGTTCAGGATATCTACCACAGCTATCAACAAGAGCCGACACAAACATGTCTCTAACTCAGGTATGCAGGATGAAGAAGTGCTGTACTGATCATGAACTCTGAATGTGAGCGTAAACTCTAAATTACTTTCTTTAAAGTTACTTCAGACCTGAAATATGTCTGGCTGCTTCTGCTTGTTGACTGCCCTTGGACACCCAGTCAACTACAGTCTGATGAATGTTTACTCTTTTATTTTATTCTTAAACACATATTCATAAAATAAGTTTGTTTTATTTGATTATGATATGTGAAATAGGAATAACAATATTATTTTTGAATATCATAATAAAATCATACATTTAAAAATATATATGTTTTATCATACTCTCTTCGTTCTGTTTTCCAAAAAAGAACCTCTCTTTGAGAGACACCTGTGTGTAAGTGTTTGAGTCGGAATCTGTTTATGTCAGTGGGGAGTCATAACATCTGAGAGATCTCCAAAACACTTCTGAGAGCTGGTGGTTTCAAAGTTTCTTTGTAACAAAATTTCTTTGTGTGACACTTTTCAGTTTGTCTGTTTTCCTCATCCTGATGTGCTCATCTGATGTCCATCTCTTTTATTTCTGAGCAAAGAAAACAACAAGTTTGCTCAGTTACAATTTTTATTATAAGCAAAGAAGAGTTCCCGTAACGATAAAACACTATTTTTCTCACTGCAAGACTCATATTTTCAGCTTAAAGTGTAAGCTGGCTGAAGGTTTCCAATTGTCCGCACACCTTCACATCAGCAGTCGTCCTCACCGACCCCTGAACCAGTCACAGTGACTTTTGGCTACCTTGGGCAGTGCCTGGCTTGGCTAGTCCTCTCCTCATGGTGTATACTGGTCTGATCCACCAGCAAAACCCTGGAAAGACGAGTGAACTCGAGTCCTCAGCTCTGACCTGGTAAGTAGTTGAAACCTGGTGAAATGGGTGCCATGTTGGGTCTGGTTAAGCCATTTTAGCTGATGCAATTGAATAAATCATTTCCTGGCTTGCAATGATAACAAATGACTTGATCTGGTCACATTAAATAGCATCTCTCAACCAAAAAAATAAACAAAACAAATCTATTTGTAAAATAATTAAACTTTGTCTAAATTTTGTGTTTATAAAAGCCAAAATAATTCCTGCTCAAATAATTAATTTAGCCTTAGATACAAGATAATGAATCCTTGACTAATGGTTTTATTGTTCAAATTGTTCATTAATGTTTGAGTAATTACTTTAGTTTTAAAAATTATTTATTCTCCAAATTATTATCCTTTGTTGTTTGTGTTGTTAAGTTTAGTTTAATGTTGTTGATTATGCTTATCTGGATTTATTATTTTACAACAGAATTTAAAAAGGCAAATTCAGTTTCCTCCTCATTTGGTATAATATTGTGATAAGGATTCCCTCTAACTAGGAATTCTGCTTCAGATGTTGAGTCTGATAATTCAAGGGTGAATTTAGTGGTTGAATATTCACTTAACCAGGTGCTCCTAATTTTAACGAGTGCAACAACAACAAAAAAACAACCAAAAACAAAAGTGTAGTAGAGTGGAGAAAATTATCATCCTTATTTTCCTCCCTCACTCCTGCTACAGACAATTTTAAACATATAAAGCTAAAGTTTTGTGTTGTAGTAGCTGAGACGCATCTTCAACATACACAAACACATCTCATGAATTCTTACAATATTAAAATGACACAAAACATCATTTTCAAACGTTGACAAAAATGGCTGTAATTTAGTCCTTTCTCATCACAAGATGATCCTAGTTTAATACTCTGGTATGAAAGGGGAAGAACATTACAGTATACATTCTTTTAAGGAATGATGAACTTTAAATTATAATAAGATGCTCCTTGTATGTGTTGCTGAAATGCAATTTTGAATTTTTGCACATTGTTGTGAAGAGACACTGCGCGATGGATTTAACCAAATGTTAACTAGCTTATCCTGTAAATAATATAAACAAGTAGGAAAGGTTTAACATTTTAGAGCATAGGACTCCTGTATGAGTTAAATTAATAAAACAAAAAAATTCTGTTTTGATCACGCAAACATGATTCGAAAAAGAAAAATATTGAGAGGTTCAGTTACATATTTACATTTGACATATATCACAGAAATGCCTCGACAATCAGCTCAAGTGTTTTGTATTAAAGCACAGCTTGTCTCGTTTTGTTCAGACACTCAACTCCTTCCCGCAGCATACACTTGAGCAATTAAAAAAAAAAGTTCCACTGTTCTCTCAAGAAGCTTGAATGACTTTATGCAGACTTTTGAGGCCACTTTTGTGGAGGCCCATTCTTTCTCTGGCCATGCTGGATTTATTAGATTACTACTTTTTTCATCAGATCTCAGCAGATCATGCGCCACACTAAAATGATTTCTCTTAATCTCTTTGTAAAGATGATGACACTGCTCCACATTCTGCTCTCGCTCTTTCTCTGCTCAACTCACACACTTACATCCATGACCGATGCCCTTCCCTCCCTTCTTGACTGTTCAGTCCTTTGCATTGAAGACAATAAAGATTAACTCTAAATATCTGATGTCATTTTTGTTTTCCATCTTCCCTTAAGGGCCCTTTGTCAGCTTCTTATCAGAATGTCAAGCCACTGCTTGAGTAAGCAAACAAACAAGCAACAGCAGAAGTGATGTATCAGAGAACTGCCACCCGTTGGGGATGAGCTGTCAGTTGCTCTGCTGAGCTAATGATCACTGTTGGCTGATGTGGGATTTGAGGGTCTCTAATTTGGGCCACATTTATGTGTGCATGTGTGTGTGTTTATCCTGTTGTCTGTTTGAAACGTGTTTGTTGGATGCTCTGCTTGACTTGTACCAAGTTGTACTTAAACTCGGTGTAGCATTTTGCAAATTTATGTTGTCCTACAATAAGTAATGCAGTGTTTCTCTATGAAAGCCCTTCAGTCAACCAGGTTATGTGTATTAACAGCGTATGCAAACATCAGATACGTCTTATATTTTAGGATAAATGTTGCGCCACTTCCCGACAATCAAACGAGGCTAGTTTAAGTCAAGCTTCTGTCATTTCACATCACATTTGACCACATATGAATATAGTTATCACTTAATGCAAATAAAAGACATGGATTAATTTATTTGTCTGAACATGTTTGTTTGTTTATCTCTCCATTAGCAAAATATCTTATGAACAAAGTTTATTTTTTGGAGACTAATGGTTTGACTCAGCTTCTATCACACCATTCTGAACCCGGTATATAAAAACTAGAGTCGTAGCCATTTTTGTGTTCGCTAAAGTTAATTAGCTGTGGTGACCATCTTGAATACAATTGATTCTGAAATATAGGAAAAAAAGTAACATTGTTGAAGCTTTTCTTGTCAGTTTCTTAAAATACATTTGTTAACAAAATGTTTTTATACAACACTGAATACTTTTCATGTGTTTTATTATTTTCTCCTTCTTTAGAGCAAAACTGTTACGTTTCTGGTTGAATATCAGCTTTTTTTTAAAAGAGATGCAATTTTCCACAAACTATTTTGTCACTTTAAGCAAAGGCTTCATGCTTCATGCTCAACAGCCAAGACTGAAAATCTAATGCTTGGTGGATGACCACACAAAATTCTGTATACTCCGAATATTTCTGGTCATTGGTTAAAAAGTGCCTTAACTATTTGAAAATCTCCTTGAATAGATTAACATTTCAGACACTGGATTAGAAACAAGACAGTTTATCAGTGGCCAGGACAGGTGTTGTTAATCTATGTATCTTGACACATCATTTAAAAAATGGAGGTCACTGATACATGTTCAACAATTTCTGCTTTTACAGCATAATGACAGACTGAATAATGATTTTTACATGCTTCATTACCAAGACCAAAAGGCCATTGTTGAATTTTGACTTTTAATGACTCCATGTAGAAATAGTTTATCAAGACATGCAGGTTCTTTATTTCCACTTTCCCATCTTAACGACATAAAAAGACCGAAATTCTCATCCGTCTCTCAAGTGCACACAAAGTGCTCCCTAATCGGCACCAACATGTGGACTCTTCCTCAAGAGCTCTTTGTTACAAAAACCACAGGCACCCTCACATGCATGTTTGTGCGTTTGATGACAAACGAGACTGTGTGAGGTTTTCTGTTTGCCTCCACCTCAGTCTGCAGAGAACTTGAAAACTGGATTAGCTTTTAGTCACCTTTCATTTTCTTTCATGACACTTTTTGTCAGAGGTATTGCATCATATATTCCTGAAGTTATGGGAGAAATTAACCAAATAAATCAATTGTCCATGTGCTTAATGATAGTTGAACAATTAGATATTAGTGACAATCACACCAATGTTCATTTCTAGAAATTGGGGCAGACGATTTGCCAGCTTATCTACCAAGGACATTCTCACAGTTTTTCATCACACTTGTTTACATTCACCAAAAAGCTAATACAGAGCTAGCTACTCAGGCTTTGCTAAAGACCATGCAGCAATTTCAGAGGATCTCCTGGACACTCCTAATCTTATCATGGGAGATTTTAACCATCGCAGACTCAGGAAACATTTGGTAATTTTTATCAATATGTGACGTGCCCCACTCGATTTACGAGATGTTTGGATCTCGACTTGGAATTAGTCTTAAAGGTACACCTTGTTTGTGGATTTTAGGTAAACCATACAGACTAGGTGTGGCCTCCCCTGGGTACAGTCTGTGGTACAGAATGTGTTCAATAGCCTTGTCCTGCTCCAAATTTTTCAGGCAATCTATCAACTTCTTCTCTTAACCACTTCCTGGATCACTTCCTGCCCTCAACAAGTTCTATGCACGCTTTGAAGACCCGAACAGACCACCCAGCACCAGACTCACCTCGCCACCGGATGAAGAGCATCTCAGCGTGGCCTCAGCAGAAGTAAGGAGTACCTTCAGGAGGATTAATCCGCACAAAGCAACTGGCCCAGACAACATCCCCGGAAAAGTGTTAAAGGAATGTGCTGATCAGCTCTGTGAGGTGCTGGCAGACATCTTTAACACCTCCCTTACCCTGGAGACAGTTCCCACCTGCCTGAAGACTGCCACCATCATCCCAGTCCCAAAAAGCTCTACAGTGACTGGTCTGAATGACTATCAGCTAGTGGCCCTCACCCCGATAGTCGCTAAATGCTTCGAAAAACTGGTCATGACTCACATCAAAACAACCATCAACATCAACGAGGACCCTCATCAGTACGCATACCGTGAGAACCGATCAACAGAGGATGCAATCTCCTCAGTGGTCCACACTGCGCTCAACCACCTGGAGCAGAAAAACTCTTACGTCTGTATGCTCTTTGTGGACTTCACATCTGCCTTGAACACCATGATCCCCCAAACCCTGATGGACAAACTATCCACACTAGGACTAAGCCCCTCCATCTGCAACTGGGTACTAGACTTTTTAACAAACAGACCACAGTTAGTGAGGATCCACAACCTCTCCTCCTCCACCATAACCCTCAGCACTGGCTCTCCTCAGGGATGTGTGTTGAGCCCCCTCCTGTTTACTCTGCTCACATATGATTGTGCAGCTACCCATCCAGGCTGTCACATTTGTAGTGAACTAGGCCTGAGGTCAAATCCTGACCTTAAGGACCTTATGGGACAGAAACTGTCATTTCATTGATTTGAATCCAGAAATACAGGTTGACCCATCCTGAGACTTTCTTTCTTGAATTGATCAAGTGAAAGAACACTACTTTCTATTATCATTACTATTTTACAAATGTTTTGATAATCAAATTGTGTTTAGTTCAAACCATTTTTAAATGTTGAAGTGAACTACTCATTTAAATCAACTGTGAAACAGTATTAGTGATCTTTAATCCTCATTCAAAGTAGAAATCAGGTTAATGATGCATTGTCTGATTTTCTGTCTTCAATGAGCAAGTTGTGTAAGTTGGTCAAAGGTCAAGTTTCGGTCAACTGCAAGTTTACTGAAAAAGAAATGTCATGTTTAACTTTTACAGCAAGATACTAGAGAATTGACTCCACGAAGTCTGAGTTCTTCATAATATCTTCTGTCTGTTCTTAAACAATCTTAATCTTTTTCCTTGACTCTTAATAACCTCTTACATCACAAAACACACCTCTGTTTTGGTCCATCGACCAATCAGAAAGTTCTCAAATGAACCGGAAGTGAGCTCTTTTAAAAGATGCAACACTTCCTAGTTCACGGGGGTTCTGCAGTTCAGCAGTTCCAGAGTTCAGAATGCTGGAATTCAGGATGCTGGAAAAAGTTCTGAAGTTCTGCGGTTCTGAGAAGTTCTGAGTAGTTCTGGGAAGAACGCTCAGGAGAACGCTGAGAGAATGCTGTGAGTTGGTTCCGAGAGCAGCAGAGTCCAGAATGCTCAGGACATCTGCGACTAAGCTGAACAAGAGAAGTTCAGAGGAATTATGAAGAAGTCTGTTCTGGATGATCTCACGACTCCGAACGGTTCCCTACTATTCTTACGGAGACGCTGAAAAGTGGCTTGAAGTGGAACTTTACGCCAGAACTGACATATCTTCAGAAAGGTAAAAAGTCGATCTTCAACCGCAAAGTGTACCGTTGGGAAGCTGGGCCTAGAAGGAGCGTGCTGTTCTGGTTATAACAGACAAATTCCCTCACCCATCTCTCTCAACTTAAACTTCAATTTCCATCTTTAAAATTCTTCTATCCTGCTAGAAATCATTCCAGATATTTTCAGAAATGTCTGTGGTGAAGCAAGGTTTTCAACCATCGCCGTATGGTTAATCAAATTGTACAGCTTGCTAACTAAGCCATGTTGTAATTTTCAATTTGCCAAATTAATGTAAATGTGTGATGTTAAATATTGATTCTGTAAATAAATGACCACGTTCATTTTGATGGGTCAAAGAAAATTAACGTCTCACGATACATTTTATTAAATTCAATGCACGACATTATTCAGTCCAGAAAAATGAAAGAATCCGTTTAATTTATGAATATATCACAGCATATGTTCATCTACACATTGTAAAGTTTGCAGATGATACAGCGGTGGTGGGATGCATCACAAACAATGATGAGTCCAGCTACAGGCAAGAGGTGGAACACCTGGAAAGCTGGTGCAGAGAGAATAACCTTCACATCAATGTGAAGAAGACAAAGGAGATGATTGTGGACTCCAGAAGGAACAAAAACACCTACACCCCCCTGAACATAAGAGGATCTGCAGTGGAAGTGGTCTCCAGCTACAAGTACTTGGGTGTACACATGAATGACAACCTCAGCTGGAGCAACAACACCACCAGCCTGATCAAGAAAGCTCAT
>NC_056500.1:36405027-36413156 GCF_014905685.2 Nematolebias whitei
TGTAGAACCACTAGACTGAGGAACAGCTTCTACCCTGAGGCTGTTAGACTCATGAATCTCTAACTAGAATAATCACTGTGAAAAACCATATCATGTTGCTGCTGATCTGTTTCATGTTGCTGCTGATCTGTTTCAATGTTGATGTGTTCATGCGTGCACATCTGCTCACAGACTCATGTTCATGTTTGTGCTGATGTTCAATGTTTTATGTTATGAGTGCTTAGTGTATATTTAGTTGATGTTTTTCTTAGTTCATATCTTAGATGTTATTACTGTTTTTCTTAGACATTTTATTGTTGGATGTAACTGGGACCCCGTGTACATAATTTCGCTCCACCACATGTACCACATGAGGTGCGAATGACAATAAAGAAACTCTGACTCTGACTCTGATCTCTTTTCAGAGGTTAATAAGTGGTTAAGTCACTAAGGAGTGTCATAACTTTCTCATGATAGTCTTTCTGGTTCAAAATCAATGTGCACCTTCCTTTGTCTGATGGGAGAATGATGATGTTTTTGTCCTTGCTAAGAGTGGTGAGTGCATACCTCTCCTCTCTACTGATGTTGGAAGGTGGTGGTTTGGCATTGCTGAGGCAGGCTGAAACTCACCCTCTTTAATTTTGTTGTTGCGAATGGCTGATGCTGTGGCTGTGATCATCTCCACCAGAGGAATTCTACTTGGTGCAACCACAAAGTTCAGTCCCCTGGTAAGAATCTCTGTCTCTGGCTGGGTGAGCTGTCTGTCAGATAAATTCTTCACCCACTTTTCTGTCTCCCTGGCATGTAACTGTCTACTGGAGTGTTGTCTTACGCTGAATGTGTTGTTATTGGAATTGTGATGGTGTTGATGAGTTATTAGTAAGTTAAACTTGTTTTGTTGTCGAGTCTTGGATTTGACAGGCTGTGCTACACGTGCCTGATCTGTAGTCTTCTTGCTAAAGTCTACTAGTCAGTCTACTTGCCAAAGTGTGGTCTGAACTAGGCACATTGTTAGTTTTTGTTTAATTTGTTCTTCTTTGGCCTTCAATGCCTCAATAGTAAAATTGGTCTGTCTCACCCGTTCATTCAGCAGCTGGGTCTGTGCCTTCTGAAGGATCTTGCTTGCCCGGTGCTCGCTGACCAAAGGCTCTTGGGAATGATGCCACTTTGTCGACATCTGAGGTTGAATCACAAGTGGTCCCTGTAGTCTGCCCTCTTCCTTGCTGTTTTCTCAAACTCTCTTAACTAGTTTGAAGCAATCCTGGCCAAAATGGTTCAAAATATCCTGATGCTCAATAATCCAGGTTGAAACATTTTAAAAAGTTTAATTTGGTCCTCTGGACGTTCAAAAGAACAAAACAAAGCAAAACAACAACAAAAAAAATGTAGAAACGTTTCATCTGCATGGTCAACATTTTTCAAAAGAGTAAAGAAAAGAAAAGTCCAGGTCATGACAGCATAGGGAGTTGTATTCTTAAGAACTGTGCCCTCCAGCTAGCAGACATTTTTTTGTTTTCTTTTCCATATGTCTCTCCAAACCTACAGGGTCCCACAGCTCTGGAAAGACTCTGTTGTTTTTCCAATCCCAAAAAACAAAGACTGCTCAGTCAATGAACGACTTTAGGCCTGTTGCCCTGACTTCATTAGTAATGAAATCATTTGGAAAAACTGGTCGGAGAGGTACTCTTGTCAAAAGATGAAGATCATTTGAAACCACTTCAATTTGCTTATCATCCATGTAGAAGAAGAGTGGAGGACAAAATAGGAACTCTTTTAAATATGATTTTAGGACAACTTGAACGTACAAAAACATTTGTAAGATTGCTTTTTATTGACATTTCATCAGCTTTTAATTATATTCACCCCCACGTTTTAGCAGAGAAATTACAATACTTTTCTGATCTTGACTCTGGCCTCATATGTTGGCTTGTGGACTTTTTAACTGTTCGGTCTCAGCGGCTGAGGGTCAGCGGGGTTCTCTCTAATGCTCTTTTGTCCTTTTCCGGTTCCCCTCAGTGCTTCATCCTTTCGCCCCTTTATTAAAATTTATATACAAATGACTGCTGCAGCCATTTTCCACAGCGTCACATTTTAAAGTTTGCTGATGACTCTGTCATCCTGTCCCTTCTCAGCAGTGATGACCCAGACCCGGATCCTGTGGTCAGGGACTTCACTGAATGGTGTGAGCCTTCCTTTTTTAAGCTAAGAGAAAGGAGAAGTTCATTGAATTTAGAAAATACTCTTCAGTTGCTACTCCTGTGTCATTAGTAATGAAGCTGTTGAGGTGGGACATTAATATAAATATATGGGAACTGTTCTTGATGACAAATTGACCTTTTGACTCCCATGTGAACTCACTTTGTAAAAAGGCCCACCAGCGAATGCATTTTTTATCAAAAGATCTGTGGGTTTAATGTTGATCCTACTTTTATGAGAATGTTTTATTCATGTTTTATTGTCTCTTTTAACTTTTACCTTCTTCTGATGCTTTGGATTTTTGACATGCATAAACAGGAACAAACTCTCTGGGATTATTAGGATATGCAACAAAACTGCTGGCATAGCCCTACAGAACCTCAATGACCTTCACAAGGCGAGGTCAGTGAACAAGGCCAGGCTGATTCTGGCAGATCCTGATCACCCACTCCATAGTGAGTTCAGTTCTATTTCGTATAGGCTTTGCCCTTTAAGACTGTCGCTAGTGGGTTTATCCCTAGACGCGCAGCGCAGCACTGAAAACTTTAGTCCACACCCACCTGCTGTGTGGGCCTCACCCCCGGTCCATATAAATTACGGAGAGACCGGGTAATCGGCTCCCAGTTTTTCTTCAGCCAGCTAGCTAGCACTGTCAGAAGAATGAAGAAGGAAAAGTTGTCCAGCTTTGACCGGCACAACCTTTGCTAAGGATGCCTGGGTCTCTGCCACACCAACCTCCTGCTGTCCTGGTGAGCTCTTCCTCCCTGAGGAGAAGCAGACGAGCAGCCTTGTTCAAGGTAAGCACCGAGGAATGCTTTTCCGTGGCGGGCCGCTACCCGCTGGATGACGCCATCGCCCTTTCTAACATTTTTGTCCTTGCGGTAATCGGATGATTTCCTCGAATAAGGCCATGTTAACAGCAGCTCTGGTGAATGTTTTTCCGTGGAGGGCTGCTACTCACTGGACGACGCCACTGCCTTTTCTAACGTGTTTTTTTTTCTTGAGGTGAATCGGATGATTCTCTCAAAAAAAGCGTTGTTGGCAGCAGCTCCACTGAGTGTTTTTTTTTTTTTTTCTGTGGCTGGACGCTATGCGTGGGACAACGCCACTGCTTTTTTTGACACAGAGTCACGCAGTGAATCAAATGATTCCTCCGAGAAAGGCGATGCAGAGCTGCCTCTTCCCTCCTGGAGAGCGTAGTGACGGAAGACGAGTGGCCGAGCGGATGCTCAGCCACCTCGGATCTTCCCATATTGGCGACCACACTGCTCCCAGCCGTCGGCGCCCTCCTCTCAGAGCTGCCTGGCATAATCCAGGAGGATGTTAACATAAGGGACTTTCTGTCCTTCACCTCCCTCTGCCCTGATCGGATGATCTGGTGGCAAGGTTGGCTCCGCCACGGCTCGTCGCCCTGACCCCATCTGGCCTTGCTGTCCAGCTGTGACGTTACACTGGAACAAGGCTGCAGCTGGGCCCAGCAAGCTGAAGACAGCCGTCTCCACCTTGGCCTCCATCTCCAGAGTGGAGGGTTTTACCGATCAGTGTTTTTTCCCTCGGTCCCCCCCTTGAGCCAAGCCTGGCGGTGGCACTTGGGGCAAAAGCTTCCATGATGGACCAGCAACCTGTCCCTCCAGGGAAGCATGAACAGATGGTGACAAGGTCTCCAACTGAGCTCACCAGTGCACATTCCACGGTTGCTTCCATCTGGATGCAGGCATCTGCTGCCCAGATGTAGAATGAATAGACCAGAAATCTCATTTATCTCTGTAGCGATCGTGTCTTCTCAACGAACAATGATGATCTATGTACTGTTATTTTAATGTCTTAATGTCTTGTCTATTATGGATATTTTGTGTGCCTACTGACTGTGAAACAAATTGCCCTTTGAGGGTATTAAAGATTCTTGAACTTGAAGCTGACCGATTGAAAAAATTTGGGCTAGTGGAGGTCATGACAGGTGTATAGTTATTAGTAGGAATGGTAGTGCAAATTGTAAATGATTCCCAGAGGCTCAGTGGGATTAACCTGCATAAATAAAGGTTGAATAAATGAAAAGTGAATTTTTGGTGATTAAAACAAAGTTAACATTTTTAATTTGTAAAAAAAAAACATAGAATAGTATTAGCAGCTGAGCTGAGTGGTTAGAGCAATCATGCTCCAATGGGAGAGTTGGGGGTTTGATTCCACCACTATGCAGTCACATGTTTGAAGTGTCCATGGGCAAGATACTGAATATCTCATTGCCTCTAATGTGTGTCCCATTAGTGTATGAATGTGATATAAATCACTGATTAGTCTCTATAGAATGATTTGTTCAGATTAGCTTTGTAGAGATCTAGTAGAGTGCTGTATGAATGTGTGGAGGTAAATGAGGGCACAGATTGTAGTGTAACGTGCTTTGAGTATCTTTATTAGATAGAAAAGCGTTATATAAGTACAGTCCATTTACCATTTACCATAGTATTACTCTGGTTTACCTACTCTATAGGGATCAGCCATTTGTGTCATGAAAGGTCATCTGTCACAAGATGCGCAATGACATTTCACAATAGCATCAGTGTGCTACCCACAAATATTCCCACATTTTGGCTTATTATGCATAGACATTGTTGACATTTTTTTAAAGATGTCATAAATGGTCCAAAATATTTGGTGACCAGTCAGTACACTTGTAGAATGTATGTTTGTATACCTATCAAACATAATGTAACAACCCTATGTCTGACCTTGAGCAGGTCCCAATTGTTGCCACCCAAACACCTCTGACCAGTCAGGGCATGAGCACGAAACATCAGGAGGTGTCTGCTGCTGTCTGATCTGTGTGGATTGTGGGGTGGTGTCTCTGTGCAATGACCTTGCCTGCAAAAATATTTATAAGATCCACAGACCTGCACTTCACTCCACTTTAGACATCATCACATGTCAGTTTGGTAAACTTTGACCACTAATTTAACTGAACAATTAGTAGGAAACCTCTAGTTAGAAAGATTTTAAGCAGATCAATAGCACCACTGTTGCTGTGCTGATTTAAGACTTTGCATTCTTGTTGTTGACATTTGACATTAAGATATCCAGCATCTCTTATGTGTTTATTTTAAAATAGACTTATACACATCTGATTCTGAACATCAAAAATCAAAACCGCATCTAAACCTTGTGCCATCAACAGTAAATCAGTAGGAAGTGGTTTACCAAATCCAACAGCTCTCAGAGAAAGCACCTTCACATAAACTTGACTCTAATTGTATTACTTGTCACGGGATTTCACACAGGGAGCTAATTAGACAATAAATTTCATGAACTGAATAAACATCAGGCGTGTGGGAGACCCAAAGGCTCCACTGGATAAGTGACTGCATCGTGTAAAGCAATTGAAAATTCTTGTCCTAACTTGTTGGATATTGTTTCGTTCCCTCAACTTTAAGATAAATGCCATCAGAGCCAAGAAAAAATGCAAACGTTTAATAATGATAAAAACTTCACGTGTTTTGCGCAGGTAAGCTAATCTTTTTATCTCCAACAGATTGCTTCTGCTGAACAATATTTCTGTCATTCTATCACCTGCTCTCAGTTACATTCCTATCAATAAACTTCTCCGTCAGCCTGTTTGTTGCAATATCCTAGCAGTGATTAATTTCATTCTTGCAGTAGCTGGCTTCCAAACACATTGTATACTTGAAATGTCAAGCAAACTAGCAGAATTGCTCAGGTCATTTGAGTGCCTTATATACCTAAATGTACATTCCATCTATAATCACAGGTGGCCAACGAGTCATTGGTTATGCTTCTCAGGCAGCAATCCTTCACCCCAGAATCCGTCAAAAAGAAAGAGAGAGGGGGGAGTTGAGCAGTATAAATAGGGAATAGCTCTCCCATGCATATGTATGAAAATCCTGTGCTCGCCTCACATGGTCATTTATTTCTAACTTGGTGAACATTTTAAATTTGCTGGAATATTATTCAAATCACAGAGCTCTGTGAAACGAACACATTTGAATAAATTGCATGAAAAAGTGGATGTTGGGTTGAAGCAGTGGTTAGAACTCCTGGTAGATGTCTTTGTTTTTCAAGGTAATTTACAAAGGAATACAAACATTTTTCTTCCAGGAAGCAGACAACTGCAAAAACAATCTTTTTGATTTTGAGTCTATACATTTGTACACAAGTTCTGGTGCACACTCATGGGTGTTTTTTTTTTATTATAAACTTTTTTGTTTTTGTTCGAAACAAAATTGGACATTCAAAGTGTGGTCCAAATACTTGATATGCTGTTGCTGTAGTGAACATGCAAGTTAATCAATTGGCATGAGTCTGAATTTTGATTTTCATATTGGAAAGGTTAAAATGCCTATGTTCTCTGACCTGTGCAGCAATGTTTTACTGCTGCTGTCATCATTAATACGATATTATTAAGTCAGTTGACCAACTTCACACCTTTGCCAGACCCTTAATATGTAACGCGTCTTATACTTAGCCTCCAATTAAGTATATGACTCTGGCATGACAAGTTTTAATTTTTCAATGATAGAGGCAGCAACATGCTTATTCTCTTTAGATTATTGAAAACTGTCAAAGTTTATCAAATGCTTGATAGGACATCACACTTAAAGAGGTAGTATTTTCTTTAAGTGTGTTACTTTGTTGTAGGAAGCCCTTTGAATGGTCTTAATTTGTAAAAATAAAGCAGAAGCCCCTTTACAAAATGCCTCAAGCTGAACCATTTTGGTGTGATGTCTGTATAGAAGAGGGTTGAAATCAACCTACTTCTGTTACACCTCTGAGCCAACAAGTGAGGCAATGACAGTGCTGTAACGTTTGACATATAAAAAGATAAACTAGTTTTGTGCTTTTTAGGGTGTGATGTAGGGATGGAATACAGTTCATTATGGGGTGCAATTTATTAAAGCTGTATTCCACACCATGGCTCCTTTGGTTCTACAATCCTGGCTTCTTTAAATAAAGCTCACATTGTGGCATCTCGTGGCTGACTCAGCTGGTTATTTAAGAATGAAAAAGGCCAGAAGAAGCCTAATGAAGAACGAGTCATTGTGACCACATCATGGAGAAGGTTAGTGCAAGGTAATATGATTTTATTCTGACCAAACTGATCAGATAATGGTCAGTTTGAATGGGACCAAGACCAAAGTTCATCTTAAAACCAAAGTTGAAAAAAATTCTAAAATGTTTACATAAGCGCAGCTCTACTGATGTGCAGCTTGCATTTTATTTTTGATTCTGTATGAATCAGTTAAGTTTCACACATCTTTACTGGACATACATTTCAACTATAACACACAAAACTGAGAAACAACCATAAACACACTACAACTCATTCATGGATTTTATCTGGAACACCAGGAGAAAATCTCTTCATGCACAAGAAAAAAAAAAAAAAAAAACAGCCGTCACTGAGTAAATGCCCACCAAATATTCAAACCTGAAACCATCTTACTATGAGGTGACAGTGCTATCCACTACACCACCATGCAGCCTTTAGTGCATTTCCTCTTTGGTGAATCTAATAGATGTACATTAGATCAATGAGTGTCTTGAATTGATGTCAAATGCTAATTTGTATCCATGTAACGTTTGTCTTGTTGCCAGGTAAAATAAATCACTCTGTTGTTTTACATTTATACATCACTTTTACTCTTACAATCTTAAACAGCCTGTGTTTAATCCAACAGCTGCTGGCTTCTTCAAGAGGTTTTTTAGTCACAGTCAGTCCACTTTTTATTTTAATATTTAACAATATTTGAAAACTGAATTTGGAAAGGTTCATTTTTGAATAATGTACAGCAGATAGCTAGATTGATAACTAGCTAGCTAGCTAGGTAGATAGATGACAGGCAGGCAGGCAGGCAGGCAGGCAGGCAGGCAGGCAGGCAGGCAGGCAGACAGACAGACAGACAGACAGACAGACAGACAGACAGACAGACAGACAGACAGACAGA
>NC_056500.1:36413256-36418012 GCF_014905685.2 Nematolebias whitei
AGATAGATAGATAGATAGATAGATAGATAGATAGATAGATAGATAGATAGATAGATAGATAGATAGATAGATAGATAGATAGATAGATAGATAGATAGATAGATAGATAGATAGATAGATAGATAGATAGATAGATAGATAGATAGATAGATAGATAGATAGATAGATAGATAGATAGATAGATAGATACTTTATCAATCCCCAGCAGGAAATTTGCAGCATCCAGTAATATGTTCTAATTATACAGAAAAAATTCATATATGAAAAAAATAAATAAATCAGAATTCACAAATTTGAAAAAGACAATATGCACAGGCACAAGGTGGTAGGGAGTACTAAAGTCATGATTAACCTATATATAGTACTAACCTCAATATATATATAACTTTCACTTATCTATATATGGAGGGAGTGGTGGTGCAGAGCTTTGAGAAGGTGGGCCTGTGATCAGAAAAATCACCGGTTCAATTCCCAGTACCAACAACATCAAAATGTGGGTGGGATAGGTGAAGCATCAATACCTGCCTCCACCCTTATTTGCCCCACTCTGGCTCCTTGAGCAAGGCCCTTCAACCCCACCATCTGCTACCCCAGATGCCCTAGAAAGAATATGTATATATATTCACACACACGCACACACACACACACACACATCTAAGTATACAAATACGTATACATACTGTAAAAGTATGCATATACACATATGCATATGTACATGTGTATATGTACATACATACACATACATAAGTGTATGTATGTGAGGGTGCTGCAGATTTACAAGGCTCTATTTTACTGTACGGGGTGGAGGAGTTGAACAGTCTGATGGCTTGATGGTCGAAGGGCTTCCTGAATCTGTCCATGGAGCAGGGCTGGGACAGCAGTCTACCTCTGAAGGAGCTTCTCTGCTTCATGATGGAGCCGTGCAGAGGTTGGTCAGCATTGTCCATGAGGGATAGTAGCTTACTGAGGACCCCTTTCTTTACCACTGATGTAAGGGACTCCAGCTCCGTTCCCAACACAGAACCAGTTTTCCTCACCAGCCTGTCAAGTCACCCTGCATCTCTCCTCTTAATGCTGCCTCCCCAACACACAACAGGACAGAAGAGGCACTGGCTACCACAGACTGGTAGAACATCAGCAGCAGTAGTTTCCAGCAGATATTGAAGGACCCATGTCTCCTCAGGAAGTAGACTCTGCTCTGACCCTTCCTGTAGAGGGAGTCCATGTTCACTGACCAGTACGGTTTTATGTTTTTAGTGTTCCCCTCATTTAGTAATATCAAACTGGTGGTATAACTTGAAACACATCAATGTGTTTTTATTAGTGTTGCAGCAATGTTAGTGATACAAATAATTTAACAGTTTGACATACAGATAGAGCCCATATTTTTTAGTATTAGCTCTGTAAGGGCAGAATTTCATTATGATGGTCACTGCTAATACTAATAAAGCACAAACTGAAATAATTAGATGCTCTAAAAGTGGAAGGTTTTACCGCCGCACAGTCTAACATATTGCAATAAGATAACAGAAGGCAATTAGGTTCCATACTAATTTTTCTCCTGGTTTTGCCGATTTCCCTTGGCTTATTAGCATTGATCCTAATTGCAAACTGCACAGCTGTTTTTGTGATAGTTTGTTTACAGGAACCCGTTAGAGAATTTGTTTACAATATGTTGTCAGCTTAGTGACTTGTCTTTTTACCTTGATGTGATAATGATGGCTTCCTAAAAAAGGAAATAAAAACTGGATTCAATTTATGTGCTGCAAATTGATGACTTGTTTGTGTGATCATAATATGAACAGATTTTAGGACTAATCTGTTATTTTATTTCATGAATGGCAAATACAGCAAAACTGAATTCAAAGAAAACACATCAGGCTTCTCTGTGTGTAAACCAGAACAACATCATCTTTATTTTCACACTCTATATACTAACTTTGTCATAGTGGAAAATAATAATTTGCATTTAGGTCACATTGTTGTATTTTTAATACCTTCACCACAATTCTAATCAATTCAAACATTCAGAAATAATTATTAAATTGTTGCGTACCTAGCGTCAGTGGATAAAAACAAAGTCTATTTTGCCTTGTCTCATATTTTTAACTTTAATAACAAAGAGATGGACCAATGCCTTGTGACTTGTCTTAAAATGTATCCAATTTAAAGTATATTTCTAATATTTTGAGGTGAGGTCCTGTGGAAAAGTTTTGAACAGTCAGTGTCTTGCCTGTTGAAGGTAGCCCTTTGAATGACCTCATATTGGAGAAAACATTTAATTCTAATATGGCTGATGGTTTAATAACTAGTGGGTTCAAAAGCAAAATGAAATGCTGCCATCCTAAAAAAAAACAACAACAATAAAAGAATTAATCAAAGTTAGTTAGGGGGTAAAATGGTATGCTCAAATTTAGGTTCAACTCCATATGTACAGGGGTGCACTTAACTGGTACGCAGGTACGCATGCACAACAAAAATCAGGAATGCGTAGCATCAGATTCATTCAACCTTTATTTATACAGATTAATCCCATTGAGCCTCGAGGACTCATTTACAAGAGAGACCTGAATGTTTTAACAAAGAGTGATGACAACAGTGGACAACGACGACAACAATAGACACTCATAAAAGATGCGTACAGATTAATTTTTTTCACGTGTTGCCACACGCCTTTGCGTACTTTACCATTGGATTGGGTCAGGATATGTCCCCGTGGGTCAGTCTGATGTGTGGGCTGCAAGGTACTCCCTGTTTTATTTTTATTTATTTTTTAAAGAACTTTTTATTAACAACATTAAAACTTGGAACACAGCTACCACTGCACCTGGGACGACCCACTCCCACCCAGGGCCAGCGGGCGGCTGCAGCGTTTTATTTTATTTTTTGTGCGAGTTGGAGGACACAACCTGTCAATCAATCCAGTAGGCATGTCAGCAACTGACCAATCAACAATCTCAATTTGTCCGAAAGGTAAACACCCCTTCCCAGCAGATATATGCAGCCCAGCTCAGTTTTTTTTCTAGAACTTTATTAAAAACACAAAACAGAACAATGCAACAAGATACAAATACAAACTCAAGAAGGGTGTTCTAACTACATTTCACAAAATAGTTTTTTTTTTTTTTTTTTTTTTTTTACAAATAATGAAAGAGAAAAATGTACCAAGGACAAGGAGGTACATCTACAGCATCTGCATAATATACCATGCAGGAAGCTAAAGCAGAGGATAGTGGGAGTGACACTGAGGAGGACACCGAGAAAGGTGGAACATATTAAGACAAAGCTGCATACGGGGTGAGTACCAAACACCATCTCCTAATACTCACCTGAGGAGTCCACTAAAAAGTTATGTGCACCCCTGCATTTGTAGCTCAGCTTACATGATAATTTAACTCTATTTTGCTGAACTTAGGTTGCTTAAATAGTTATTTATAACTAGTTTAATTGCTCATATCATTTCCAAAAAAACATACTTTAAAAGGTATTAACTATTTTTTAAGCATTACATAAGAAAAAAAAGTGATTTTACGTTATGCAATTAAATCAGTTTCTATATCTGATTAGGAAGGTGTTACAGTCCTTAGAGACTTCATTGACATTTAAAAAAATGAATCTTTATTTTTATTTTCTCAAATTTCTTTTTCATGCAAACATTTTTAAGTCGGCAATGGCAAATTATCAGTTAAATAAAAAATAATGTATGCAAAAATGTGTAATTAGTCATATTACCATTTTCCACATTACTCACACTTGAAAATAGATTGAATACAACAACAAAACACACGTATGAACAAATGGAACAGCACAAAATAACCAGGAAACATAAAATTAACTCACACAACCTGTAAAATGAATTTGACGCTCTTGTGTTAAAGCATGTTGCCTGCTTTGTGTGTGTGCACATGTGTGTGTTTACACATTCTACTCACACTAAGTATCATTGCACAGCCCCTACTTATACTGAGAGGCACAGACCTCCTCGCTCATTAAGCCCAAGGAATGAAACCCATCACCCACTGGGTGGAGCTGTCACACTCTTTCCATTTCTTTTCTTTTTTTAATCTCCTTATCTAGATTCTTTTGGTCTATGTGTTGTTTCTCTTGCCAAACAACGCCTTCCCCTGCTGATAAATGTCTTTTCCACCTCATCCTTCTTTTCTTTTCCTATCTCCTGGTTAAAATGCACATACCAATGATGCTATGCGCTCGCTCACCCTCTCCTGTGTTCGGTTGCTTTTCTACAAAATGACAAAACCTCTTTTGTTCACACACTAATGTGATATATTGCTAACACTAGAATAATGGGTATGTGTTATATACAGTAGAATATCTGGTGAAGTCTGAAATAAAAGGATGGCTCAGATCAACTGAAGTGGGGTTACGTGGAGACATTATGAACAGTCATTACCTTATCTGTTGTACATAGCTTTCTGAATGATCTCAGTCTAAGAAAACAAAGAATTATTTTCATCTGACAGCCAAGTGTAATTTGATTACTAAAATTGTAGAATAATAGTTTATGCAAACGTGTTTGTATCACTCTCCACCGAAAAGCAATAGTTTTTTTGTTTGTGTCTGAAAGGGTTTTACTGCTACCATATCATCCCATGAATCGATGGATGGATATTAATGAAAGCTGTAGACAGTAATGTAGAGGATAGGGCTTCTGTCTGGACACTCTTTAACAGGTGTTTATGCTAACTGTAATCTGGACTGATCTCATCCCACAAATACACACACTAACAAAGAAACA
>NC_056500.1:36428022-36437176 GCF_014905685.2 Nematolebias whitei
CATACACACACACGCACGCACGCACACACACACACACACACACACACACACACACAAAACCCCATTCCCACTGAAAGCTGTTCATGTTTTATTGCAGCAGAATTCTTCTTCTTTCAGGTCATTTAAGTTGTTTTCCCACTCAGTTAAAAATAATGTGGCTTGGCATTTGTTCTGATGGATTTTACTGGTATTTCAGAGAAAATGACACTAATGGAGAATGTTTTCCTCTCGTTGCTGTTGCATAACAGGTGCCTCCGTCTTCTCTCAAATTTCAACATGTTTTTTTTTTTTACAGTAAACAATGCTAAAATTGGGTTTGAAGTGTGTTGTAGAAACTTAGCAAATTAGCCTGAATTAATAATTTAAAATGTCTTCAAAGATTTATCTCTTTCAGAACAATAAACATCAGAAAACTGCTCTTTGACAGAAGCAAATGGTCAGTCTTGACTATATCCTGATTCATGCTCAATAATCCATGTAGAAAAATCCAACAAAGTTAAGTCCAGTCCTCTGGACGGTTTCTTAGTGTTAAAACATTTCGTCTTTCATCCAAGAGACTAAAACCATCCAGAAACACCTGAGCACCATCAAACTGGTTGACCCACTATGTGAAGGTGCTATTCATGAGACTGAGTTTGTTGCAGCTCCTCAATCTGAATAAGTCTTTTTGATTAAAGACGGAATGTTTCAACAAAAAGAAACTGTCCAGAGGACCTGACTTGACTGTTAGAGTCTTGACTTCAGTGTGTTTTAAATGTAAAATGTCACCTGAATTATAACGCTGGTCACTATTGCCATACAGTTCAATAAAACATGCTGTTTTTAAAATGGAAAATTTGAAGGGAAAGTTCAGGGTACTTTTAATAAGGTTATGTGGAAAGTTTACAAGCATTTTGCAGATGAAGAAAGTTTTTTTATTTTTTTTATTTTGGAGAAATTGCGTTTAGTCAGAAAATAATGAGTGAATGACTGCTCTGAACATTCATGGCAGTGTAAAAATGGATAAAAAAACAACACTTTTTACACACTTTTGGGAGATTGTACTTGCTTTTTCAAACCGAGGTTGGGCAAAGAGTTATCTACAGTGAGTAAGGTATTATTACTCTTCTACAAAATCTCACTTTAAAAGATCCATTTGCAAAGATGTGAAAAATCTAAATGCATGTTTAGTTTTCTGCCAGGAAATTGTTCAAAGCTGTGAAACGTACACATGTTGCCCTTTTTCTGGTGGGTTTTGTAAATGAAAAACAAGATTTGATGTTTGAGGCATGTCTGAACAGCTTTTCATGAAAAAGGAGATACCCTAGCAGGGCAGCCTAATGTAAAAAGATGCTTGCAACTGTATTTTTCTGCCTTGTAGTGTAGTAAATGTTAGCAGCAATGACATCAATTACATCAAAATACAGATCAATTTTCCCAAGGCGGTCATATTTGTTTACTGTTCTCGATGACTTCTCAAATCAGGCAAAACTTCCTTTTTCTCAGTCACTCTTGCTGACCTGGATTGCAAGCACTCAGTATATTCTTTTAGATTCGGCTCAGTAGTTTTTTATTAACAGCAAGAGAAAAGCTAATGTTTCCCCCTGCAGCTAAAAGAGTCATGCGTTAAAGGGATTAAAGACTGACAGTGGTAACGCCTGTTTAGGCACATAAATGCAGTTTCTAGCAACTTAATGACCATGCCAACTGCCCTGCTGCAATTGCTAATTATAAAGACAGATTAACCGAGCGGCGCCGCATCCAGCAGATCACCACCGACACTCCCGTAATAATGATGGAGCAGCTTTGAGCACTTCACAAAAATCAATATTCCTTGTGCCTTTAAACTATGTATTTTAGGAGAAACTGCTGTTATATGAGCGTTAATTTAAAACATGAATGCAAGCTCCCTGCTGCCTCTGCATTGGTTTGAAATGTCACACACTGTGAGGAGCATATATTAAAAATTCTCAGTTTATAGAAAGATCGAGTCATAGTTTCACCTGTAAAAACTCCCTTGAAAGGTTTGTGGTGCAACCTTCAACACATTCTTGTGGTACATTATTTCCTGGGATGGTTTATTCTTTAAATTTTCATAGAATTGTAAAGTTGATACTCAATATACAGTAATTACCAGTACATAAAACATGAGTTTTTTTTAAAAAATCTGTCTGTTCTTGACTAATTGTAAGAAGATCAAGGTTCGTTTAAACAGACGTTTGACCAGGTGAGTAGATCTTTTTCTTTAGCATCATCGTTACTGACCATTTTCTGTTTAGTATGCTGTTCTAAAAAAAATAAAAAAAAATACCCCATAAAGGCCTAAAGAGCAGAAGAGAGCAAAAATAATCCTGATGGACAGATAGATGTGCTAAGGTGTTAATTCTCAAACAGAAGGTAAACACAATCAGCTCTTGCCTCTCCTGCAGCCCTTGTGCTGCTAATGTTTGAGGTCTAATTAAAAACTAAAGGAGACTTTCAGAATCCCAACAGAACAGTCTCTGCAGACAAAAGATTAAGATCAATGATTTGCAACACATACAAACACGGCTAAACTACTTACCCAAGATTTTTTAAAATTTCTCACACGTCGCTCATGGTATTAGCCTTTAAAGTGCACGTCCAGAGAGTGGAGGCTTCTGTTTTTGTTTGTTTGTCTTTAATTATACATGACTAGAGATGCATTGAGGTACTTGTGAAAAACATTTGAGGTCATAAAAAAACAAATCATATGAAAAATAGTAATATATGAAATGTGGAGACATATATGAAAGATTAGCTTCATGTTATTCTGTATACAAGGTATGGAGATATGCAGACATGTACACTGGAAGAAGAAGGGTCTAATGTTTTATGCAGCATAAATTATTATATATTTTAATCCCATGATTTCCAAACCTTTTAGTTTCCATGCCATAAAATTACAACATCTAAAACTTGTGACTCCAACCATCTTCGATTAGTGTATGTAGATGTTGTAATTATGCCAACTGAACAAGGAGATATTGACCAGCATTCTCCATCTCCATCTTTTATCACTTATCAGTAGTTGGGTCGGGGAGACAACAGGTCTAGGAGAGAAACCGAAAGCTCCCTCCCCCAAAGACACTACCTGCCTTCCTGGAGGACACCAAGGTGTTCCCAGGCCAGAAATAGCACACAATCCCTTCATTTGAGGCAACTTTAAAAATTTCACTAGAGCTTGATTTATGTTTGGACAGTTTTTGTCCTGTTGAGCTCTCTAAATTGTCAAAAATAATAACATCATCCAAACCATCCACATGTCTGCTAGATCCCATCCCAACAAGACTGTTTAAAGATGTATTTCCACTAATTAATGTCCACATTTTGGATCTACTTTATTTATCTTTAATGGATGGTTATGTACCACAGCGCTTTAAGGTTGCTGTAATTAAACCTTTACTTAAGAAGTCTGATCTTGATTCAGAAATTCTGGCCAACAATAGACCTATATCTAATCTAACTTTCATCTCAAAAATTCTAGAGAAAATAGTTGCAGGTCAGTTGCGTGAACATAGACAAAGAAATAATCTGTTTGAAGAGTTCCAGTCAGGGTTTAGAGCTCATCATAGCACAGAAACAGCACTAGTAAAAGTCACTAATGATATTCTCATGGCTTCAGACAATGGACTTGTGTCTATACTGGTCCTGTTAGACCTCAGTGCTGCATTTGATACAGTTGATCACAATATTTTACTACAGAGGCTTGAATATGATATTGGGATTACAGGAATGGCTCTAAAATGGTTTTAATCATATATATCTGATAGATTACAGTTGGTAAATGTAAATGATAAATCTTCTTCATACACCAAAGTTAGTCATGGAGTTCCTCAGGGCTCAGTGCTTGGGCCAATACTCTTTACTTTATATATGCTTCCATTAGGTAAAATTATTAAACAGCATGGGATAAATTTTCATTGTTATGCTGATGACACACAATTATATTTGTCCATTAAACCCAATGAATCCAATCAGCTACTTAGATTACAAGCATGTCTTAAAGACATAAAAACCTGGATTACCCTTAATTTTCTCCTTTTGAACACAGAAAGACTGAGGTTTTGGTTTTTGGACCTGAGCACCTTAGGAATTAATTTTTCAGTCTTTCTCCCTCCTTAGATGGCATTAATCTGTCCTCCAGCTCTAATGTTAAAAATCTTGGTGTTATTTTTGATCAGGACATGTCTTTTATCTCCCACATTAAAAACGTTACTAGAACTGTCTTCTTCCACCTGCGTAATATCACTAAAATTTGAAACATCTTATCTAAAAATGATGCAGAAAAACTGGTCCATGCATTTGTCACGTCTAGACTGGACTATTGCAATGGTTTATTATCTGGGTGTCCAAATACTTCTTTTAAACATCTTCAGTTGATCCAAAATGCTGCTGCCAGAGTCTTAACCGGAGTTCGTAGAGATCATATTTCTCCAGTTTTAGTTTCTCTCCATTGGCTCCCCGTCAAGTCCAGAATAGAATTCAAAATCTTACTTCTAACCTACAAAGCTCTCAACAACCTGGCTCCATCTTATATTACAGATCTTATTGTTCCATATTTTCCTAACAGAGCACTTCGCTCTCAGACTGCAGGTTTACTTGTGGTTCCTAGAATTCCTACAAAAACAGAATGGGAGGCAGATCTTTCAGTTATCAGGCTCCTCTCTTGTGGAACCAACTTCCAATCTCTGTCCGTGAGGCTGACACATTATCCAGTTTTAAAACTGGGCTCAAGACTTTCCTTTTTGCTAAATCCTATAGTTAGGGTCATCTTGGGTTTCCTGAGCTGTCCCTTAGCTATGCTGCTATAGGCTTAGACTGCTGGAGGACAAACTGACCACAATTTTCACTCTGCTACTGTCTTTACTTACTCTGCTCAACTTGTTTTGTATTTGTAATTATTTTTTCTATCCTTAACATGTTTTTTTGTCTTTCAGATACACCTGGACATACACCTGGACCTACCATTCTGTGTTTGTCTGTTTCTCCTTCCTGTCCTCTCAACCAGCCGGTCAAAGCAGATGGCCGCTTGTCCTGAGCCTGGTTCTGCTGGAGGTTTCTTCCTTTTAAAAGGGAGTTTTTTCTTTCCACTGTTGCCACTGTGTTTGCTCAGGATGGGAGACTGCAACGAAGCCAAGATTCAACTTGGATTCCTTAGATAGAGAACTTTACTAATTGGCTTTTATGTATGTGAATGTTTCTGTAAAGTGCCCTGAGACAACTTTGTTGTGATTTGGCGCTATATAAATAAACTGAATTGAATTGAAATTGAATTGAATTGAATTGAATTGAGTTCTGGGTCTTTCGCAGGGCCTCTTTAGCCACTTTTCTGTTGATAATCAATCAATCAACCTTTATTTAGACAGGTAAATCCCATTGAGCCTCGAGGACTCATTTACAAGAGAGACCTGATTTCAACAAAGAAAGATGACAAGTGATAAGTTCGATGATAAGTTCGACTCCACTCGTCTCTCGTCTCTTTGGTTCTTTTAAGGTGTTTTTAACCATTTTGGCCAGGTTTTCCTCAGGCTGGTTCTTTGAGTATGGCAGTAAGCGGCCATTTTGCCTATAGCATTTGATTGTTATGTACTGATGATTGTTTGTTTTAGACCATGTGTGTCAAACTCAAAGCTCAGGGGCCAAATGTGGCCCTCGTTGACGTTATCTGGCCCCCAAGATGATATGCGAGACGTAAAATACTTTTATCACTTGAAATTTTTCAGTAATCTTTGATTATGATGTCGAAAGCACAACAGAGAACATCAAATGAGACCAATCAAACGCTTGTTGAGTGACCTGTGACCAAGAAAAGCTGTTGGGTATCTAACTGGAGTTAATGTAGATTCTGATACTGGTCCTTAGTTTGAAAAAGGTTTTAATTTTGGCCCCATTTTCTAAGTGAATTTGAAACCCCTGTTTTAGACTGATGGTCCTCCATTTTGCATGTGTAAAGCCAGTTTCTGGAAAATCCACAGCAGACAGGTCAACCCCACACTGAAAGACCACAGGTCCAATCCAGGGATTGAACCCATGACCTATGGTATTTTTGCTGCGAGGCAACAATGTGAACCATTACTACGCCATCCTGCTACCCAATATGTAAATGTAGTCAAGCTTTAAAGTATTCAAAATGACAGAAAAATATATAAAGCAACATGTAAATCAAACTACCATAAAAACAATGAAGTAAATTGACCTTAAACAAAATACATAAATTAAAAGTAGTTAAAAACACCAAAATAAACTGGCAGTACAATCCTGAAAAGCCCTGTCTGTTCTGAGCTGTCAACCCCCCTCTCTTTATCTGTACATGAAGAGTCAGATAGCCATAAGAAGCTTAAAGAGAATTTTCTACCTTTTTCTGATGGAGTCATGTAGGGTGATTCACTGACGACTTTATCTGAGGGTCACGTCCAACTAGAAGGAAAACAGGAAGTAGAATTGAATAAACGTAAGGGTTTTGTATTTTAAGGGATCGCTCAGGATGTATATTCTGTTGGACAACATCAGCAACCCTGTTTCTATTGTGACTCTGACCTGGATCGGTGGACGAACAAGGATAAATGGCTAATGACTGAAAATTTGTTACTTTCGCACAATTATCTCATTATGACTTGTTAATCCCAACTAACTAAAGAGGGAAAACAAACTGTTCATTGTTAAACAAAATGAATAAATTTTGAAAACAGCTAAATGAAAAGAAATTTGAAACCTCTCTTTAAAGAACATGACTGTATTCTTCTTCCATTGCAAGCTGCTATTCAGCAGGTGGGGACGCTTTTGCTCCTTTTGTCATCTCTGTTTGGAATAACAAAGTCAATTATTTGTGGTGCTCTTTGATGACTCGTTACACCCCCAGCTGTTTTGTTTCAACCTACTTTTGTTCCCCATCTTTCTGAAGAACACAAAGACGCTACTTCTGAACTTGCAAACAGCACAGAAACTTTAGCTCATCTTCGGCTCTGTGTGAAAAGGACTGTAATTGTAATGCAGATGAAAAGCTGAAGGGTGAACAGGTGGTGTTTGTTTAAATAATTACTTCTGCTTCACACAAAGATTGATGTTTCAAACGAGTTTGATTTTCAGATTTCTGAAGTGATAAGCAGCTACTTCAAATGGAATTTTCTGGCTCATCTCCAAATGAGAAGCTAAAATAAAACATGGAAATGTACAGGTTTATATTTTCTCAAAAATTATGTTTTAATAGCCTTGAATCTGCAAACAGAAACGGTACATAGCCCCATTTTTTTTGCTCTGTAAACATTTAATATCTCTCCCATCTGTATTGTCACTAAACCTTTAAGCTCATGTTTACTGTAAACAATGAAAGAGAAAAATAAAAAAGGGGGTAAAGAAACCACATATTAATCACCTTAAGTGACATCCTTGTAGGTATTATCAAAAATGGACGATCCATAAGTCATAACTCACAAACTATAACTCTGTAGTTTCAAACTATTTAAGAGGTCCATGAGCCAGAAATATTTCTCTGACAAATCCACAATTTACCTACGTGTCCTCCAAAAGGCAATTTTCTGAAGCCTGTAAATAATTTTTAATAACAAACGGTGTGCCAATGTGCCCTGATGCTGAGGGATTTCAATTGTTTGTAGTTGTGGAGATGAGTGTTTTTCTGGACTGCAATTGAACAGGAAATGCAAGTACAGTAGTCCCTCATTTATCGCAGGGGATTCGTACCCTGAAGCCCCGCGATGAGTGACAAACCATGACGTAAGAATAGTAGTATAAGTAGTAGTTTATTTTAGGGTATATGTAAATGCATAATACTGTATATAAGGTGTTTTAAACTCTTCCCACACTTTTGCAATTTTCTAAACAATGTTTCTAAACTTTAAATGCTCTAAAAGAGCACAGAATGTCATGATTTCTTTCTCTGTCTCCGCTGCACTCAGCCACCTGCGAATGATCTCGGCCACGCCCACTTCTCCATGAGAACAGCTGATCAGCTGTGGGAGGAAGCTTTTTCTGCAGCTGTGGGCTTCATACATGTGCAGCAGGTGCTAAATAATTAAAAATAATTCATTTTAAACAAAAATTACATGTCAATCGTGTGGCTAATCCATCAATCACTCAATTGTTTGTCATGTCCAATCTTATTTTGAAAAAACGCGATAGAGCGAGTCAATGAAAAACAAACTGCGAAGTAGCGAGGGACTACTGTAAACCTTAATGTTTTTGCTGCAAGACATTCAAGTCGGTCGAAGTTACATTGTAAACAACAGAGGTAGTTTGTTATTCTTGTTTGAGGCAGTGCAGAGTGATGGATCCTGGCAAATGGAGGGAGCCGTTTTATTCATCACCAGGTACAATAGTAGAGCCAGGAGGTGGCCAGTGGTGGGAACAGTCATCATAATCTTTGGCCACCCCAATCATTTGAGGAAACTATGTGCTTAAGCAATATAAAAACTAGGAATCATAATTTCCTCAAATTATTAAGGAGGAGCGGCACAGTGGTGCCGTTGATAGAGCTGCCGCCTCTCAGCAAAAAGGTTGTTGAATTAAATCCCGGCCCGGGGCCTTTCTGGGTGTAGTTTGCATGCTAATAAATAAATAATAAAGTGCTATGTGTTGGCATCATTGTATGTTCCCATACAAAGATGAAATTGGCTCTCTGTATTTAATCCATCGCACCTGGATGGCCAGGTGGAGCAATGGGCAGCTATGTAAGCACTCGGGAAGCAATTCGGGATTGGGTGTCCTGTTCAGAGACACCACGAAATGTTCTCTCCATGCATGTGTGGGTTTTCTCCGGGTACTCCGGTTTCCTCCCACAGACCAAAAACATGCACGTTAGACTGATTGGGTGTCTCTTGGTGTGAGTGAAAGAGTGAATGGTTGTCTCATTTGTCTCTGTGTGTCCCTGTGATGGACTGGAGACCTGTCCAGGGTATACCCCGCCTCTCACACAGTGATTGATGGACATGGGCACCAGTGACTCCCGTGACCTGAAAAGGAAGAAGTGGGTAAAGATGATGGATGGATGGATGGATGGATGAACGGAAGGACAGACTGAAGGATGGATGGATGGATGGATGGATGGATGGATGGATGGATGGATGGATGGATGGATGGATGGGTGGATGGAAGGATGGATGGATGGATGGATGGATGGATGGATGGATGGATGGATGGA
>NC_056500.1:36437186-36446694 GCF_014905685.2 Nematolebias whitei
ATGGATGGATGGATGGATGGATGGATGGATGGATGGATGGATGGATGATGGATGATCAGGGTGGTCGGTTTACACAACTGACCCTATCATGCTTATAACATGCAGGGATGGATAGATAAATGAACGGTATTTCCAATTCACTCGCTTCATTCTGTGACGAGAAACAAAAGGAAATATGTGGAAATTCAACAACGTTGAGTATTTTATCTGTAGCTCATGTCATACGTCAGTTTTTTCCCCCATGGCTTTTATGTATTTATTTATTTTTTAAAGCTTACTGCAGAGTATACATCACTAAATCTGCTGGTCTAAGCAGATAATTCTGAGGCGTGTGTTAGGGAGTGAGAAAGACAAAGAAAATAGTCTGTTTATTTCTATTCTTTTGTGTGGCTTTTCACCTCCTTGCCTTGGACAGTGTCAGTGATGAAGAGACAGCCATTTTGCCCTTCTGGCTGTTAGTCTGAAGTGGCCCAGCTGACATGGCAGGTAATAGACAGAGCCACAGCTCAGTTTTGATTGGCCAGCCAGTTAAGTGATTAAAAAATGTGCTGAGTTTATAGTTCAGGGCAACAAAGTCCACAGTCGAGGGAGATGGAGTGGATTCATGCCAAATAGAAGCGAATCAAAGTGATCAGACTCTGTTCAAAATAACTGACTGGGTTCATTCATATTTTACTTGATGTGCTCAGCAAACATCTCAGGTTGTGGTATTTAAATTCTGGTTCCACATTTAATTAATGAGCATATCAAGTACAAACACAACCATTTGTTTTATGCTGCATAGATATGTTTATATCAATCATTTCTGTTTTTCATCAAGTATTTATACAACTAAGAATCAAATTTCTAGTTTACCTCAACGTAACCTGTCTGGGTCACTGAAACAGTGCTGCAAACAGCCCTTTTAATTATTATAAAACAAACAAACCATTAATAATAATAAACCATTTTGTTGTTTCTATTCCTTTATTGGGAGCAAAAGCAACATGTCAGAACTATATATGGCATATTGTTGATGAATGAATTTATTAATTAAAACTTGCAAATATGGTTTTCCGTTTCAAAGAGTTTTCAGTTTAGTTTCTGCCAACAATATTTTATTTGTTTTGTTCTGTTTCTCTGAGTTAAAAAAAATAATTTGACAATAAAGTTGCACTTCTGTCAAGTTGTAAAATCCTTTCCATAAAGAACAAAATATTTGAAGTTTCTAATAAGATTATTTAAAATGTCAATCATATAAGCAGTGGTTTTAATTAAGATACTCTCAGGGTTACTGTGTATGAAAGTTATTGTTTTACGTTTGCTTCAAGCTGAACAATAGCATTTTATTAACTAATTAAGGCACAGCTATAATCCTCAACAGTGTAAATTAAACCTAGCTTTAATTAAGCCTGGAGAACAATCCCATATAATTAGAAAATAAAAACAAAATGAAAAATGTTGCGAGGTCTCAGCCTTTGTATGAAACGACCCAGAGACGGCTATGGGATTGATATACATTTAATTAAATTAAACATCATGCGTTATTACCCTAAGATGAGTTAGAAAAAAAAAAACAGTTGTATAGTTATTTGTCAGAATATCCCAGAGGGACTCTTCATGTTGATTTTGAAAGCTTGGAGTCAGACTGCTGACCAACTTATTATCATTGGGTTAATACAAATTATGTCACTCCTACTGCTGGATTTTAAATCATCCTCTGAATCCTAATTTTGGGTCACAAGGACTATTGTTCCATATTTTCCTAACAGAGCATTTCGCTCTCAGACAGCAGGTTTACTTGTGGTTCCTAAAGTTTCCAAAAGCAGAATAGGAGGAAGATTTTTCAGTTATCAGGCTCCTCTCTTGTTAAACCAACTTCCAGTTTCTGTCTCTAAGGCTGACACATTGTCCAGTTTTAAGACTGGGATTAAGTCATTTCTTTTTGATAAATCCTATAGTTACGGTTGGCTTGGGTTTCCTGAGCTGTCCCTTAGTTATGCTGCTATAGGCTTAGACTGCTGGAGGACAAATTGAACACATTTCCTCACTCCTCTGTTGTATTTACTTGCTCTACTCTACCTGTTAAAAGGGAGTTTTTCCTTTCCACTGTTACCTTTGTGCTTGCTCAGGATTTGAGACTGTGACGAAGTGAAGATTCAACACAATCTGCTGCTTCCTTAGATAGAAAACTTTTGCTAATTGCTTTATTATGTATGTGAATGTTTCTGTTCAGTGCCCTGCGACAACTTCTGTTTTGACTTAGCTCTATTTAAATAAACTGAATTGAATTGTCAGATCATCAAGTTCATGACAGAGGACACTCCTTCAAGAAGCTGATGTGCCATAAACTGTCACCAAAGCAGCATGCAATGTTATTTTTAGATGCTCATTAAGAAATATTGACCATCATGTTTGCAGAGGCAAACCCTCTTCATCCTCCCATTGCATATTAATAAGGACTGGGGCAGGGGCTGTGGGCTGAGTGATAGGAGAAATAGGTAAAATGGGATTTATACTTGCTATAATAATATTTATATGCCCGTCGAAGGCAGATGTATTGTGGTATATTTTTTAATCCATATATCCGTACGTCTGTACGTCCATCCATACATCTGTGAATGTTCTCTTTTACCACCCATAATTTCTGATCTGCTAAAGATAATATAATGAAACGTCATACGCATATGCATCATCAGTAGGCAGAGTGTCACATACAGCTTTCATCACTCCACCTTAAAGGTAAGGTCACAAATCCAAGTCAACTATCAAACAAGGTCTTTGCTTGTCTGGACTGTAACTTCTGATTTGATCAGTTTAGTAAAACTTCATACACATTTGTACCACCACTAGACAGCGTGTGGCATTATGTTTTTATCACCCTAGCTATAAGTTCAAAGTCACAAATCAAGGTCAAAGGTTATACAAGGTTGTTGCTTGTCCAGATCATTGCTATAGATTGCTGTCTAATAGTTTGTCATCAGGCGTATACTGTGCCATATGTGGTACTATTTTTGATACTTTTTGTGCACTCCACACACTTACTTTGTGTAAATTACAATGTCATTTAAAATTTCTATTCTTTTACTTTGAAAGCTATTGACTCAAGGCTATACAATGGTATATAACAGCACTTTCCCCCCTCACAAATGGACACTGATGCCTGCTGAAGCAATAAACTCAAGAACATTCACAGAAAATAAAGTACTACTGTGCTGAAAGGCCCATTTCTGTTGCTAGAACAGATTTATGTATTAGCAAGTATGTTTTTTTATTTTATATTTTTGATTAATGTAATAACTCAAAGGTTTTGAGCCTTGTGCATTTGCAACATGACAACTTGAGGCTTTTTTGGTGTTTAGAGTTTGTTTTTGGTCATTCTTGCTCGTTTTCTGCAAAAGTATGGAATTAGTTGTAGATACAAATTTTCATCTTTCACTCTATGAACCAGAACCTATCCATAAATCATCCGAGTCCATCATTGTCCCTTGTGTGTTAACTGTAAAACCAAGGGCGTAAAAAGTTTTTCACCTATTGCAGGCTGAGAACGGTTGTTTACAGACAGTTTTAGAATTAAATTCCAAATTTTATTCCAACACTCCTTCCCAAACTCATTCTTCTTCCTAACTACCTTGAGAAAATAAAGTGTAGTAGTTTTTAGACATTTATTTTGAGGTGAGACATTCTGTCAGCACCAAGAAAAGCAAACATATCTATCTTAGCAAAGCACCAAATTGGATAAGACTGTGCCAAGTCTGTATAGGGCAGCGTGCCAGTAGAGAGCATAGGGAAGGCTTTGGGGCTGCAGCAATAAAAAATAAAAGTGACAACAATAGCAATAATGGGGTAAAGAAAACAGGAGCAGACCATATGTGTACCAAGGTCTTCTTCCAGTCTTTTTTCCAGCATGCATACTTATCTTGTGTTAGCTTGCATTATTTTAACACCTATAAGCTATAAAAGTGTAATGACCTCAGTTCTTGAATGCATGTTGTCAAGCTTTTACGTCAGTCTGTATACGTCTTAGCGTTCCCATTTCCACCACATTTTTTTCTTGTTTCTATTTCTTTGCTTTACTAATGCACACACACTGACACACACAAACTATTTTGGGAAGACATCCAGCTACCGCGGTGAGAGTGACTAATGACCCCTTTCACAGCACAAACACCACATAATCAGAGCTGCTGAGGATCTGTGTCTGCCTGCAGTCTGTCTGAGTAATTACGCCAGGGACTCAATTAATCTCCAATCCAGCAATCAAGTTTGCATACATGTTGCTTACTGCAGTCAGTTCATGTAATAAAAAAAATAATAATTTTGACCAAGATACGGACAATTCATCACCTGCACCTAATGTGTGTGATGTTTCCTTACAAACCATTTGTAGGCTTTGGAAGGTGGGCAGCTTTTAATGTTTTGAATGTAATTTACACTAAAAGCACTGGCCTTTCTTGCACCTTTTTATATGCTTTTATATTATGCAAAGAGACAGCAAAAGAACAGGGCGTAAAACTGTAATTGGTGTGTTTCATTTGCTGCCTTGTTTTCCTCACGGCTCTTCCTTGTGCTGCACAATACAGTGGGACGGAGGAGAATGTTATTGACTAAATTACAACTCCTGGCATCACAACTATTCCCTCTCAGAAGTATAGTCTGTTACATATAGATGCATTTAAAAAAAAAGACCTGATGGAGAAAGAAACTATTGCCACAGAATTCAGACAATTCCGTTTTTGACCTTATAAGTAGAATTGGTCTGATTTGGTCTGCATGGGTGTCCATAATGGATCATATTGTATTTATTTTCTTGAATAAGCCAGTATATCTTAGGATCTGAAAAGATGCAATTAAAAAAAAAAATACAAAGCCACTAAATCCAGGCCACATTTTCAGCATTATTTGGACATCTGACCAAAACAATAAACAAAATCTGAGAAATGGTTGCTGTCAGCCATTATCCTACTGTTATTTATTCATATTTCACATTGTTGTTAATATCCACATTTGTCAACAAAGTTTACATGCAAAGTGACTTTAACATAAACCTTTTTTTGTGTGTTCAATTCATGAAGGGGAATACAGTATCTCCTCTCTCCTCATCTTTAATATTAATACATATGTTTACTCCTGTATGTTTACTGTAGCTAAAAATAGATTTCCAACACAAACTGTGACTGTGGGCGACATGCATTCCTTTAAGGAATTAAACATTCATTGTCTTCAAAGTTCCTGTTCAATTATGGAGACTGGGAAATAAATAATAATTTCCTCAATCTGATTGCAATTTCTTTTTAACTTGCATAGCTGTTTTGTTTTGATTTTGGGTCTCATGGTGTGACAAAATAACTTGGTGACACACAAATGCAGAAACCCATTCTGGATCAACTCAGTGCTCAGTCTCCAGTGAAAGTATTTTTCTACAAAAATAACATAATTGACACTGTTCTGTAATTAGTAGTATCCAGGATGAACTGCTGTCCCATCTGGACCAGTCTCCACGGCATTTTTACTCTTTGTCCCACATCTCACAAACTGAGATAATGTCCCACATTTTGGTTGTCTCTGTGTTTTAGCAGAACAGATGTTTCTTCGTTTGGCTTCTATCTAATGGCTGGGGAGGCCGTGATTTATGATAAGAAATCTGTGTTCACCTGGGTGAAGTGGAAGTTATTTCCTTTTTGCTACCACCCAAAGGAGAAATTACCACAAAGAAGAGAAAACAGCCACAAACAATGCATCCCTGCTGAAACCCACAAATTACTGCCAGACAGGTAGCAGCAGCTGCAATAATCAACGTTTACCACAGTGTGCAGCCCACTGTGGCACTAAACTAGAACCACTAATTTTTCAGACACTTAGAGACCCCCCCCCACACACACACACACACACACACACAGACAGGTCTGTTTTGCTGTCTTTACGTGGGCTTTAGTTGACTTTCATTCATTTTCCATTAATTTCTACAGGTACAGCCTAACCATGACCTTTACCCTAACCAGTACATACCTAACCCTAAATCTAATCCAGCTTCAGTTCACACCTTAGTCCTAAACCTAACCCACCTACAACACTTGAACCTTCTGAGGACCGGGCTTTGGTCCTCACAAAGAGCAGTTGGTACTCACAATATAGTATGTATTCAAAAATGGTCGTCACAAAGTAAAAAAAAACAGAAAAACAATCACACACTCACTAGAAAACAAATTATATGTAAGTGCAATCTAGTTCTTGATGTGACTTGAAAAAGTTGAATTTAAATCAAATGTACATGAATGATTGACATGCACAGTTTACTGCAGCCGTCATCACATTTATTTAAGGACAAATACATATTTATTCATTAATTAATATTTTTCAAATATCAATTATTAGCAGACAGTTTTCAGGGCAGCTTTTTGTCCATTTTACCGGTGAACATGACTACTTAGTGATTTCATTGTTGCTTGTCACAAAAAAATTGTGATTATGTTCTTTATTTCATTTTTTTATTTGTTTAAAGCCATAATAGCTGTCCTTATATGCAATTTTTCAATATATATTTTTTACAGTCTTTGAATTATTTGAGGAAATCAAAAAGTGGAGAGGAGTTAAAGCAACGTTTGAGGCTAAGATTATATGAAAACAAGCTGTGATGATATTTTCAAAATCGTCATGGAAGACTTTCATGAACTGATTGCTGAACTGACTTGTAAACAGGCCAGACATATTTGATATTTTCTAACCCAGTATTTATAAAAACCTTGTTGTGTTTAACTTGCATTACCTCTAAACGCAATCATTTAATGATGTAGAAATTGTTAATTTATGTTATTGAGTTACATTTATTAAACTATTTATTAAACTGTGTTAAGCTAATTTAAATAAAAAAAACATGGAAAATTTATATATTTTGACAACAATTATGGCTTTAACATTTTTTTTTTATTATCTTTTTTGACTAACAGTTTATGGTTGGGCTGGATCCCAGTATATGAATGTTAAATATGTAATAAAGTACTAATGAAAAAAACTGAAATCAATTACATAAAACACTTAACATGCTGCAATATCCATTCTTGTACTGAACTTCACAATTTTGTTTATTCTTTTAAATTTGTTTAAAGCCAACAATCCATGAATACAAGAACCATGAGCAGTATATTCTTAAAAGCCAGAAGTTTAATGCTCAGTTGAGTGCAGCTACATGAGGCACAAACATGGAACAATTATTTCAACAGTTAATACGTGTATGGTGTGCACTGCAAAACTTGAAAAGAAAACAGACTTTACAGCACTGTCAGATATCACTTCTAATTACTGCTCCTCTCACTGATGTAGCTTCAGGCATACACGTTTGAACCTGTTATTTCATCCTATCACCTACTGGTGCATCATTTGATATATATATTTTTTGTTTTTCTTATATCGACTCACCAATTTGGGAGTTCAACTCTCTGCACAAACCTCAGGAGGCAGGGATACCGACTCTTTGAAACAGTTCGTTGCACATCTTTGCTGCTGTGTTTTGGAGTCTGATTTGAGTCGGCTCATGTTGTGAGCTAAAGTTTTGATTGGCCATGGCACCGCTGTCACTAACCCTTTTGGAGTTGGGTTAAAGCTGTCTCCTGCTCAGAATATATAATTGCTATAATGTTTTGAAAGTTGGATGGATGAAGTCTGCAGGCCAGTTAGGGGCCAGCATTTGATGAACACTGTCTAAGTCAGGTTGCTTCAGACTAACTTTTTGATAATGCTTATTCAACAATGTCCTACACAAACATACCCTTATTTGGTAAGATGAGATCCAGTTTTATGTGTACTATTAACAGACTAAGTGAACATAGTTAAGTAAATAAGTATTTGTGGTGCCAATTGCTTAAATAATACTGCCCCTTTTCTCCTTCAGTTGCTTCAGGATCACACATCTCTTTTGCCTCTGGTTTACAAACAAACATTTTTTTTTGTCAATACTGAGCAATTCATGGGGGATTTTAGTAAAATAAGGTTCCTGTGACATTACGTTTTAGTACCCAACCAAAAAATTTCCACTTACTCTTACAATAAATTCAAGAAAACTTGCATTTCTCAGTGGAAAGGCTTTGGTTGGGTAGTATCTATTTTAGATTAGAACGGTTTGTTGATTAGCTGTCTTGTTTAACTTACAGAGGAGACCAGGAATGAGGCACAGATGCAACAAGTTATTGATTTAGTCCTAATTAATGCTCTTTTAATAAGGAAATATACACTACAAGGTTTGTGTCCAAATGGCAGTTTAATGATGGAATTATACCTCACTTGAAACCTGAATGAGTTTATCAAAATAACTATCACACTAAACACTTTTTATTTGACCTAAAGATCTGGATCACCAGAAAATACAAGTCCTGGAGAGCCCAGTATTTATTCAAAACATATTCAAATACAGCTAAAAGCTATGATGTGCTACACAACTCTATTATACCTATTACCAGCAGACATCTTGAGGCTTCTTCTCTTCTGTTCCATTTTTAAGGTTCATTTTCAATGAGAAGACAGACAAGACATTAAACTTGTATTGATAACTAAAGTTTCAATAATATTAGGATGCTAACGACACATTGACCACCACTATTCTACTGAGCCCTGCATGTACACCAGAAAGCCAGTGTTCCAAAATAATCTGCACACTTCAACTCAAGGTGGATGCTTCAGGCATCAGAGTAGAGGTGGGTTTCTCCCAAAGATCTTCTGTAGATGATAAACTGCATTCATGAGCATTTATCTTTACTCATCATTGGCAGAGTCTAACCAAGATGTGAGCTAAAGAAAACTGGAGGTTATGCAGCAAGTCTCAAGATGTTAGATATAAATGGCTAAGACCTATTCTGGTTTGAATAATTCACAAGAATTTTGCCTGCATTTAATTTGGCAAGACGTTCAACCCCAACAATGATAAGATGAAGTTACGGAAGCCAGCGTAAGCTTGCCAATCCAAATAACCAAACAGCATCCAAAATGTATTTGTGCCCTCATTAGAGTTTGATTCAAGTTCTAGACTGGAACTACACGTAGCCCATCAAACGCAGGGATAGTCTACACAATCTATTTGAACTTGAGGCATTTCTAGTGTCTGTCAGTGTAGGGTGATATTGAAGAATGTGTGACCTCATGTTCTGTCTGTGTTCAAGGTAAATCCATCTGAAATCAGTCTCTTTAATCAGATTTTTGTTCCAGGATGCCCTTGGTTAAGAATTCATTTACTTTTTATCAAACACAATTATCTCTTTATGAAGAAAATATCATTCTATCCATAAATAACAGTTTTCAAAGGCTGCACTTTTCAGTTCTGACCCAAAACTATCTTCTGTCATGGAGAAAGCTGAAATGCTCACACATCAACAATGGCTGAATGGATGGATAACGGAGGATGAAAAGATGATGGATGATAGATGAATGATGGATAGATGAATGATGGATGGATGATGGATGGATGAAGGATGTTTGGATGATGAATGGATAAAGGATGGATGGATGGATGGATGGATGGATGGATGGATGGATGGATGGA
>NC_056500.1:36452587-36497992 GCF_014905685.2 Nematolebias whitei
TGGCTGACTGGAGTCCTGTTTGGGTTTCTTCTCTGCTTTCAGGAAGGCCCAGTTAGGATATCCACATTGCTCTAGAGCCTCATATAGAATCATATAGAGCAGAAGACATGCAAACAACATAAATAAATTCTATTTGGAGCAGTGCCACAAAATAAAGGCAGACATATACAGACTAAGGGCATGGATATAATCATGCTTGCAAATGAAGACCTTCACTAAAAGCTGCTTTATTTCATTTGTTGGTACATATTTCAAAAGAATGGGAAATGTCTTGCTTAAAAGAATGTGACAAAAATTCAGAGATGCACTCTGTTTTGCTCTCTTAGAAAGATCCAAAAATGAATATCAATTAAAGGTCTGGCATGTAATTTAAACTGAACTGAAAAGCAGTGATTGCTTTTTCATTGAGCCATCCTGCTCAAAAGAGGAAATCATTTATTTTTGTACAAATAAATTCTTTAGTGGCAAGCATAATTTGTTAGTGATTCATGATTTGGGTGAGTCTTAACTTTCCCAAGCTTTTAGAAGAATCTACAAAGTAATTTACTAGAATGACATTGAATCCATTTTTTTCCTCAAACGTTTCAGCTTTTTTCTTTTTTGATGAGCTCTTTTCACATGGGACTCATACTTTCTTGTCCTGAACTGATACAAACATTATACATACAGAGAAGCAGTTACAAATAAAATGTAACTACGATAACATGTCAAACAAATATGTTAAGCTTCTGCTGTTTTCATGTAGGAGTCTAATTGAACTGCATGAATGTTTAGTTAACAAGTGTGAAAGCAACATCCAGCTCATCCAGATCACTGCAACAGTTAGCATAAAAGATCTTCTACCAGTGAACTAATTGTTCCCAATGTGCACACAGGAGGAAGTAAAAATGATTCCTTCTGCAAAATGAACTTTCTAATATCATCAGTTCACACTTAGATTTGCATAATTTTAGGAGTTTTTTTTAAGAGCACTTCTAAATAACTTTTTTCCCTTTTTTTTTTTTTTTAGGTGAGTTTTGTGGATTTTTAATTTGTGATTTAAATATTCTGTTTCATTTATAGTTCAAAACAAAAGTCAGCTCAGGGCACTATAGAAAAGACCCAACAAGTTCAAATTTGGGTCCAAAACAAATCTAGATTCAAATCAAATTACAGGTAATCAATTCAATGTACTCATAATATCTTCCTTCTTCTTCTTTCATCTTTTCTCTCTTCAGGGGTTGCCACAACGAGTCATCCTCATCCTCTGTCCTAACTATCTCCATGTTCTCTCTAACTACATCTACTGTATATATCTCCTCTTTGTATTTTTCCTGGCAGCTGCATTTCTAACATCCTTCTACCAATATACCCACTGTCCCTTGTCTGGACATGTCCAAACCATCTCAGTCTGTCCTTTCTAACTTTATCTCCCAGCTGTTCAACCTGTGCTGAACCTCTGATGATCTCTTTCCTAATCTTATCCATTCTTGTCACTCCTAAGAACTTGTCGGAACCAGGTAGAACCACAAAGGTCCAGATGAGAGATCGTTGAGGTCCAGAGAGGGAGAGAAAAAAAAACACTGGACCTTCGTGCGACGACTCCCCAGCTCGAGGGTTCACCTTGCCGGCAGGGTGCGCTCAGAGTGACCGGTGGGGTGGGAGCGGCCAGTCCTTGACCAAAATATATTTTTGGACGGTCCCGTCCGGCTCTCTGAGTCACTGAACACCGAATTCGGTTGGAAGGGGGACCAACTTTAGTCCGGTTCGAAAAAACGGGTCAGTTTGATGATAAAAGACTACAGAGAAGTCGGAGGGAGGTGCCATCCATCAGCTCGCCGGAAGTGAACGGGACTTTACCTTTACCACTTTACCTCCTAGTAGGTTGAAAGGTATGTTCTTGTCACTGATAATATGCATTTTCTCCCACGTCTAAAACCGGAAGTTTTTTTATTTTATTTTATTTTTTTCATTTAACCCTTTTCCTAAACCTAACCTAACACCTGACCCAGAGCACTGACCCTAAACTTAACCCCCTGACCCTATTATCAGCAATAAGAATGTACCTTTAAACCTACAGGAGGGACAGTCTGAACACAACCTATGGGGGGCGATAACAACTAATAACTGTAAGAGTACCACTGACTGCAGCTCCTCGTCCAAGATGGCCGCTGATTGCCAACAGCAGTCGGCCATCAACCTGATGAGGATCATTTACTACATAAGGCTGCAGTCCAGTGTTACTCTTCACTGGAGCATTGATCATCAATGGTAATTGTGCCTCAGTAAATCCACTTACTAGCTTTTCTTGTCCTCAGCGATCCTGTCTCCTCGGTCCTGGTTCCCTTGGTCCTGTCCTGGTTCTCCTTGTGCCTCGTCCTGGTTCTCCTCGTGCCTTGCCTGCCACCAGTTGCCAGCCTCCCCTGTCCTGCCAGACTCTTGGTCTTCTCACCCTCTGGAGCTCTTCCCTGGATTTGGAGTTGGACCCAAATACATCTTCAAACCTGTAAGTGAGAAACATCGTCATAATTAATATTGCCTGTTCATCATGCTGACCTCCTCAGACCATCTCCTTCCTCTTCCCAGGAGTGCCAGAGAAACAACTGTCATATTGTCCACTGTACATAATAAACACTGTCACTTTTGTACTTACCTGTGTCTGCCTTGTTCCGGGTCACATACAACTCTGGCTTCCCCGAGTCATAACAATAACAGACATTTAATGGCTGATAACATTTGAAATGGGTGTTTTTAGCAGTTATGCTATGATGGCATTATTTATTTTTATAAACAATGGGTTAAAGGTGCTGCACTGGATGTTCAGGCTTTGGAATATTTTTAAAGAAACCCAGATCTGTATGTCTCCAAAATGTTTTCTCTGACCCATGTGGAGTTATTTGGTGTTCCTGCTGTCTCTTGTTTGCTGCTAGCTCTTACTACTTAGAGTTGTTACAATGGTGAGAACGGGTACATACGAAATAATGAGATCATTTAACAGTTTGCTCACAGATAGATCTTGTTTAATTAAGCAGTCTCTGAACGTAAATACATGTGGTTGTACCAAAATTCAGTTTATTTTTTAAATGTTTAAAACATTTCCCCTTTTCAGTTACATGGATTGAGTATTTTGTGTGGAACCATTATTTATGTCTCAAACTCAAATTTCATTTAAAGTCCTGGTTAAAAGGCAACAAAACAATTCAGATAAGCTATATTTGCAACACATACTTGCATATAGCAGCTATTTAATTTGCAACAAATCTTGCCTTATTGAGCTCTGCTGTGAAGTGAACAAGCTAGTTTGTCTTATACAGAAACCTTCTTGTCTGAACATTTGGGGGATTTTGCTTTGATGATGCAAGAATTTCCATCAGGTGGTCAAATCCAAGAAGCTGCCTTTTCTCATCGGCTGCAAAGCACATTTGATTTCTCTAAAACACTGAAGGCAATCTGCTAAAAGAGCATTAGTTTGTGCACTCCTCCTGCATGAGTCAGTAGTATGTTGAAAATTTTAAACACACAGAAGCAACTAAATGTTGAACTAAACATTAAGTTGAAAAGGGGCACAAATGGTACTATCTAGCCGAGCTACACTTATTACAATGCATATGATTTAATGGATCAGAATAACTCAACACAGAGAAAAATTGCTATTACTCAACAGTAAAAACCCAATAATCCAAACAAGTAAGACAAAGCTTTGATACTAAAAATGTGTGCAACAATAACAATATTTTTTTTCTTTCCCCATTTGAGACAATTTTTGGTGGCTGTGAAGGGAACCACTGATCAGTCTGTAACATAAAAATATAATTTACTTTGATATCTCCTTCAACATTGACTATAGTTTCTGACACTGTCACATTTTATTATTACAAAATAGTTATATTCAGTATTTGTTTCAGTCCAGTTTGAAGTTTTTCCTTTCATAGTTGTTATTTAGTTACAAAACTGGAATGGTCTGTATTTGTTTAATAACAAATAATTATTTTACTGGTTCCCTTTTTTAAAGTAAACGAATCCTTACCTTTTTCCTTGAAAAAGTTCAACTTCTCCTTTTGTGTGCAATAAGATGCAGTGGAAAAGACTTGTTACCTCTTTCAAAAGAATATGTAAATGTATCTGTGAGCACACACATTTTAGTTTGAATGGTTGCAGAATGACTGGGGATATCAAAGAGAATATCATATCAGTTTATGAATTATACATAATTATGCATCAAATCATAATTCCCCTCTCATATCTAGTAAAAGCTGATTACATAATGCATACTGCTGTAAATAACTTCACAGAAAACCAAGCAGGGTGTTATTTTTTTTCTTGCAAAAATAAAAAAATATATATAAAAGGGCTAAAAATGTGTAAAATTCAGAATACATTTGAAAAATGTCTTTAATGATTTACTTGACTGCTATTTATAGCCAGGTGGAAACTTTTTCATGTGTTCACACACAGCAGTAAGAAAGCCATGAAAAAAGCTGGGACCTGTATTTGTCACTGTTGGCAGGTGGTTTGGACCCAGAATGCAGACTGACACAGGTACTTTCAAAAATAAACTTTATTCTAAACAAAACTAAATGCTGTTTTGACTGCAAAATCAACTTACAAAAAACTCAGAAGGTGACCACATGGGGTGTGAGTGCATAAAGCTCATCTGATTGGGAGTGAGAAACAGAAAGATAAAATCATAAACTGAGGCTGATGGCAGAGTGGCTGCAGCTGTGACTAATAGAACTGGTGTGACTGGGAGTGGCAGGACTGAGGGGCTGAGAGTAACTATGGAAAAGTATTGGGAGAAGTGGCTGATGGCACTAAGGAACACAAAATGAGCACATTAGGACAAAAATCAACAAACCAAAAGAAATAGAAACAAACTCAAAACAGAAATTCCCCACATGTTCACAAAAACATCCAAAACCTCAGTTTGACTGGATTTGTTCATTTTGGGCATGAAAACTAAAAAAACAAAGAAAAGAAACCTGCCATGCATTTTTTTTTGAATGCTGATAATCTTTCTATCCATCCATTCATTATCTTTACCCACTTTATCATCACTGGGTCTCGTGAGTCACTGGTGCCCATGTCCAACAGTCATTTTGGTCTGTGGGAGGAAACTGGAGTACCCAGAGAAAACCCACGCAGCACGGAGAGAACATGCAAACTCCACCCAGAAAGGCCCCCGGGCGGGATTCAATCCCGCAACTTTCTTGTTGAGAGGCAGCAGCTCTACCAACTGCACCACCGTGCCACCCCACATTGAAAATCAAATTCCAAATTTAATTGAAACGTACATTTAGTATTTTTTTTAGAACTGTGTATAATCTTTGGGATTTTTATCAGGTAAATTACACTTCTGTCATTTAAAGCAAAAATCAAGTGCTTAAAATATTTGAAGATCTCAGTGAAAGTTTCAGTTAAGAGGAATAAAAGAGTAACATTCCAAAGCAATAAAAAGTGAATTACATAAATTGATCTTTCAAGTATAAAATATTCCTTGCTTTTACTAATTAAAAAAAAAGATTGAAATACAATAATCATGTTCTTTGTTTTAATGCCACCTACAACCTTACACGATTACCTAATAGGCCCTGACAGTTTGCCACTGGCTTTGGATTCTCGAGAGCCTGAATTCTAGTAAGAAACACCAGAGTGAGCAGTCTGTTTAAAACCGTATCCGTGTGGTGTCCCATCTCCTTAAAAAATGGAGTCTATTGTATTTTTTTTTTTTTTAAACAGTGTTGCCATCTCTTCTTTTCATTGTACTATTTGGCATGTTTTCAAATACCCAGCGTTCCTTGGCATTGGAGAGTAAAGGTTAATTACAGCCTCTTCTTCGTGCTACGATTTTACAGGGAGCATCTGATTGTCTGACCTGCGATGTATGCAGTGAGCCAGGAGATAGGAGCACATTGTGTCTTATAATTACTGGTTATTTTGTACGTTAAAGTGAGCAGATATCCCAGTTCACCAGGAGACAGCCAATTAACTCTGTCTTCAGCTTTCTGTAATGGCATACTCAGCTTCTGAAGTAGTGATTTGTTTTTATTAAGACTGTCAAATTTGTTTAATGCTGTCATTCACCTTTCAAAAGTTCAGACTTGTTGTGCAATTTACATCATAGACAAAAAATGTATTGCATTGTTTTAGAAGTGTTGATGAAAGTTTCAAAAAATCTCAGATTATCAAGGTCTGTTTCCAGTTTTTTTGGGGGGGGCTGGTGATCTGATGTTATTAAAAAAACAGCTGAGTCTGCTTTCAGTAGCTATAAAATGCATCATTTAGAATTTGGCACACAAAAAAAGTGTTGTAGTGTGCATCTAAGCCCATCTATAAATGTTAATATAGCCTTTAAAACGTTATTCTGAACTGAGTATATAATAGTAAATACTGTACAGATATTCATATCACTCATATTCTTTTTGTAAAAACTTTGGTATACTTTGTAGAGCAGAAGGCACTGAAGAATGAAAAACAATCAAAATCATTGGCTGGCAAACCTGCTTTATTTTTCTTTTTAATCTAACATTTGTAGTACGGTGGCCCTAAGGTACAGTGATTTACACCTTAGGGCCACCATACTTGCCCTATTTGGTCAAGAGCAAATGTTCAATTTGACCTATTGTAATTTTAGTCTAAGTGTTTAATATAAAAATAATATATTACATCCTTCTATCTTTACCCACTTCTTCCTTTCAGGATTGTGTGGGCCCATATCCAGCAGTCACTGTGCATGATGTGAGGGACACCTGGACAGGTCTCCAGTCCATCACAGTGACACAGAGACAAACGAGACAACCATTCACTCTCTCACTCATACCAAGCTACACTTTACAGTTATCAATCAGCCTAACATGCATGTTTTTGGTCTGTGGGAGGAAACCAGAGAAAACCCACGAGAGAGAGTGAGCATGCAAACTCCACCTCGTTCAGGATTTGATCCGGCAACCTTCTCACTGAGGGGCAGTAGCTCTACCAACTGCGCCACTGTGACGCCACAGACTGATGATGTTCTATGAAATAAAAACAAAGTGTGTGCTGTAAAAGACCAAAACATGGCAATGAAGACACAGGAAAACGGTCAACAAATGTTGCCCCCACATGCAACTAGAGTAACACAATCAATGCCATTCAGCAGTGAAATATTCAGCACTAGCTCTAATTACAGGTCTGTTCATTAAACTACATTCATGGATCCACAAGGCAAACTGCCTGGCAGTCACATTCAAAAGATGTCCCTTTAGATCATGGTCTGATTCATACTAAATTTGTATTAACTAAAAAATCAAATATGAATACTGTTTGTACATGTTTAAGGGGTGAAAAACCCTTAAATATGCTGCTGTTTTTGATTTTGAGTGTAAAAACCACAGTGATAGTAGGACACAATGATTCTTCTCCATGGGTATATAAAAGGTTTAGCAAATACATAAAATAATCATAAATAATCCAGTGCAAAAACATAAAGGACATAGTATATAAGTAAATAAAATGTATTTATATAGCACATTTCAAAGATATTACATCACAATGTGCTTCACTAGATAGCCCATGTTATACTCATGCTTTTTCATGCAAAGCTCTAAAATCTAAAACTAAAATGTTTTAATTTATTCTAATATAAACTGAGGAGCTGGTGAAGAGAAGCTAAACCAGGTGGGATGTGAACATGTTTATTTTTATGAGATAGCAATCTTGCAGCTGAGTTCTCGACAACCTGAAGATGACAAAAAAGGTTGAATCATGTCATCTGGACTTCGTTTTCTTGTTAAAAAGAAACGTTTCGCCCCTCATCCAAGAGGCTTCGTCAGTCTGAGGCCTAGCCATCTGGTATTACCCAGAAGCCACCCTGACTCTTGTGTTTCAAGCCTGCCTCACATGCTCAAGAAGGACCATCAGCATGTGATGCTGAGCATGAGCATGTGATCAGCTGGTTTTGGTTGTCAGCAGCAAACTGGTTGATCCACTCTGAGAAGGTACTATTTAAGAGACTGAGCTGAAAACAGCACCTCAGACTGAGGAAGTCTCTTGGATGAGAGACGAAACGTTTCTATATTTTTTTGCTTTGTTTTGTTTGTTTTTTTTTGAATGTCCAGAGGACCAGATTGAACTTTTTTGGATTTTTCTACCTGGATTATTGAGCATGCATCAGGATTTTTCTTTAGTGATTTTTCTGGTTAGGGATTTATGAGTCTAACAGCTTAAAAGCAGAAGTTGTTCCTCAGTCTAGTGGTTCTGCACTTAATGCTCCGCAACCTCCTTCCTGAGGGGAGCAGGGCAAAAAGTGTGTGCGCTGGGTGAGTGGGGTCCTTCATGATGCAGGTGACCCTCTTTCTGCATCTGGAGGTGTAGATGTCTATGATGGTGGGGAGGCTGACTCCAACAGAATTCTGTGCAGCCTTCACAACTCTCTGCAGAGCTTTCCTTTCTGCAGCTGTGCTGCCTCCATGCCACATGATGCTGGAGCACAGGATTCTCTCCACTGCATACCTGCAGGAGGAGGTGAGGAATGAGCTTCCCAGACCTGCTCGCCTCAGCCGCCTGAGGAAGTAGTCTCTCTGATGTGCTTTCTTGATCAGGCTGGTGTTGTTGCCCCAGCTGAGGTTGGGTTTTCATTCAGGTGCACACCCAAATACTTGTAGCTGGAGACCACTTCCACCGCAGATCCTACTACGGGGGGTGGGTGTATGTGTGTGTGTATTTGTTCCTTTTGAAATCCACGACCATCTCCGTCTTCCTCACATGGATGTGAAGGTTATTCTTCCTGCACCATCTCTCCAGGTGTTCCACCTTCTGCCTGCATTTCAAGTTCAAGTCAACTTTGTCATTCTCATCACATGTGGTACATGAGGTGGAACAAAATTATGTACACAGGGTCCCAGTTTTACCCAACAATAGCAAAAATACAGTATAAAGTGTAAAAAGAAATAGTATACAAGGATCTAAGATATACACTAAGATATTTATTGAACAAACACCAAACAATATGCTAAAATATGTAAGACATATGCTAAACACTAATAATGTAAAATACAGCATAACAGCAGCCCAGCCATAGCTGGAATCATCATTGTTTGTGATGCATCCAACCACTGCTGTATCTGGAAACTTTACAATATGACAGCCTGGATGGGTAGGTGTGCAGTCATATGTGAGCAGAGTGAACAGGAGGGGGCTCAACACACAACCCTGAAGGGAGCCAGTGCTGAGGGTTATAGTGGAGGTGTCAGGAGACCAGGCTTTTGGATTCAGAATGACCAGACATGAGTAAAAAATTAAAAGTTTTATTTATAATTGCAGCTGCAGCCTGGGAGAGGATCCAGAAGAGGTGGCAGGTCTTCACAGGCAGCAAGGAGAAAATCATTGTCAGAGATGGGCAGGATGATGACACTGTTACCAATGCTGGTGGGAAGGTAGTTGCAGAGGGAAGTTTTTAATGCTGTGAACAGCATGGTAATCCAGGGTTGTGATCCAGAAGGCAAAGCAGGGGTCAAGCATGGGGAGTCGGAGTTCTTTAAGCAGCTCCAAGGGGTAATCCAAAATCCAGAGTCAAAGAGCCAGAAAAAGTTGTTGTATCAGGGTCACAAGGGCAGAGCAAAACCAGATGAGCAGCAGGCAGAAAGTTGTAGTCCAAGAAACAAGGCTTGCGGTTCAGGCATGAAACTATGAATAGCTTGAGAATCAGGAACTATGTGTAACAGACCGGTTTTAGGATCAGAAACAGCACCAGAACTCAGGAGTAATTTAAAGGTTTTATTTTTGTAACCGCTTCTGGTGGAGGCTTGGGTCCAGACGGTGGTCCAATCTATTAACAGGAGAGACAGGTTAGTGACTGCACATGAAGTTTGAAAAGCGATGGCTAAACTAACAGTCACTAACCTTCTCAATTGGTAGCAGGACAGGAGGAGAAGTCATGGACTGGGCGATGTCACTCATGCAGAGTAATCTGCAGTAGGAAAGCAGGATGTCCAGATCTTGTGGTCAGTGAGGGTAGCAGGGGGGTCAAGAGCCAGGAAGACAAAAACAAGCAAAGCAAAAAATGCCAAGAAGGGTGATCCAAAAAACGTGGCAGAGAGAGAGAGCAAGCAAGGGTCGTATTACTGTGGTCAGAAAATTGTAGAGGTGTCCAGTCAGGAGCAAGGCAAGCAAAGAGTCAGGAGACAAAGCAGGGTTCAAGATCAGAAATCAAGGTCGAGGAGAATGCTGGATAATTTTCTGTCTGGAGAGCTTTCAATAATCTGGCACTGAGGAGAGTGAGAGTGGAGCTTAAGTAGTGAGCTGAACAGGTGTGGCAGGTGAGTGGTGATTGCAGAGACAGGCTGCAGCAGATAAGTGCAGATTGCTGAGAGAGAGTGACAGGAGCAGAAAACGGGTGATGGGTAGTGCAGGACTGAACAAGATGAAATAAACAGAAACTGAGGGGGATCCAGGGGCGAACTATGACAGAACCCCCTATTTAAGGTCCGGCTCTTGACGGACCTCTAGGCTGGTCAGGGTGAGCCCTGTGAAAGTCCTTGATGACAGACTTGTCCCATATGTGGCGGGCAGGGACCCACGAATGTTCCTCCGGTCCGTACCCCTCCCAGTCCACAAGGTAAGGGGTACCCCGACCCCACTGCCTAGAACGGACGAGTCTCCTGAAGATATAAGCCGGGGCGCCCCCAATGAATTGGGCGGGAGGAGGGGGGCCGGAGGCGGGCCTGAAACAAGGCTGTAAAAATGGTTTGAGTCTAGAGACATGAAAAGTTGGGTGCACCTTAAGTGAAGGAAGAAGCCTTAGACGAGCTGTCACCGGGTTAATCTTGCTGATCGGGAAGGGTCCAACAAAACGAGGAGCCAGTTTGCGACACTCAACCCATAAGGGGAGATCCTTGGTGGACAGCCAGACTTTCTGACCCACCTGATATGAAGGTTGACTGGAGCGCCGCTTGTTGGCCTTCCTCACATAGGCTGCAAAAGATTTTAGGAGAGCTCTCCTAACTTTCCTCCAGATGCGCTGGCATCTGATGGCTGCCCTGTGGGCCGATGGTACTTGGGCCTCCCTCTCCTGGACAGAAAATATGGGTGGTTGGTAACCAAACACAACATGAAAGGGGGACAGATGAGGGTAGTGTGTTCATGGCGTGTTCCACGCATGGGAGATTCTCAGACCATTTGTTGGGGTCCCCTTGACAAAGTAGGTGCAGCTTGGTCTCAACCTCCTGGTTTGCTCTCTGACTGTCCGTCCGACTATGGGTGGAAACCTGAAGAGAGGCTGACAGACACACCAAGAAGACTGCAGAACTCTTTCCAAAATTTTGATAAACTGTGGGCCTCTATCGGAAACAGTGTCTTTAGGGAGACTGTGCAGCCTAAACATCTCTCTGTACATGATTAAGCTAAGCTCTTTGGCAGTAGTGGGGAGCTTGGTGAGGGGAACAAGGTTGACCATTTTAGAGAAACGGTCCACCACTGTGAGGATGACTGAACCCTGAGGAGGAGAGTAAGACGGAAATGAAGTCCATGCTGATATGGGACCATGGTCGAGAAGTAATAGGAAGGGGGCGGAGAAAACCCGCTGGGGGTCGGTGAGAAGGCTTTGCTTGGTTACAATATTGACATGAAATTACATAGTCTTTGACGTCTTTAGATAAGGTCCTCCACCAAAACTGTGATCTAACTACAGGGAGGGTTTTATTGATACCAGGGTGGCAGAAAATGTGTGAGTTGTGGCAGAGCTTGAGTACCTCTTTGACCTTGTTCTCAGGGACAAAAATTCGGTCCTTTGGACAGTCGGATGGAAGCAGTAGATCCCTATTGGCCCGGCGTAGATCCAATTCAAGCTTGGTAATAGAGAGTTGCACAGGTTCAGGGAGGATGAAGTCCCCCTCAGCACTTGTTTTAGGTGTTCCACTGCCCTCCATTATCCGAGAAATGGCATCAGGCATTTGGTTCTTTGTACTGGGTCTGTAAGATAAAACAAAGTCAAAGTGAGAGAAAAACAATGCCCATCTGGCTTGTCTGGAGTTCAGGCGCTTGGCAGTCTTAAGGTATTCCAGGTTCCTGTGGTCAGTCCATACGGTGAATGGTTCCTTGGCTCCCTCGAGCCAATGCCTCCATTCTTCGAGAGCCAGTTTAACGGCAAGCAGTTCTCAGTCACCCACATCATAGTTCTGCAGCAGTGAGGGTCCTAGAGAAAAAGGCACAGGGATGTATTCTCCCCTCGCTGCTGCACTGGCTGAGAACTGCTCCAGCTCCAGTACTGGAGGCATCAACCTCCACAATAAAGGGTCTATTGGGGTCTGGGCATGGAGAATCGGAGCTGTGGAAAACAAGGTTTAATTTTTGAAAAGCATAGTCGGCAGCAGGATTCCGTGTGAATCGGGTCTTGGTGGAGGTTCAAGTATGAAGAGGACCAGAAATTATACTGTATTCTTTGACAAATTTTCGGTAGAATTTGGCGAATCCAAGAAATTTGTGAAGTTGTTTACGGTTCCTGGGAACAGGCCATTCTAAGACTGCTGAGACCTTGTTAGTGTCCATGGATACTTGGTTGGGGGATATTATGAAGCCCAAGAACGACATAGGAGATTGGTGGAATTCACACTTCTCAGCTTTAACATACAAGTTGTTTTGCAGAAGTCTTACCAGAACAGTTCTGACATGTTGCTGGTGGGACTCCATATCTTTAGAAAAAATGAGAATGTCATCTATATAGACAAAAACAAAAAATTGGTTTACCATATCCCTGAGGACATCATTGACCAGGGCCTGGAAAACAGCTGGAGCGTTGGTAAGGCAAAAAGGCATCACAAGGTACTCGTAGTGCCCATTAGGAGTGTTAAATGCTGTTTTCCACTCATCACCTTCCCTGATATGAACCAGGTGATAAGTGTTTCTAAGATCTAATTTGGTAAACACAGTGGATCCTTGGATGAGGTCAAAAGCTGAAGACATGAGGGGAAATGGGTATTTATTCTTGATTGTGATCTTGTTTAGGCCTCTGTAATCAATGTAGGGTCTCAGAGTACCATCCTTTTTGCTTACAAAAAAGAAACTAGCCCCAGCCGGGGAGGCTGATGGTCTGATGATACCAGCTAGTAATGACTCTTGGATATAATTCTGCATGGTTAATTGCTCGGGTCTAGATAGAGAGTATAAACTGCCTCTAAGAGGAGTAGTACCAGGCATTAAGTCTATGGCACAGTCATACGGTCTGTGGGAGGGCAACGAAGTGGCCTTCACCTTGTTGAACACCTCCTTGAGGTCATGATACTCAGTAGGAACCCTGGAGAGGTCGGGGAAGGTCTGCTCAATATTTGCAGACTTTATAGATGGTAGGCTAGCCTCTGATAGACAGGAGGAAAGACACTCCTCTGACCAACCCACTATCTCCTTATTCCTCCAGTTAATCTTGAGATTGTGTTTGCAAAGCCAGGAGGCCCCAAGAACAGGTAGCCGTGGAGAGCTGATGACAATAAACTTAATTCTCTCCCTATGATTCCCTCCCAACATCAAGGCAACAGGCACAGTTTCAATACAGGAATCATTGAGAGAGTGTCCATCCAAAGCCAGAAATTATGGTCTTTATTAGTCTTGGTTAGCTCAATACTCAAGGATAGGGCAAACTCTTGAATACACTCTGTGTCAGCCCCGAGTCAATGAAGACTGACACCGCAGCAGGACTCTTACCGACGACTTGGATCTCAGCAGGCACAGTCAAAAGTGAGGAGATCTTTGGGTTTCTGGTCTGACTCAGCAGGCATTTCATCTCATCTGCTGAGTTGGGTCTTTTTAACGGACATCCGGAGATGACGTGGCTGTACTCCTCGCAGTAGAAGCAGAGGTGAAGCTTCCTCCTCCGAGCCTTCTCTTCAAGTGTGAGACAACTCCTGCCCAGTTGCATGGGTTCAGCCATCTGCAAAGAGATAGTGGAGGGGGCCACTGGTCTTTCGAGGCCCAAGGGTCTAGACTCACCCCCAGGTTTGGGTGCCCTCACGGGTCTGCTTTCTCTGTCACGGGCTCTTTCCTCAAGGTGCAGATCCACACGGGTAGCCAGGTCTTCCAAGGCCTTCAGGGACTCAGGATACTCTTGGGTGTCTAGGTGGTCCTTGATGTCATCATTGACTCTGTGCCTGACTCCGCGCGATTTATGCGTGTGAACTATAGCCGAACCGAACTGATGAGAATAGGAGCGGATTTGCCACGAAATATAGCAGAAATCAGCAACAAACTCAAAGCTACGCTCGGCAGAATGCAGATCTTAAAGTCATCTACCTGGAAGCTGCAGCAGAGGCGTTCCAGCGGGCAGAAGAGGAAGCGCTGCTCCCAGCTTAAGAGGAGAGGATGCCGGGCGGGGGTTATGGTGAGGCTACGAGCTAACACTAAAGCCGGCAAACTCCCCATGCCGTCTCTCTTTCTGTCGAATGTCCGCTCGTTGGACAACAAGATGGTTTTACTTCATCTGAGAGCGGGCGCCTCAGAAGAGATGAAGAAGTGTGCAGTGCTTTGCCTCACGGAAATGTGGATTACAAGCGAAACGCCGGACACAGTCTTCCAGCTGGATGACAGACTTTTTTTTCGAGCGGACCGCTGCAGCGAGCTAACGGGGAAATCACGGGGAGGCGGAGTGTGCATTTACGTGAGTAAAAGTTGGTCCACGAACTGTACTGTTGTAAATAGCTCATGCTCGAAGGCTTTGGAGCAAATAACAGTGAAATGTCGGCCACATTATCTACCCCGAGAGTTCACTGTGACTTTCATCTCTGTCGTCTACATTCCTCCGGACGCTAATGCTAATGAATCACTGCAGGAGCTTCATGATATCATCAGCTCGCTGCAGAGCAAACACCCCGAGGCTCTTTACGTGGTAGCCGGAGACTTTAACCACGTGAATCTAAAGGACTGTCTCCCAAGCTTTAATCAGCATGTGACGATTCCGACACGTGGAGACCGCACGCTGGACCGTGTTTACACGAACGTAAAAGATGCATACAAAGCCAAACCCCGCCCCCACCTAGGACTGTCAGACCACATCTCAATCTTGCTGGCTCCTGCTTACATGCCCCCGCTGAGACGCTCCAGACCGGTACAAAAGAAAGTTAAATGTTGGAGCCAGGACAGTGGACCCATACTGAGAGATTGTTTTGATCGAACAGACTGGCTGGTTTTCAGAGAAGCTGCTGAAATAGGAGTTTCGCTTGATCTTGACCAATACACATCCTCAGTTCTGGGTTACATTAGTACATGTACTGACACAGTCTCCACTATCAGAAATGTTAAAAGCTACCCAAACAGAAAACCTTGGCTGAATGCAGAGGTGCGCACCCTGCTGGAAGCCAGAACACTGCCTTCAGGTCTGGAAACTCAGAGGAGCTGAGTAGGACAAGAAAAGAGCTGGTTGCTGGTATTAAGAGGGCCAAGGCCACATATGCAAAGAGGATCGAGGATCAATTCATCTCACAAGACCCTCGGAGCATGTGGAGGGGCATTAAGTGCATAACAGATTATAAAGGAAGGAGCGAACAATGCCCCAAAGACCCATCTCTGCCTGATGCCCTCAACAAGTTCTATGCACGCTTTGAAGACCCGAACAGACCACCCAGCACCAGACTCACCTCGCCACCGGATGAAGAGCATCTCAGCGTGACCTCAGCAGAAGTAAGGAGTACCTTCAGGGGATTAATCCGCACAAAGCAACTGGCCCAGACAACATCCCCGGAAAAGTGTTGAAGGAATGTGCTGATCAGCTCTGTGAGGTGCTGGCAGACATCTTTAACACCTCAAATACCCTGGAGACAGTTCCCACCTGCCTGAAGACTGCCACCATCATCCCAGTCCCAAAAAGCTCTACAGTGACTGGTCTGAATGACTATCGGCCAGTGGTTCTCACCCCGATAGTCGCTAAATGCTTTGAAAAACTGGTCATGACTCACATCAAAACAACCATCAACATCAACGAGGACCCTCATCAGTATGCATACCGTGAGAACCGATCAACAGAGGATGCAATCTCCTCTGTGGTCCACACTGCGCTCAACCACCTGGAGCAGAAAAACTCTTACGTCCGTATGCTCTTTGTGGACTTCACATCCGCCTTCAACACCATGATCCCCCAAACCCTGATGGACAAACTATCCACACTAGGACTAAGCCCCTCCATCTGCAACTAGGTACTAGACTTTTTAACAAACAGACCACAGTTAGTGAGGATCCACAACCTCTCCTCCTCCACCATAACCCTCAGCACTGGCTCTCCTCAGGGATGTGTGTTGAGCCCCCTCCTGTTTACTCTGCTCACATATGATTGTGCAGCTACCCATCCAGGCTGTCACATTGTAAAGTTTGCAGATGATACAGCGGTGGTGGGATGCATCACAAACAATGATGAGTCCAGCTACAGGCAAGAGGTGGAACACCTGGAGAGCTCGTGCAGAGAGAATAACCTTCACATCAATGTGAAGAAGACAAAGGAGATGATTATGGACTTCAGAAGGAACAAAAACACCTACACCCCCCTGAACATAAGAGGATCTGCGGTGGAAGTGGTCTCCAGCTACAAGTACTTGGGTGTACACATGAATGACAACCTCAGCTGGAGCAACAACACCACCAGCCTGATCAAGAAAGCTCATCAGAGACTCTACTTCCTCAGACGGCTGAGGTGAGCTGGTCTGGGAAGCTCAGTCCTCACCTCCTTCTACATGTGTGCAGTGGAGAGCATCCTGTGCTCGAGCATCAATGTGTGGCATGGAGGCTGCACAGCTGCAGAAAGAAAAGCTTTGCAGAGAGTGGTGAAGGCTGCACAGAAATCTGTTGGAATCAGCCTCCCCACCATCACAGACATCTACACCTTCAGATGCAGGAAGAGGGCCACCTGCATCATTAAGGACCCAACTCACCCAGCACACACACTTTTTGCCCCACTCCCCTCAGGAAGGAGGTTAAGGAGCATTAAGTGTAGAACCACTAGACTGAGGAACAGCTTCTACCCTGAGGCTGTTAGACTCATGCGAATGACAATAAAGAAACTCTGACTCTGACTCTGAGACCTTGGAAAAAAAAATGCATTTGTTAGAGCACCCTCGTTCTAACTACTGTCAGCTGCTATGGCATGAAACTGAAAAATATGTTCAGTCACTCGCTTCTTTCCTTGCTTCACAGAAAAAAGTTTACAACCTGCTTCTCTCTCAGGCAAAATGGGGTCAAAAACTCAGTTCCTTGGCAAAGGCAGAAAGAGAGTGACAACTCCTACTGTTAGTTTGCCACTCTGGAGTGCCCCAAGACTTAGCTTTACCAGATAATAGGGAAATGACATATGCCACCCGAGCACGTTCAGTGGGAAATGAAGGTTTTAGTTCGAACTGAATCTCACACTGTGTCAGGAAAGGCCGGCACTGGTCAGGTTCACCTCTAAAACGTTCTGGAGGGGACAGGCATGGTTCCAGGTGAGCTGTAGGATATACTTGAGTGACAGCTTCGGCTCCAGCCATGTGTACAGGTCTCTGAGAAACAGAATCCTTAGACAAATCCTTTAAAGCACAAATGATGTCCTGTACATCAGATTCTAATTTAATTATAGCCCCCTCTACACCAGAACGCCACTCTTGAGCTGGTGCTGGATCATTTTTTGGCCAGATTATTCTGTAACAAACCGGTTTTAGGATCAGAAACAGCACCAGAAATCAATAGTTTAAAGGTTTTATTTTTGTAACCGCTTCTGGTGGAGGCTTGGGTCCAGACGGTGGTGCAATCTATTAACAGGAGAGACAGGTTAGTGACTGCACATGAAGTTTGAAAAGCGATGGCTAAACTAAAACAGTCACCAACCTTCTCAACTGGTAGCAGGACAGGAGGAGAAGCCGTGGACTAGGTGATGTCACTCATGCAGAGTAATCTGCAGCAGGAAAGCAGGATGTCCAGATCTCATGGTACAGTGAGGGTAGCAGGGGGGTCAAGAGCCAAGAAGACAAAAACAAGCAAAGCAAAATATGCCGAGAAGGGTGATCCAAAAAACATGGTGGAGGAAAGACAGGCTGCAGGTTTCTTTGCAAATCCTAAAGGAGAGTTGGCGTCATTATCAGAAGGCAGTTAAAGCCGCCAAATCGAAGTTATTTTCTCTGATAATTGCCTCAAACTCCCAAAACCCCCAAGCCCTTTTTTCCACCCTGAACTCAGTTCTACACCTCAGTGAACCTTCACCTCTAGAAGCCTCAACTGAGCTGTGTGAAAACTTCCTCCATTTCTTTTCTGAAAAAGTTGCAAACACCCGGGCACTCATTTCTCCACCTGCTCATGATCCGTCCATCCCATCTCATTGTGTTGCTGTTCTCGACCACTTCGAGCCCATCTCTCTGTCTTCCCTGGAGCAGGTCATGTGCGGCATGAAGCCATCTGGCTCCCCTTTTGACGTTGTCCCCCCTCGACTCCTCAAGGAGCTTCTTCCTGTTCTGGGCCCTCCTGTTCTTGGCATTGTGAACAACAGCTTAGCCTCAGGTGTGGTGCCAATAACTTTTAAACATGCTGCTGTCCAATCTCTCCAGAAAAAACCTAGCCTTGATCCCTCAGTCATGTCCAACTTCCGGCCTGTCTCCAGACTCCCATTTGTCGCTAAACTACTGGAAAAAATAGTGGAGTCCCAGCTGAAATGCTTTCTAGAGGATAATGCCATCTTAGAGCTATTCCAGTCTGGCTTTAAACCTCTCCACAGCACTGAAACTGCTCTACTCAAGGTTTTTAACGACATTCTCCTATTCACAGACGCTGGTGATTCTGTGCTCCTTCGCTTACTGGACCTCACATCTGCTTTTGATACAATCGACCACGAGATCCTCATTGCGAGGTTAGAGCAGTGGGTGGGCATCACTGGGTCAGCCCTCAAATGGTTTAGATCTTACCTCGCTGACAGGTCATTTTGTGTCTCCATCAAAGATTTTAGTTCAGCCTCGGCAGCGCTTAAGTGGGGGGTACCGCAAGGGTCCATCCTTGGTCCTCTTTTATTTTCTTTATACCTGCTGCCACTAGGTGCTATTTTCAGGAAACATAACATACTTTTTCATTTCTACGCCGACGACTGCCAAATCTACTTCCCCCTCAGACTCAACGGTACTCGCTCTATTCAACTGTTGCTGGACTGCCTGGCTGACATCAGAGATTGGATGGCTTTAAATTTCTTGAGTTTCAACGAGAAGAAATCTGAAGTTATGCTGTTTCCTCCCAATGACACAATCACCAACCACTGCATTGACCTATCCGTTCTGTCACCGTTAGTGAAACAAAGAGTCACTAATCTAGGAGTGATACTTGACCCTTCTCTGAAACTCAACAATCATGTAAATATGATTGTTAAATCCTGCTTTTTCCAGCTGAGGTGACTGTCTAAGCTGAAGCCCATATTGTCCAAAAATAACCTGGAGACAGTAATTCATGCATTCATTACATCCAGGCTCAACTATTGCAACTCACTCCTTTTTGGTATCAGTCAGACCTCCATAGCTAGACTTCAACTGGTCCAAAATGCAGCAGTCCGGTTTTTGACCAGCACAAGCAAAAGAGAGCACATTACACCTGCTTTGGCCTCCCTACACTGGCTTCCGGTTCACCTTCGAATCAAATTCAAAATACTCTTGTATGTCTATAAATCACTAAACAGCTCTGCCCCCTCCTATCTTACTGATCTGCTCCAGCCGTATGTCCCACCACGTTCTCTCAGATCAGCAGACCAGTTGCTCCTAACAGTCCCAGGAACCCGTCTCAAGCGCAGAGGTGACAGGGCCTTCTCTGTAGCAGGCCCAATACTTTGGAATGAGTTACCTCTGCTCGTTAGACAGGCCCCCTCCCTCACAGTTTTTAAATCTTGCTTAAAAACACACTTTTATTCCCTGGCTTTCAGCACTGTGTGATCTGTGCTGAGTCTGTGTGTATCACACTGTGTTGGTCATGTTGCGGTTGTTGTTGTTATCCATTATTGTTTTTGTTGGTTTCTACTTTTTGGTGTCCTGTTATGTAATCTGTTGCTGTGTGCTTGTTCTGTTTGTCCCTGTACAGCACTTTGGTGTGCTTTGTCACTGTTTAAAGTGCTTTATTAATAAATTGGTATGGTATGGTATGATAAGAAATCCAGGACCCATTTGCATTGGGAGGGGCTTATTCCTAGTGTGAGTATTTTGTCCATCAGGGTCTGGGGAATCATGATCTGATAGGTAGGTACAAGTACCACTTGCAGACAGAACCAGATAACCGAATATGGTTCTGAAATCTTTAGATTATTAAATAGCATAACAGTATTATGTCTGGAGTTGTCCAAATCTGATCTCAAGCATTACATCAGGGTCCTGATTATTTTGTATCAAAGGTTAGGTGAATTTTTTAATCCTCACTAGAAAAACAGTAGTTGGCTATGATTTACAAAATGCAAAGCTTGAAGGTGATAACCTGTAAAGGAATTTTAACACCATCAACTTTCAGGATTTCCTCTGCTTTTGTTCTCCTCACTTATCACCTAATGTGCCAGGTGAACTGTAGAGGATGTTCCTGGGGCAGTGCTGGTTCTACCGCCACCTAGCTCTGCTGTGGATGGTCATAGTCAGTTGAAGCACCCTCTACTTAAGGAGGGCTCACTAATCTTCCTGGGATAGTTGAATTCCACACAGTTCTGCTCCCATGCTTGTATTTACCCTCAGCATTTTCCTGGTGAAATATATGTCTGTTTCTTATCCTTGCCTTCTCGCAGAAACCTTTGTGTGCCACAGAAATCCTCTTGTTTGATTCTCTACCTAGATCACTGCTTATGTAGCATTCCTCTTGATTCAGAAAAAGAGAAGACTCATCAGCCTATTCGCTCTCTCCCAACACTCACCTGGAAAGAAACAACTCACCTATTAAACAATATGCACTTCCTTTGGCAAACTCTTTTTTCCTGAAATCCTGGCCAATCCAACTGGGGCCTAAGAATAAACAGAACACAAGTAAAAATGTTATTACCTGGACAAATATTCACCCAAGGCACCCTAACACTTACCTGTAAACTAAACTTGCCTACTGTTAATTTCCACAGATATTCAATAGACCCATTTCCCCCTCTCCTTCACAATAAAGACATAAAATGTTACACCTTGTTCTTGTCTGGTCCTTTCTGGTTATCTGAATTCTTGTGCAAAACATATTACTAATCATGACATCAACTGTAGGTGGCATGGTGGCTCAGTTGGTGGTGCTGTTGTCTCTCAGAGAGCAGGTTGCCAGATCAAATCCCTACTGGGGGCCTATCTGGGTGGAGATTGTATGCTATCTCCGTGCATGCGTGAGTTTTCTCTGGATATTCGGGTTCCCTCCCACAGACCAAAACATGCATGTTAGGCTGATTGGTAACTCTAAATGGTACCTAGATGTGAGTGAGAGAGTGAATGGTTGTTTGTATTGTTTGTCTCTACCTGTATGTGTCCCTGTGATGGACTGGAGACCTGTCCAGGGTGTCCCCCAGCTCTCACATAGTGATAGTTAGAAATGTGCACTAGTGACCCCCGTTATCTAAAAAGGAAGAAGTGGATAAAGATAATGGATGGATGGACGGACGGACGGACATCAACTGTACGATAATAATAAAAATAAAGCTGGGTAGGTATAAAATTCCACAGCAGGGTTTCATAAAAACACAAAATTTTTACAACAAGCACTTAAAAAGTTTAAATGCTCATGATGTGTTTATGGGTTGATGACAATGAGGCAAAGGTTTCGGTGATCTGCTGGCTTTAGCAAACATGATGGCAGACAAACCAATTTTGATGTAAAGTACAGCACTTGATTTTACTAAATAGTGAGCCTGCTTCAGAGTATGGACAATGTATAATAAATAATTGTTAATGCTTAATAAAGTGTTTACAAACTCACAAATAACCTATGAAGCGTTGCTGCTTTTAAAAGGGGTGCTGACTAAGATGGAGCACCCATTTTAAATAATCATTTTATTATTAAACATTTATTAGCTGTCATTCTATTATATATATATATATATATATATATATATATATATATATATATATATGTGTGTGTGTGTGTGTGTGTGTGTGTGTGTGTGTGTGTGTTTTGAACTATTGCATGTTTTTCATATTCAACAAAATGTTAAATATTTAGTAGGGTTGGTGTTGGCTTTGTATTTCTGCTAATATTAATATACCTGTTGATGCAGTAAAACACTATCAAAACATAAAGAAAGCATTGCATTAAATTGGGTTATTTTCTGAAATGTCTTACGTAAATTAGATTTTCTCTCCTCAATTTCACAGTCTGGTTCAGAAATGCCCAAATCTTTAGGGGCCACTCTTGATGTAAATTAATGTTGACAGGACTAGCAGCAGTTTCACCTTCCCAGTCCAAATGTAAATGACCACAGAGAGGTAAAATCCCCCAACATGGTGTGTTGGTACTCTCTAGATGGAACACACTAACATTTTCTAGGCTCTAGGCATCAAAGTGCACTAAATATAAAACACACAGTTTGTTAAATTTGTGCTGAACCTGACTTCAAAATAAATACTTTAACATTATAACTACATAAATGAACATGGCATTTGGGAAGAAATGGTTTGCTTAAGAAAGAAACAGTTGTCAACAACAAATGGTTTTAAATTTAATGATTAGCGAAGGATTTTTTTTATGGCGTGCTGAAAATATGATCTCATAGTGGCTCTCGTGTTTTGCAGCAGGCCAACTGCATTGATTGGGCATATAAATGTGTGTTCAAGTATTTATGAACCTGCAGTCTTTAGTTAGAGCTCTCTGTGTGTGTGTGAACACACCTGAAATCTTCTGCTTAACATTCAGCCACACAGCACTTATGTAGCAGATTGACTGCTGTGAGTGAGCCGAAGCAGAGACAGAAGGTGAATTAGTAAGTGATAACAGGCAAATTTCAGTTCACACTCCCATGTGTCTGCCTGACATTTGTAAGACAGGGCATTTACAAACTAACCAGAGAAATATCCTGTGATGGCTCGCCTGTAGGGGGCGCTAGGGCGCTGCCCATCTGGAACTTGTGGAACTACTCACCATTTTACATTAAAGACTTTAAAAAAAATGAAATAATAAAATAAAATGTTTTGAAATATATGTATATATGTTTTGAATTGTGTAGGATAAATATTTTATAGGTAATGATGAGTTACGTTGTTTGTTTCAAAAAACGTTGTCTGATTGGTGATGTATTTCCGGCCCCTGGGGGTGCAAGAATCTAATCCATAGATTTAAAAATGCTATATGCGCAGTTATTCCATAACGTTACAAGAGATAGGAAGATTCTGTGCGCAGAAATCGCCACCCGGTGGCACGTCAAATGCAAGCTATCAGTACCGATCGTGATATATTTATATATGTCTGGGAACATATCGTGATGCAGTGAAACTCTCAACCAGTCTGGCCACAAGTACGCTTTAAGCCAGAGGTCACTTGGTTGGTCCAAAGTCGAACCGAGTGATGGTTCTGTCCAATGGTTTTGACTTCTGACCCGACAGAACACTGGATCGGAGCTGCGTCATGGCTGCTGCTCATGGCTGCGTTGTGGCTGCACTCTGCTGTGGTTGCTACAACTTTGGCATGTCTACAATCAGAGAAATGTGAAACTATTCAATCATCTACTCGACGACAAGTTGCCTTTTTGTTTTAAATACTGTTGGGCTTGTTAGCAGCTGTTTTAATGCCGTAGCAAAAATCAGAGCACTTACAATGCAAGACTCCATAGAGCTAACAGCTGAATTGGCTAGTGTTTTACCCTGGCCAATATGAATTTCCAAACCATGTATTTATTTAATATGCTAATCAAGTTACTCCTCCCTGGGCTGCCACCTTACCATGCTGTAGGGATTTGAGTGTTCCAATGATCCTAAGAGCTATGCTGTCAGGGGCTTCATGCCCCTAGCAGGGTCACAAAAGGCAGACCATTCCTAGGTGAGGGACCAGACAAAGTGCAGCCCATAGACATCTATGATGAGCAAAACAAATGGAATCAATGTTCCCTCACCCAGACGTGGGTCAGTGGGGCCCGACTCTGGTGTCGGGCATGGAGTTGGGACACGCTGGCGAGCGCCTGGGGGCTGGGCTTTTACCCATGGAGCCCAGCCGGGTACAGCCCGAAGAGGAGACGTGGGTTCCCCTTCCCATGGGCTCACCAGCTGTGGGAGGGGCCAAAGGGGTCGGGTGCAATGTGGGATGAGTGGTGGCTGAGGGCGCGGACCCTGGCGGTCTGATCCTTGGCTACAGAAGCTGGCTATTGGGATGTGGAATGTCACCTCTCTGGTGGGGAAGGAGCCTAAGCTGGTGTGTGAGGTTGAGAGGTTCCAGCTAGAAATAGTCAGACTCACCTCAACACATGGCTCTGGCTCTGGAACCAGTTTCCTTGAGAGAGGTTGGACACTCTTCCACTCTGGAGTTGCTCCTGGCGAGAGGCACCGGGCAGGAGTGGGCATACTTGTTGCCCCCCATCTTGGTGCCTGTACATTGGGGTTCACCCCGGTGAATGAGAGTGTAGCCTCCTTCCACCTATGTGTGGGGGGACGGGTTCTGACTGTTGCTTGTGCTCATGCGCCAAACAGCAACTCAGATTACCCACCTCTTTTGGAGTCCTTAGAGGGGGTACTGGAGAATGCGCCTACTGGGGACTCCCTTGTTCTACTGGGGGACTTCAACGCTCACATGGGCAATGACAAGGAGACCTGGAGGGGTGTGGTTGGGAGGAATGGCCCCCCTGATCTGAACCCGAGTGGTGTTCTGTTGTTGGACTACTGTGCTCATCATGGATTGTCCATACCGAACACCATGCTCAAGCATAAGGGTGTCCATATGTGCTCTTGGCACCAGGACACCCTAGGCCATGATTCGATGGCATGATTTGTTGTCATCTCATCTGATCTGCGGCCGCATGTCTTAGACACTCGGGTGAAGAGAGGGGCAGAGCTGTCCACTGACCACTACCTGGTGGTGAGTCGGCTCTGATGGTGGGGGAGGATGCCGGTCAGACCCGAACGTACTGTGAGGGTCTGCTGGGAATGTCTGGCAGAGTCTCCTGTGAGACGGAGATTTAACTCCCACCTCTGGGAGAGCCATGAACATGTTCCGAGGGAGGCGGGGGGCATTGAGTCTGAGTGGGCCATGTTCAGCACCTCTATTGTCGAGGCGGCTTATCGGAGCTGCGGCCGCAAGGTTGTCCTATCAGTCCTATCAGGCCTTTTTGGCCTGTTGGACCCCGGAAGCAGCTGATGGGTACCGGCAGTCCAAGCGGCATGTGACTTGGGTGGTCACTGAGGCAAAAACCCAGGCGTGGGAGGAGTTCGGAGAGGCCATGAAGAATGACTTCTGTATGGCTTTTAGGCGATTCTGGTCCACCATCCAGTATCTCAGGGGGGAAAGCGGTATGCCACCAACACTAATTATAGTGGAGGTGGTATGCTGCTGACCTCAACTAGGGATGTTGTGGGTCGGTGGGCAGAATACTTCAAAGACCTCCTCAATCCCACTGGCACGTCTTCCACTGAGGAAGCGGAGCCTATAGACTTTGAGTTGGGCTCTCCAATCTATGGTGCTGAGGTCACCGAGGTGGTTAAAAAGCTCCTCGGTGGCAGGGCCCCAGGGGTGGATGAGATTCGCCCGGAGTTCTTTAAGGCTCTGGATGTTGTGGGGTTGTGTTGGCTTACACGACTCTGCAATATTGCGTGGACATCGGGGGCTGTTCCCCTGAATTGGCAGACTGGGCTGGTGGTCCCCCTATTCAAAAAGGGGGACCATAGAGTGTGTTCCAACTACAGGGGGATCACACTCTTAAACCTCCCTGGTAAGGTCTATTCAGGGGTTTTGGAGAGGAGGGTCTATCGGATAGTCGAACCTCGGATTCAGGAGGAGCCGTGTGGTTTTCGTCCTGGTTGTGGAACACTGGACCAGCTCTACACCCTCAGCAGCGTCCTGGAGGGTGCATGGGAGTTTGCTCAACCAGTCTACATGTGGTTTGTGGATTTGGAGAAGTCGTTCGACCGCATCCCTCGAGGAGCCCTGTAGGGGGTACTCCGGGAGTATGAGGTACCAGGCCCTTTGATATGGGCTGTTAGGTCCCTGTACGACCGGTGTCAGAGCTTGGTCCACATTGCCGGCAGTAAGTCGGGCTCTTTCCCAGTGAGAGTTGGACTCCGCCAACGTTGTCCTTTGTCACTGATTCTGTTCATAACTTTTATGGACAGAATTTCTAGGCGCAGCCAAGGTGTCGAGGGGATCTGTTTTGGTGGCCTTAGGATCGCTTCTCTGTTTTTTGCAGATGATGTGGTCCTATTGGCTTCTTCAAGTTGTGATCTACAGCTTTCGCTGGAGCGGTTCGCAGCCGAGTGTGACGCGGCCAGGATGAGGGTCAGTTCCTCCAAATCCAAGGCCATGGTCTTGAGCCAGAAAAGGGTAGAGTGCCCTCTCTGGGTCGGGGAAGAGGTCCTGCCCCAGGTGGAAGAGTTCAAGTATCTCGGGGTCTTGTTCACGAATGAGGGAAAAATGGAACATGAGATCTATAGGTAGATAGGTGCAGCATCGGCAGTGAAGCCGGCGCTGTACCGGTCTGTTGTGGTGAAGAGAGAGTTGAGTCAAAAGGCATTGCTCTCAATTTACCGGTCGATCTACGTTCCTACCCTCATCTATGGTCATGAGCTTTGGGTTGTGACTGAAAGACCGAGATCACGGATACAGGCAGCCAAAATAAGTTTTCTCCACAGGGTGTCTGGGCTCTCCCTAAGAGATAGGGTGAGAAGCTCAGTAACCCGGGAGGGACTCAGAGTAGATCTGCTACATCTTCACATCGAGAGGAGTCAGTTGAGGTGGCTCGAGCATCTGGTTAGGATGCCTTCTGGACGCCTCCCTGGTGAGGTGTTCTGGGCACGTCCCACCAGGAGGATACCCAAAAGAAGACCCAGGACACGCTGGAGGGACTATGTTTCTCGGCTGGCCTGGAAACGCCTTGAGATTCCCCCAGAGGAGCTAGCCCAAGTGACTGGGGAGAAGGAAGTCTGGGCCTCCCTACTTAAGCTGCTACCCCCGCGACCCGACCCCATATAAGCGGAAGAAAATGGATGGATGGATAAAGTTACTCAATAAGTAAGCCAAAAAAAAAGGCAATAAAGGACATCTTTGGTTGACTTTATTTGAACTATTTTAAGGTATTTTTGTTACTTTTTGGCAAACAGCTCCAGCGGCAGTGGTGGTTTTACTGTTTAGTACTGGCTTGGTATAAATTAAATTATATTGGTACGCAGATAGCAAATGGACTCTGTATCAAATCCTTTCAGGATCTATTGTAGACTCCGGAACGATAATCAAAACAGACCTGTATTGGAGTCTACTTGCACACGGGAACGGATCCGGATCAGATCTGGTCTGGACCCTATCTGGAACCACTCATTAATCCGGCCCGGATCTGTTTTGAATCCGTTCAGGAACACATCATCCAGCCCGGATACATTTTGGACCCGTTCATATAACACATCATCTGCCCCGGATCCGGTTATCATCCGGCCTGGATCCGGTTTTGACCCGTTTATGTTTCTCATATCGGAGGTGGCCTCATTTGGTTCAGAACCTTTATTTATCATGATTTAATTAACAGAAGTAGATACAGATAAAACTTAAACACATGAAAATGATTTATGAAGCTGCAAGACCTAAAATTGGGTTATTATTAGTAAATTTACAGTTTTGAGGCTGCACAGTGGTGCAGGTGGTAGCACTGTTGCAGGTGTTAGAATCCCAGCCAGGGATCTTTCTGCATGTGGTTTGCATGTTGAATGAATATTCTCCTTGTATATTGTAAACACAAATAAGTTTCCAGAACTTAAAAACTTTGAGGCAATCAATTGCCACAAACTTTTTGAGGTTTTTTTTTCTTCAAAACTTTAATTTTGTTAAGTGCTACTTCTACATTTTGATTCCAGTTTAATTAAAATTATTCATCAAGTCAGTATATTTTTCTATTCACCATTTAAAGTTTTTAGTTATATAAAATCTTTTTTTTCATCTATCAAGAATTTAAAGTGTTCACTTTTTTAACCCAGTAAAAGTTAGTTAACAGAACTCAAAAATGTAAGTAAAAGACAAGACATTTGTAAGTTAACAAAACAACATTTGTATTAGTTTGTTGTCATTGTTTGAGGTACAGAATGCTCAAAAATGTTGACTTTGTATTAATCAAAGTACATGAAGCAAAACTTAAAAAATCTGAGGCAGTTGATTGCCTTAAATACATCGAGTAGAACAAACTTGAAATGACCAAGTTACGAACATGTACTACATAACAGCTTTTTCTTAGCTTATTTAAAATAATAAAAAAAAAACTGCAAAAAATATTGGAAAGGGGAAAAAAAAAACAAGATAAAACATTTAAAGAGAGCAAAATAACTTTACATTTACATAAAATGTACAGCTGCAACAATTTAGTGACTGATTAGTTGTCAATTGTCACGCACATATTTTATTTGTTTTGAGACATTATTTCAGATGAAAGCATCATATGTTCAGATTCTAGTGTCTCAAATGTGAACAGTTTCTGGTTTTCTAAAACAGTTAAATCTGGTCCTCTGGACATTCAAAAAGAACAAAAAAAATTGTAGAAACGTTTCGTCTTTCATCCGAAAAACTTCTTCAGTCTGATTGTGGTTTTATTTGTGAAAAAGGAAAATATTGAGCAACTAAGCAATTAATGCAGAAAATAAACTAATAAATAATTATATCAAATGATAAAATCAAATAAAAATAGTTGCTGCACTAATTAAATGCCAAATCAATGAGTACTTTCTGTTTTTTGACTAATACCTGAGTAGGGCAAAAGATCAACAACTTTAATCAAATGACAATGTTTTAACTGTTTAACAACATTTGACATTGAAAACTAAAATATGAATGTGTTACATTAAGAATAAAACCAGTTCTAAATGGGCACAACTAGCAATACTTTCTCTTTAACATTAAACAAGAACACTGACCCATTGTGTATTTGGTCGTACAGGCTGAACACCTGCAGAGCAGCTTTTAAGGAATCATTTAGAAACCAAAAAACTTTGAACTCCCGGAGAAGAGTATATAAAAAAAAAAAAAAAAAAAAAAAATTAAAATGAAAAACCTTAATCTATGAGTTTTTACAAATGTATCATCAGGTCATTCTTGAGAGTTTGTAACCTGAGTGACAGTTTACCATCTTCTAGACCAGGTAAACTCTTCTGAACAAATTCAAGTGTTGGTAAGTGCTTTGGGATACCTGAGGTGAGCCCAAACAGCAGGAAGGCATCTGCAAATCTGGGACAGCTGACAATGATGTCACTTTCAATGACTACATCAACTTTCACAGGCTGGTAGTGACCTGGATTTGTGTCATGGTCACTGGTGATGGTAACAAGGGCCACTGCAACATCTCCATCAGCTCTGGTTCATCTGGCTCATCCTAAAAATAATAAAAGAGATGATCAGAATATTTTGTTTCTATAACAGTTTGACTTTATTCTTTAATGTCATTTTCTAATAATGGTTGGTTTATTTATTTACAAATCATTTTCCCAATTAATTACATACTGGTGGTAAGAAATAATTGTGAATTGATAATACTTTAGTCATAATCATGTTATATTTATCTAATAATTTAGCTGTTTTTTGTTACGTTTCTTTTTTTAGCCATCCTATTTGTTAAAAAAAAAATCTGTATGCCTTTTTATAATGTCTATTGTTGTCGCTGTTGTCCATTGTTTTTCATCATTCTTTGTTGAAATCAGGTCTCTCTTGTAAATGAGTCCTCGAGGCTCAATGGGATCTACCTGTCTAAATACAGGTTGAATGAATGAAAAATATTTAGAACAAACTGATTGCTTTATTTAGCCGGATTAGTCTTATTGAGATCACATATGTTTTACAATGGAGCCCAAGGTCTCTATAAGAAGTTTGTTTTGTACATTATCAGAGAATTTGAGTGACAGGAGAGAGACTGAAACGAAACTTAACATGTAGGTGCTGGTCATAATATTAGAATATCATGAAAAAGTTAATTTATTTCAGTAATTCCATTCAAAAAGTGAAACTTGTATATTATATTAATCCATTACATACAGACTGATATATTTCAAATGTTTATTTCTTTTAATGTTGATGATTATAACTGACAACTATTGAAAAACCCCAACTTCAGTATCTCAGAAAATTTGAATATTATCTATCCATCCATTATCTTTTACCCGCTTCTTCCATTTTGGGTCATGGGGGTCGCCAGTGCCCATGTCCAGCAATCCACTGTGCAAGGGGCGGTGTACACCCTGGACGGGTCGCAAGTCCATCACAGGGACACATAGAGACAAAGACCACTCACTCACACCTAGAGACAATTTAGAGTTACCAATCAGCCTAAGATACATGTTTTTGGTCTTTAGGAGGAAACCGGAGTACCCATAGAAAACCCACGCATGCATGGAGAGAACATGCAAACTCCACCCAGAAAGGCCCCCCGACCAGGATTTGAACCAGGGACCTGCTCGCTGAGAGGCATCAGCTCTACCAGTTGCGCCACCATGCTGCCAATTAGAATATTACTTAAGACCAATTTTACAAAATGATTTTTAGAAATGTTGGCCAACTGAAAAGTATAAACATGAAAAGTATGAACATGTACATCACTCAATACTTAGTTGTGGCTCCTTTTGCCAGGATTACTGCAGCAATACAGTGTGACATGGAGTCGATCAGTCTGTGGCACTGCTCAGGTGTTATGAGAGCCCAGGTTGCTTTGATAGTGTCCTTCAGCTCTTCTGAATTGTTGGATTTGTCATATCACAGCTTCCTCTTCACAATACCCCATAGATTTTCTATGGGGTTAAGTTCAGGCGAGTTTGCTGTCCAGTTAAGAACAGGGATACTATGGTCCTTAAACCAGGTACTGGTAACTTTGGCGCTGTATGCAGGTGCCGAGTCCTGTTGGAAAATGAAATCTGCATCTCCAGTCTGGAGGAAGAGAGGAGAGGCACAGAATCCACGTTGCTTGAGGTTCAGTGTCAAGTTTCCACAGTCAGTGATGGTTTGGGGTGCTATGTCATCTGCTGGTGTTGGTCTACAGCGTTTTATGAAGTCCAAGGTCAATGCAGTCATCTACCAGGAAGTTTTACAGCACTTCATGCTTCCTGCTGACCAACTTTATGGAGATGCAGTTTTAATTTTCCAACAGAACTTGGCACCTGCACACAGTGCCAAAGCTACCAGTACCTGGTTTAAGGACCATGGTATCCCTGTTCTTAATTGGCCAGCAAACGTATATATATATAGCGCCCCCTGTGGCAAAAACCAACCAGCCACCACTGGAAATATCAGAACAGTTTCAAAATAAAGACATCCTCAATTTTACAAAAACTGTTCAGAAGGAAAATAAACAGAACCTTGGTTGAAGCATGAAACCACTGACATCACTTAGACACAACTGTATAAGGATTTTTTTGTTTTTGTTTGTTTTATGTTGTGTGACAGACTGTTCAAATCAATAATTGAGATCTTTTGAAATGGGGTTTTGTGAAAAGTTTTAATACCATATGTGTTGTAAATAGCTCTTGGTGACCAGTTTTCAGAAGAAAAATATTTCTGATCAGTCTGTTTTATAAGTAATTATGTTGCCAACAAATACACTTCTATAGTTTGCAGTAGTCCTTTGGATGAAAGCCGAAACATTTCAACAAATGAAACCGTCCAGAGGACCTGACTTAATTTTGTTGGAGGGAGCTGAATAGTTATTGTTGCTTACATCATTGCATAGTAATGGTTATTGGTATAAAGTGCAGGTATTCTATTACTGCAGCACCCATGTCCAACAAATTTATTTTTTATGATAGAACCATTGGGACATTAACTTATAAAGTTATAATACAGAAGATTTTTTTTGTGCATTTTTCTTGGTTTACACTAATTCAAACTGCATGTCAATGTTTGTCTAATTTCTGACACTGCCAGATTTTAGAGAAGATTAAAAATGTAAGTATTAAATTATACCCCTTACACCATTGTCGACTGCACTCTTTCCCTTGTCACTTTCAAGTCTCCAGAAAAATAATGTGTGCTCCGAGACACCAAGGGCAACCATATCAGCTTCAAAAAAGGTAAAAAATTGGAGCTTCAAAACACTGCACTTAATCTGTCCATTCAAATTAGCTCAATTAATCACAATTAATTTGCCACATTATATTTCCCCACCTAATTACATGTGCTACAAAGGAATAATTGCCTTGAAGGATGCATATCGTGATCCATCATCCAGCAAGAGTGATGCAGAATTTTCTCTGGTAATTAACAGAGGTGTGCACAGCCAGGAGGTGTTGACAAGCAGAAATGTGATGATGAAATCCAGAGAACATTCATTCAGGCACTTTCCTGTATGACTGGAAGGGAGACATTTATTAAAACAGTTCTTATATGATGACTGATGAATTACCTACAAAAACTTTGAGTAAGATTGCATCTTTGTCATATTGATACACATTCAATGCCTTTATATTGCTTAGAAAAAAACGGTAACACTTTACAATAAGGTACACAAAATTTGATTAACTGCTAGGGAACACCTCAGGAACGAATCGGGAACAAATTGGGAGTTAATAGGTAGTTAACCAGTACCTACTGGGAAACACAAAGCCAAGCCTTATTAGGGGACTACTGGTTAGTTACCTGGGAAACAAAGAGGAACTAATCAGGAACTAATGGGTAGTTAACATGGAAACCAAAGAAAAACTAATCAGGAGCTAATGAGTAGTTAACCAGTACCTACTGGGGAACACACATCCAAGTCTTATTAGGGGACTACTGGTTAGTTACCTTGTAAACAAAGAGGAAACAATCAAGAACTAATGGTTAGTTACCAAGGAATCTAAAGAGGAATGTCAGGAGCTAATGGGTAATTTAGAGATGGAATTTTTGAGGCTGCATAGTGGAACCGTTGTGAGCTGTGTTTCCTATAGGAAAACAGTCTTTGGGTTTGATTCTTGGCTGCGGTCTTTCTGTTTGGAGTTTGCATGTTCTTATTGTAAATGGTCTGTATTTATATAGCTCCTTTCTGTCTTATCAAGACACTCAAAGTGTTTTACACTACAAACTTTACCCATTCAGCACTCTACTAGATCTATACAAAGCTAATTGAACAAATCATTCTAAAGAGACTAATCCGTGCTTTTAGGTCACATTCATACACCGATGGGACACATCAGAGGCAATGAGAGGCTCAGTGTCTTGCCCAGGGACACTTCAGCATGTGACTACTGGTGGATTCGAACCCCCAACTCTTGCGTTGGAGGGCAACTGCTCTAACCACTCAGCAACAGCAGCCCATTGGTTTTGTACATTTATTTCAGGTTCTTCAGTTTCATCAGACCAAAACCATGCATGGTAGGCTGGTGACCCTAATTGTCTCCTGATGGACTTATAACCTGTCGAGGATGTACCACACCTCTCCTTCATATTTTAGATTTTTTTGTTTATCAGTCAATCAATACAACTTTATTGTCCATAACATTTCATGAAATGGAGATTTGACATCTGGCTTATACATTTTTTCACTCATTGGCTCTGGAATGAGGCGCACGCATTCTTTTCCCTCTCCCTGTTCTCCTCCTGCTTTTTTGCTCTCTGTCTGTGTATCGGAGCAGCTCCTATTTTTACACAACTTCTGAATTGAAAACCACTGTTTTGGATCTGATCAACTGGACTTTCAACGCAAATGAAAATCTTTTCAACAAAGCAATAGGGTCCTGGAGGACCCTCATCTGCTCAGATGACATGTGCAGCTCTCTGGGAAGTGGAATGTGATGTGTCTACGTCTGCTGTCAATCGAGGATGCCAAAATTGCATATAATTGGATTTATGATAACAGCTTTCCTGTTTTTGGAATAGTCTGGTTCCTTATTTATCAGCATACAAAGGAGACAGCTGCAGCTAATTTGGCCCTCATCAGGCTGCTGCCTATGTGAAGGTTTGGTTCATGCTTGGAGGACTCAAAATCAGCTGATTTACGAGCTAAACCATAAGATGGAAGTGATTTGAATCACAGGCCACCTGCAGCTTTGGGACTCATCAGCATGGACACGACCTTGAAGAGGCTCGTAAGCACGGCCCAGTAGAATGCACCCAAATCTGGCCATTTCAGATCTTGGAAGTACCAGTAAAGACTCAAGGCTGAGAAGAAAATATAGTCTGCCTGAATAAATCAACAATTGTGGATTATCTGAATCTGACTCCCCAGTTGGCCTCAAAACAGGCCGACATATAATTAAACTAAGAAAAAGCTTTGTCTATTACCCCCCCCCCCCCCCCATCTTCTGTAGAGGCTTATCAGAACTGTGCCTGCTGACCGTCATCTTATCAGGACAACGAACAATCTGTTAGGGCTTCATGAACCGCCTCGTCATCAAATGCATATGTAACATGTTCATAAATGTGCTTGCTGGCAGTTTTTTGATGTCTTACATTGTGTCCTGTTAGGACAAGGTGTGAAGAGATCTTTTTTGTAATGTCACTATCCTATCCTCATGGCTTTGTCCTTTTTTTCTATCTAAAAATGTATTCTGAAAAGGATAAAAAGATATAGCACTATATAGCTGCAGCTAAGTGCACTCTCCCCAATTGTCGGACAACTGCAAGGACATATTCTGGTTGTATCTCAGTGCAATGATAATAAAGCTGATTCTGAATCTGATACATACAAAACAACACAAGTTAAAAATGTCATAAAAGCTACTGTATATACAGCTTTGCTTTAACTGCACCAAAGATGAGCAGCATGGAACAACACTCTAAATTAAAAAGTTCACAGCTGTGAACATAATTTTATGATTAACTAGTTGCAGTTAGATAGACATATATCACAAAAGAAGCTACTATTGGATTAAAAACAAGTCTGTCTTGTCCAAAAACATAAACAAAAGGTGCTTTGGAGTGTAAACCTGGTCAATAGTGGACAATCGAGTTTACCACCAGAGGCACGGCCACTTTGGAAATCTGCAGGAATGTGATTCTGCATGTGCCCGTTTTTTTTCATACAATAACTTGAAAATTAAGATAACGTTTAATAAAACTTTAAATTCAAAGTTTTTGATACATGAAATAAAAGCAGCCATCTGTTTTTATGCAGTCAGAGTAAGAAAATATTCTGTTTATTGGAGCAATTCTTAGTCATTCAGTATTTTCATATTAGAAAATGCTATTGGGTTTGGAAATTGAATTATTTATGTTTTAATATTCATTTTACATAATTTTTCTATTTCTAGAAAAACATTTGAAAAGTAATATTCTACAATATTGCGTGAAATTGTGCTTTTCAGTGTTGACCTTTTTACAGTTACCGATGTGCATGCAAAAAATCAGGAACCATGTGCTCAGAAAGGTGCATACCTATTTCTGATATGCAAACTCAGCATTCCTCTCTAGCGTTTGGGTACTTTACACTGTTTTTTAAATAGATTTTTATATAGAAACATATTCATAAATTTCCTTTATTGGTATTTTACGTTGTAAGAACAAATATTCAACTTTCAGTGATTCAGTTGTCAGAATGACTTCAGAGCAGCTGAAACATCTGTGGATATGAACACTGTTTATCTTCCTAAAAGTGAACGCAAAGATGAAGCATTAAACTTAAGAATAATTTCCAATGTTTTTTATTGGATAACAAAGCCATATTTAGTGATAGTAATGACAAATAAAAATGGAATAAATGTACCGAATGAACCAAAGTAGTCACTATCCTGTCTTGACCACAATGCATTGTAAAAATGATACTGACTTTGAATGCATAAGTAACTGACATGAAAGTTGGTGGGCAATATGCAATCCTGCAACTTAACTGTTTTTACAGTCTTTTACTACAGATTATTTCTTCATACCAGATTGTATAAAGCCACTTAAAAAGTTCAAACGCGATCAAGAGTGGGTGAGCATTTCTCATTTTGGACTTGGTATTGCTTCCATTTTTCTTGTAAAATAATCACGTTGTGTATTTAAACTCTTTGCACCCTTGGGTTAGGCGCCTGTCAAATGTACACAGTTTAATTGGAAATAGTTACATGTTGAAAAGATGAATTCATTATGGGACTAAGCACTAATCTTTTAAGTCCCTAGGTGGTCTTGGATTGTATGCAGTGCACCACATCATTAAACCTAGCACCTCGTAAACTGAGTAAGGATGTGTATTATTTTTCTAAAAAAGGTATTGCACCACATAAATGTCAGGGCTGCCATCAGGTTTGAGCAAAAATGGTGAAATAAATGAAGACGCAAACAAAACCCCACAGCAACATGCATGCAGATTGATATTGTTTATCCAGAAAGGTTTGTCAAGCTAACAAATAGTCCCAGTCAGTGTTGCTGATGTGAAACCATCAGTCTTGTTCCATCTTAATCACCCATCAATTTAGTTGCTGCACTTGTTTTGACACAAAAGGGACAACGTCATAGTCAAGTGTTCTCCATCAAACAGCCAACTCAAATTAGAGAACCATAATATTTATTGGTCTTCATTAACCTTTTGAGATTTAATTATTATTCTCATTTTTAACGATACAATTCAGTCCTTGTGTTAATTTACAGCGTTAATTAAGAACAAATAGCCATTCCCAAGACAAGTTACACTAAAGGAAATTTGACATTATGGTATGAGTAGTCAAAATAAAGATTAAAAAAAAAATCAAGTGAAAGGATGCTGTAAAATTGTTTTGAGCACAGTTTACAAATTTCAGTAAAAATTTTCACAGCTTTGCTCACAGTTGTGATAAAAACTAAAACAATGTAACCCAGAGTACCTACAGGATAGACAGAAAGTATCTAATATATTAAACATCCATCCATCCATCCATTATCTTTTACCCGCTTCTTCTATTTTGGATCACGGGGGTCGCTGGTGCCCATGTCCATCAGTCATTGTGCGAGACACAGGGTACACCCTGGACAGGTCTCCAGTCCATCACAGGGCCAGAGGCAAATGAGACAAACAGCCATTCACTTTCTCACTCACACCTAGGGACAATTTAGAGTTACCAATCAGCCTAACATGCATGGTATTGGTCTGTGGGAGGAAAGTGGAGTACCTGGAGAAAACCCATGCATGCACGGAGAGGACATGCTAACTCCACCCAGAAAGGCCCCCGAACCAGGATTTGAACCAGGGTGACCTGCTCGCTGAGAGGTAGCAGCTCTATCAGTTACGCCACCATGCTGCCTATACGTTAAACAATAAAATACAATTTTATTGTGTCAAAAACAAAACCTTTAATTTTATATTTTAATGTTGAAACAAAAAAGTGCACGTCATCCATGTCTCCCATGTCTCTGGCAGTATATTTTATTTCAGGGCATTAGTACTGCTCCCTTTTTCAGGGCATGCCATAGCTAACTAACTCACACAAGGATTTGGCAGTTGTTTTTACCAATGTCATCAGAAGCATTTGTAATGTGTGTGTATGTTTGGGGGGGACACACTGTTAGAAGGGATCTTGGTGTCCGCCACCAGACAATTTTGAACAAAGTAGATGCCATTTCCTGCATTCTGGTGTATTGTAAAGGTTTGTTAAACATCTACGTTCACCTATTTAAGTAAAGACTTGATTCAATAACTATTGTAAAGAGTTAGAAGATGCATCAAGAAGTAGCCTGACCAACAGCGCTCCTTGTGTGTATAGAGCATGCTCTGTTTCTCTCACAACTCGACATCTGCTGGCATTAAAGTAGTGCTAAGCTAGTGCAACACATATATGTCTCCCCCTCTTCCCACTGTCTCGTCCACACACACAAAAAATACCTCAGAGATGAGCGCCCAGCCAAGACAAGTAACCTTGGGGAAATTGCATGCAGTGTGGTGAGTTATTATAGGTAACCTAGAAAACCTGGAGTGGACTTTTACTGGTTTGAGTATTCTACTGTTGATCAAGTGGAATGGATTTGTTCACAAAAAAAAACAAAGTGCTAGGTGAAGTAATACTTCATGGCAGATGTAGTGGTGGTGGTGATGGTGGGGTGGGTGGGTTTCCCCCCCAAAAAAAAATTTAATGTGAGGGGGATATGTCCTCTTTACATATAATTGATGCAACATCTGTTTTTTTTTTGTTTTTTTTTACACTGGATGCCCTTCCTGTTGCAACCACAGACCACTGAGCTACCACAGCCCTCTGTGTGGAACAGAGAGCTGTCAGATTGGGGGTTTGAGGGCCTTGAGCAAGGAGCCAGAGAGGAGCAAATGATGGTGGAGGCATGTGTGGGTGTTTCATGTACAATTTGATGTAACAGTCAGTAAAGGAACTGGCAACCTTATGATTACAACTGCTGGGTTAAAATTAAATCTCAGGAAGTCCAACATTTTACTGACAACAAAAACTCTGTGTATAAATACATCAAGTTCACACGAGAAGATGTAAAACATGGCAGGTTGGCTTTCTTGGACTGTGAGGTCTCAGTCTTTGATAGAGGACATTTGCAAACTGAGGTGTACCGCAAACCCACCCACACAGACCAGCATTTGCAGTTTGACTCCCATCACCCTTTGGAGCACATTAGGAGTCATCAGGACTCTGTAGAGCATACGGCGTCCCCACTAACTCAGGAGCCAGGCAGAAGGAGAAATCCCACACAAGACAGGCTCTAGAACAATGTGGATATCCTAACTGGGCCTTCCTGAAAACAGAGAAGAAACCCAAACAGGACTCCAGTCAGCCACCGGGTGAAAAGGAGGAACCCAGACCTAGACAGTGGTCATTCCATATGTTGAGGGAGTATCAGAGAAACTGAGACGTTTATTTTCTAAACACAACGTCCCAGTGGCTTTTAAACCCCGAAATACATTACAGCAAAAACTGGTTCACCCCAAAGATCCAGTTCCCCGGCACAGAGTAATATTGTGTATGTAGTTCAGTGTCAGGAGGGCTGTGATCAGTCTTACATTGGGGAAACTAAACAGCCACTGGCCAAAAGGATGGCCCAGCACAGAAGATCAACATCATCAGGCCAGGATTCTGCGGTCTACACTCATCTCCAGGCCAGCGGTCACTCTTTCAGGGATGAAGATGGTCACATCCTGGATAGAGAGGAACGATGGTTTGAGAGAGGAGTAAAGGAGGCCATCTTTGTGAAAAAAAATTGTCCATCATTAAACAGGGGTGGAGGCCTCTGTGTTCAACTGTCTCCCTCTTACAATGCTGTTATTGCTAGTATCACTCAGCCTTCTGTTAATAGTAAACAGCCATCAGTGTGCTAATGATCCATTGTTAGGCTGATGGTCCTTCTTGACCATCAGCTGGTTTTGGTTGTCAGCAGCAAAACTGGTTGATCCACTCTGTGAAGGTGCTATTTATTAGGGATTCACCGATCCACTTTTTAAAATTCCGATCCGATCCTGATACCTAAGTCTGAGTATCAGCCGATACCGATCCAGTTCCGATATCATGATCATCATTGATTTTATATGAGGCTGTAATAATCTCCTCTCAAGTACAATTTGTACAAATATATGCATGCATGTCCAAATGGGCAACTTGAGGTAAGTTGTATTATTGTTGGATAAGTTTTAAAGTTAGAAATAAATTCTAACACAAAACATGTTTTTTTTTTTATTCCTAGCTTTAAAGTGGATATTAAAGTGATTAATTTAAGTGATTGTTTAAAGTTGTTTTATATTTTATAAGGGGCAGATATAAGAATTTTTTCTTCTTTCTGCACTCTTTTCATTCAATGTTTTCTTTTTGATGATTTTTTTTTTAAATTTCATTTAAATGAATGAATAAATTAATGAAATGTTGAATGGCTTCAAACATCTGCTAAGTTCATGGCCTAAACCAACAGACATGTTCCTGTTTTTAGTATTTTACATCACTTTATAATGTAGCTCTTTATGTTTTTAATATATATAATTTTCTAATCATGTTTTTTATGATTGTCTACTGTTGTACTGGTAAATATCTCCTGGAGGGTAAACTTGTAAGGATGTTACTTTTCTGTGGCCCGGTGTGTCTGTTTCCCTCGTGCTCCTCATTAGTTCCATTGTTGCCACCTGTGTCTCGTCCCAGCTGTTTGTCATCATGTCTCGTCTTCTCCTTGTATTTAAGTCTCCCTATTCTGTCTTGTCCTTTGTCGGGTCGTCTTCGTTGGGTACGCTTCCTTGGGTCTCCTGAGTCTCTCTCTGTCTTCCTGGTTCCCCGTGTCTCCTGAGTTCCCCGTGCCTCCCTCCTTGTTTATGTAAGTTTTGCTGCCCCGTCAGCTTGTTTATTTTGTACTTTTCATTTATCATTAAAGCCTATTTTTGTATATCTGCCGAGTTGAGTCCCTGTTCTGCACTCTGGGTTCGCTCCGACCACAAATCCTAACAAAACTATATCTTGACTGCAAGTATCAAGCTGAGAAATCCTTCCTTTTCTACAACTGATAGTGGTTGGTCATGAATCATGATGAAGTTTAGCAACTTCTCTGTTAACATTTGAGCTCCGTGGTTTCAGCGACGTCTACTTCTTGTTCAATCCGAAGCAGCCTGATTTGGGGCAGCCGCGCTCAGTCTGTCCCTCCTCAGAGACGGGCAGATTGAGTGGAGCAGAGTGGACGCGGCTGGCCGGGGTCGAGTCGCCTCTTTCATTTTGACCAAAGAGTACTGCCCCACTGAAGCCACGGAGCTCGAAAGTCCATCGCAAAACTAACTTTAATGTGGCGCTATGGCTCTGTAGACATTGTATGATGTCTTGTGGTGTTTTTAGTGTAAAACACTTCCACACAGCGGACATGTTTAGATGAAAAGTCGGTTAGCTGTTAGCAACAGTGCTGCTAACTCAGTCCTCACGTTGTAGCTGGCTGTAAACTATGAACTGGATTTCCTGAGTGTGAGGCGGGTCTTATTACTCTGGGTTCATGAGACACGCTGTCGTTCAGGAAATCCATTCCATAGTTTGAAGCCAACTTGCATCATGGATTGGAAAAATTGGCTACTACTACCTACTATTTATAAGACTGAGCTGGATACAGCACCTCAGACTGAGGAAGTCTTTCGGATGAAAGACGAAACATTTCTACTTTTTTTTATTTTTTGTTATTTTGCTTTGTTTTGTTTTTTTGAATGTCCAGAGGACCAGATTTAACTTTTTTAGATGCTCTTCAACATCTGCAGCACCACTACCCATTTTTGCAAATAAAGTAAGTAACATAATCTTAATTTAAATGTGTTGTTTTTTTCCTGCTGGGCAACACTGTGGCGCAACTGGTAGAGCTGTTGCCTCTTAGCAAGCATGTCCCTGGTTAAAATCCCTGTCTGGGGACCTTTCTGGGTGGAGTTTGCATGTTTTCTCTGTGCATGTGTGGGTTTTCTCTGGGTACTCCGGTTTCCTCCGACAGACCAAAAACATGCATGTTAGTCTGATTGGTAACTCTAAACTGTCCGTAGGTGTGAGTGAGAGAGTGAATGGTTGTTTGTCTCGTTTGGCTCTATGTGTCCCTGTGATGGACTGGAGACCTGTCCAGGGTGTACCCCGCCCCTCGCACAGTGATTGTTGGACATGTGCACCGGCTATCTCCGTGACCCAAAATAGAAGAAGCTGGTAAAAGATAATGGATGGATGGGTGGATGGACATTTTTTCCTGCCAAATATTCAACAGACGACTGAGTATAAAATTTGTCCAGAACTTGGATTTCGTGACATATATGTACTTTTATTTCTTCACTAGGAAAACTTGTGAATGAAAGCCTGAAGGCGTTTAAAAGCCTGCGTGAACTTTAAAAAAAAGAGGATTTGTGACCGAAATAAAAGTAATATGGACCCCAACGATCTTTCAGATTTTAAACAAACAGGATCGTAGACTAGATTGTATTTTCCCCGTTGACCTTTTGTTTACTGTTGGAAAGATAAATGCAGCCAATGATATGAATAACTGGGCAGATTATTAGTATTATTTGGAAGAAACTTTCAAAGTAAGCCAATTTCATTTCAACTCGTACTTGAAGAATACATGCATTCATGTTGGTGTAAGCTCTTTATCCTCCTAAGAAGATCAGATAACATCAAAATAGAGAATGTACACAGAAGGTTATAAAAAACATCATAAAATGTCTAAATTAAATCTTAACTGTGCTGCATCCATGTTGAAAAAGGTTCCTATTGAAATGGAACGTTGAATTTAATACTTTAGAAGTGCATTTCTACTCTACTCCTGTGCATTTAGTTGCAAGCTTTAATCCCCTGGAACATATTTGCAGTCTTAATAATTTAAACCTCTGAATATGACTGAACACCTTTCTAATTACTCGCTGAATAAGGGGTAGGAAAATAATAATCTGTTCCACTCCTCGTCTTCACCCATGATGTTGAATGACACAGACTTTTTTTTTGTCTCTTCTAGTCTATTCATGGACCAAACACTGGATTTATTCAGCTGTACATGTTTGAACTAGGAAGCGATTCTGTAAGATAAGAGAAAGATATAACGGTTCTAATGTGTGGATCTTCTGTCCCTCTCAACAAATTCAGACAAGCAGCACACACCTTGCACTACCAGCCAGGCCAAGTCTTGGCGAGTTTGGGAAGTGTGTGTTCACAGAGCTGACCGAAAGCTTCGTCAGTTCTGTGACTTTCAAACAGTACAGTAAATAAATATATCCTCCATCCAGCCATCATATTTACCCACTTCTTCCTTTTTGGGTCATGGGGATTGTGAACAAGTAGTTCTTGAAAATTCTTGTTTATTTCTGTGCACGATTAGCAAATCTCACAATCTAAAAATTCAACATAAAAGTACAGAAAAACACATGCAGTGATCAAAAGCTTAAATTATTGCAAAGCAGTCTTCATGATTGTGTCAGGACGAAACCAGGACAGAGTTTGTGATGTGAAGGCTGATGTAGAGTAACAAGCAAATAGTAACGACAAATTAACAGGAAAAAAACACTGTGTTTTGAAGTCTGGATTGAATGATAGCTTGCTGAAGAGTACAATGATTGAAAAACAAGTCCCTTACATGATGCAGATGATTGATTTGGTGGTCAGGTAACTTCATCTAACAAGAGAGCAAAATCTAAAAACCCAAAATATTCAACTCCACAACACTGATAAATTATATGCAATAAAAAATAAAGATTCTGCAATTCCAATTCATTTCTCCTATATCAATAAATACAACTTCACTTCATGTGATAATTGTGCAAACATTTTTTCTCAATCTTTATAAGCCATCGTGTCGGCCACTGAGAAGCCTTGTTACTTTGAGGAGGTGGAGACGTTTTTTTGCTTCTCCTCATAGTACTCATATGTAAATAAATTAATAAATTAATAGTAAACTCTAATACGCTGATGAACGTTGGGATGCAGAGTAATTACTATCTGCTGAGGTAGCTTGTTTTATAACTGAGGAGAGAGCGGCAATTCCAGTCTCCTGACTACCTGCTATCAATCAGCAGGGCTAAAACGTTTCGGCTTTCCCTGTGTAAGGCTGTAAAATAAAATCCAACACAACGGCCGCTATGTTTATTAGAATTTCGCCCTCAAGCTACAGGCACGTCAGTATTGAGTCATGAACACCAAGAAGGTCTCCTTTCAAAATGTCAGATTTCAGTGACTGGTTTTGAACCCATACTTCTTTATTGTTTATTAGCAGTTGTACTGAAACAGTTCAAAGCATAGTTAGGTGTCTGATAGATTCCTAACACCTGAAGTTTCTAGGTGTGAATTTTCTTCATTGCTGATTGGATCAAGCCAGGTCTTGCATCGCCATTGCGTTGGTTGCTTTAATAGAACTTGTTAATATTAGAATTAAAAGAACATTGAATTATTAAATGGTTAGGGAAAAGTTAAAAAGCAAAACTAAAAAGCTGATAGAAAGACATCCATCCATCCATTATCTTTTTACCCGATTCTTCCTTTCAGTACATGGGGGTCACTGGTGCCCATATCCATCCGTCATTGTGTTAGGGGTCAGGTGCAACCTAGGTCTCCAGACAGGGCTTAATTTGTAAACTGATTGATGCCAGAACAGCCAGCAGGCCGGGGGTGGGGGTGTCTGTGTGTGTGTGGTGGTGGTGGTGGTGGTGGGGGGGTGTCTGTGGGTCCTCAGAAAATTTTGAATAACAGAGATGCCATTTCCTGCATTTTGGTGTATTTTAACGGGTTGTTTTACATCAACATTTACCTACATTTGTAAACACTTAATAAAATTATTATTTTGGAGAGGAACAGCAGGTTGTGTGTGAATGAGCAGTTCCGATTCTGTCAGGTGTCCTAAACCCCCCTCCTCCCTCCCCTCACTCCATGGTTCTGAGCTGAACTCTTCTCTGCTTTTGCCCCAGTCTCGTGGCACCGTTTGAAGCACCTGAAAGCTTCAATTCTCTGTTGTCCAACTAAGAACAATCCATCCATCCATCCATCCATCCATCCATCCATCCATCCATCCTCCCATCCATCCATCCATCCATCCTCCCATCCATCTATTCATCCATTCATCCATCCATCCATCCATCCATCCATCCATCCACATACATACATACATACATACATACATACATACATACATACATACATACATTTTTATTAAAGTAAATTAGACTGTCTTTTTGACATTTTGATCGCTGTTGTTATTTTGACAAATTAGCGCCATTGTTTTGAAACGTGACGTATAAGGTGAATAACACATCAAACATTTCTCTCTTTGTATTTTTAATTTATTTTTTACAGTAAGCTTTTTTTATTTATTATGTCTGTAATGTAACAGGAGTTCAAACACCTGCTGATGTGCATGAGCTCTGTAGAGCTGCTGTGCATAATGTGCACTGTCCACAGGCATTTATTTATTCTGTTGAATAAATGATCGTTTCTGTTTCGGGGGTCTGAGAGGAGGGGAGAGGGGGTGTTTGTCAGTGCCCAGCCCCGCTGAGTAGGGACAATATTTGGAGAAAAGGAGGAGAGAAAGACTCCTCGCAGAACCTCCGTGCATAAATGTAACCAGTTGGAGTGTGTGAGAGCTGGTTCACCGCTCGTGCTGCGGCTCGGACATCCACTCCACCGACTGGGTGCCGGGATAAGGGCGACGTCTCGTATTTTTAATAAATAGTCAAAATAAAAATGCGCAATGACTTTGGACTTTTAGGGATGGGGTTGCCAGATTACAACGGGTCAAATGAGAGCGTTCCCAAATCTTCTTCTGGCAGGATCTGGCTAAAATTAACCACTGTCTCCAGACCATCACAGGGACACATGGAGAAAAATGAAACAAACTATCATTAACAATCACCCCTAGGGACAATTTAGAGTTAGCAATCAGTCTAACATGCATGTTTTTGGTCTGTGGGAGAAAATCGACATATGCACGGAGAGAACATGCAAACTCCACTCAGAATGGCCCTCTGGCCGGGATTTGGACTGGCAACCTTATCTTTGAGAGGAGGCAGCTCTACCAACTGTGCCACACATATAAATATATGTA
>NC_056500.1:36507992-36519004 GCF_014905685.2 Nematolebias whitei
ATATGTGTGTGTGTGTGTGTGTAAACCTGCCAACCCTATCATTTAAGAAAACTATGCTTTCTAGTTTTTAAACTGCTTAAAAATATAGGTTTCTCAAAAGACTGGGGGTGGCCAAAGGGTGGTTTTACTGATATTTGTGGGCTGAAAAGTCAGTGCCAGTATGAAAATATGAGAACCTCACATTCTACTAGTAAGTTTTCTAGAGAAAGGAAACATTATCTCCCATCAACAAAGTTCATGCTCAATCATCCAGGTATCAAATCCAATAACTCCCATCACTTAATGCAACAGTGACCAAAAAAAAGTGAAACACCTGAAAATTGCCTATGGGAGAGGAAAAGCTAGCAACAAGTTTAGCAGATGAAGGACCAGCTGTCCATTTAATAATAATAATAATAATAATAATAATAATAATAATAATAATAATAATAATAATAATATATTTACAGACCAAACATATTTCTTGTTGAGAGGAAAATGTTGGACTGTGAACAGGATCAATCTCAAATCCAAAGAGCTTCTGCTTAATTCCACAATAATGAAACGCCAGCTGAACTGCATGAGAAGAAGAGTAATCTATCAACTTAAAGTAAACATCTTTTGTTTCAGTAAAATTAATTCTTTAATCTGTTCTTTCTTCTGTTTTTACCTGTCCTCTGGGTTCTTAAATCAAGTTGTTTGTGCTAATCACCACATGGTGCATTAAGAAACTGAAATATGCTACACTGTCTTTGTCTCAACAACATATTGCAACAAACTGTGTTTAAATGATGAACTGAAATACTCTCAACTTAAACAATTTTCACTGTAAATATCCATCTGAAGCTAAAGGGATACAGTGTAAAAATGCATAATAAAACCTCTTACTCAGAGACTCTACTTCCTCAGGCAGCTGAGGTGAGCTTGTCTGGGAAGCTCAGTCCTCACCTCCTTCTACAGGTGTGCAGTGGAGAGCATCCTGTGCTCCAGCATCAACGTGTGGCATGGAGGCTGCACAGCTGCAGAAAGAAAAGCTTTGCAGAGAGTGGTGAAGGCTGCACATAAGACTGTTGGAGTCAGTCTCCCCACCATCACAGACATCTACACTTCTAGATGAAGGAAGATGGCCACCTGCATCATGAAGGACCCCACTCACCCAGCACACACACTTTTTGCCCCGCTCCCCTCAGGAAGGAGGTTGAGGAGCATTAAGTGTAGAACCACTAGACTGAGGAACAGCTTCTACCCTGAAGCTGTTAGACTCATGAATATCTAACCAGAATAACCAGAATAATCACTGTGAAAAATCCCATCATGTTGCTGCTGATCTGTTTCAATGTTGCTGCTGATCTGTTACATGTTGCTTTGTTCAGTCGTGCTCATCTGCTTACACAGACTCATGTCAGTGCTGCTGCTGGGCGAATTGTTTTTATGCTATTACTGCATAGTGTATATTTAGCTGATGTTATTTTAGTTCATATCTTAGATTTTATTGCTGTTTTTCTTTCACATTTTATTGTGGGATGTAACTGGGACCCTGTGTACATAATTTTGTTCCACCACATGTACCACATGTGGTGTTTATTACAAATAAGTCACTCTGACTCTCTGACTTACAGACTGCAGACTTAGGTTCCTTTAAAAGACAGAAATTTATTCCTGAATGGGCCTTTCTTGATTCCAACTCTGAGATTTTCCTGATTTTCTAAGAGCAATTCTTGTATAATTTAATTCCCAAGTAGGACATTCTCTAAGTGGTGTTCATTTTCAGATTGTGCAGCCAGTTTGGTGTCTTGCTCAAGGACAGTTTGACAGCAGTTTTGACCTTTTCCTTGCCCATCATGAGAGTGTCGCTCTAAATAATGGGCCAAACTGCTGTCAATTAACCAAAGCTCCCCACAGCTTTATCTGGAGCTCTGAAGCTATTTGATGCCATAGCATGATAGTGATTTGTTATCTTCCTGCCCTATAAAACAGGGGCTCATGTCTTAAATTACCATGCATTTGGCTCCGTCACAGTTTTGATGTTTCTATATTGTTTAGAGGACATACTGTAATTCTACAGGAGTATGAAAAAGTTTATCATGATTTTTTTTTTTTTCTAAAATTGCACCTTGGACCTATCCATATTCATGGTGTTATTACCTAAATGATTTAAAAAGCTTTAAAATAGTTTTTATTTTATTTTATTATTTTTTATTATTATCACCAAAATTCATTTAGGTACTAAAGTTCATGCTCAGTAATCTAGGTAAAAATCTAATGATGTTCAGTCAGGTCATCTAGACGGTTTCTTTTCTTTCTTTTTTGGTGAGATGTTTCATTTTTCATCCAAAGGACTTCTTCAATCTGAGGAGCCACCAAAGAAATTGAGTTCCACAAACAGCACATTCCTATAGTTGAACTCCCATAGGAGTTGACGGTGGCGAGGGCGGGCACCGGGGGCCATCTTATCACCAGCAAACTGATATTTTTCCACTATGGGAGTGTGCTGATTGTGGGACTCAGTTTGTTGGTGGCTCCTCAGATTGAAGAAGTCCTTTAGATAAAAGACAAAACGTCTCACCAAAAAAAAAAAAGAAACCATCCAGATGGCCTGACTAAATATTGTTGGATTAATTTAGGTAGTTATTGTCCTCTGTTAAAAGGCAATGTTTAGTGTGTGGGGAGGATGGGTGGTGGTGGTGGTGGTGGGGGGGGGTGTAAAAGTGTGTTTGCAGGTCTGTCTATTACTGAAATACTTCACAAACCACTGGAGACATTAAAATGAAGCACTCATAAAGTAGTAATTGAACACACATCAACATCTAATTACCTTTTGGATTCAACTCAGTTTGAGATGGTTTAAAATAAACACAAAAATGGCTTTGAGTCTGTCAATTTTACCAGTAGCTGTCTTACAATGCTGTGTGATAGTAGTTGAAACTGATCCCCAACACACATTGTGACAGCACTAACAGAACTTTGCTACAGATATTATGCTAAAAATTATTGTAGAATTAGTTGAGTCTTTCTCAACACTGAATAAACATTGTTCTTTTCAAATCTGACACTTTTTTCTTTGTTTACAGTAAATCACCACCAATTTGTAAAAAAAAAAATATATGCTTGAAATGTAGTTTAAACAATAAACCAAAATCTTCCTTCACAGACCCCATAAAAACTGTTATTATTGAACTCACTTGTTGATTATGGACACACATTAGCAAAAGCAAAAAATATATTTTGTGAAGTATTATGAGTGAACCCTGGAGTTTTTTATGTTTTCCTCTGAGATTATTTTTTTATATCTTATTTTAGAGTTGTTTTAGCTGAGTGTCTGACTCTGGTCAAAACAGACATGATACTAAATTGTTCAAACATTATTACATAAGTGAAACAATAAATTAAACCATTTCTTGTTTTAGATTTGCAATTGTTGATTTTATTTTGAGATCTTTCAGTCTGCCTCTTATGGCAACATATTTTTTCCTACAGTAATTAATCCTAAATTTTTGTGTTCAACAATGAACATACATTTTGTCAAAGATGGAAATCAGACAATGGTTTAGGAAAAAAATATGCTTAAAAATTAGCAATTCCAAAGCATTTGTTTCCCTTATGCTGCATGCTTGCTGAATCTGTTCAATAAATTTCTTGGCATTTTAGCAAATGTACTGGTGCTTCACACTGATGAAAATGATACAAAATAAATGATTTTGCATGCTGGAATGACATAAATTATTTTCTTGCCAATGGTCTATCTAGACCGATTGTCATGCTTTTGTTGATACAGTTATAAGTGAAATTAAATTTGGGCCCTTTAAAAAAAATCCTTCCTAAATGTAATAATTTTTTTAAGAGAAAACTGGATGTTTGTCATATTACCACTAAAACATATGCAAAATTACAGCAAATCAAAACTACGGCATCTTACACAGAAAGGCTTGATTAAAGACACAGAACAATGATTGTTCTTTTTGTTCTGTGCTCATTTTCCTAATCAGTCAACGCTGCTGATCAACAAAACCCACCGCTACTAAATCTAAAGCAACTCATTTTCAGTTCATTCGTCAGTTGTCAGTCTAGACATGTTTTCAGAGTAGCGTGATAAAACTATCTCTCCTCTCCATCTGTCCTGTGCTTCTGCCTGAATCTAACTGCAGAGTGTTGGCACTGAAGCCAACAGGTTTCTTTGTCCACCAGATCTTGGAGCCATGCTTGACTTTACACAAGTGTTTGTTGTACTAAACTGAAATTCCCAAATGAAGGCTGCTGTTTGAATCGTCTTTGTAGTGTAGATTGTTTACTTGAATTTGTCATGATCTTGAGGTTTGTGTTTGTTTTATTGGTTCCATGTATTTATGGTTTTTGTTATCTGTTCAATCATGATTTTCTTGTGTTTTCTTTTAGATGTTTTCTTATCTTTATCCTGTTCTCGTTTCTTTCCTCTGTGACTATTGGTTCCGTTATTCCTCCTTGCCTTCCATTGTCCATCTGCTCAATAGTCTCAGCTGCATTCACTCATCCATCACCCCTCCACTGCATACATGTGATCCCTATTCTCACCACTTACAGTCCATCACAGTGTTTTGCTCGTTTGTGTCTTTCTTTGTTTTTGGTCAATTCCTAATCTTTGTCTAGATTTTCGTTTGTGAATAGTTAGCCAATAACCTTTTGTTTTTCTTTTTAACAGCTTCACTTTCCCTCTTTTTTTTAGTCTATACTTAGGTTCTGCTTTACAAAAACACATGTGATGACCACTTGTTTCTGAGTTGCAGTAGATCAGTGGTCAGAACTGCAGTCTTGTAATCCTAAAGGTAGAAGGTTTGAACCCAGGTTGCACCAGGAAGAGATCAAATCCTTCCTAGTTCGAAGGATTTGATCAGCTGGTCTCTCAACAAAATTGATCAACTTCTCATGACAAGAGTCAGGGTAAGGAGGACCCTCTTACCTTGACGGAAACAAATTGGTTTCATGATGACAACTGATTTTTTGCTGTTTGGATTGGTGAAATATGGATTGTCTACAAATTTGTGTGGCTGTGTCGAAGCTTGGCAGCACTCAGACTGAATTATGTGGAGCTGTGTCAGAGTTGGAGCAGGCTGTTATCAGGACTGCATACTTTCTGGCAGCACCCATGAACGAAGCATCTTGGAGAAAGCTGTGAGCTCGACTTTCGGCATAAGGAATCAATTCGGCTGTTTGGAGTTTCCATCAGAGGAATATATCAGTGAGACTTTAAAAGGCAGAAACTGCAATTCACGAGTTCTGCCTGACCCAAACTGTGGCCTTGACGGCGGACTTATCTCAACTCCTCCTGGCATGTTAAGAAAAAAACAAAGATGCTTTGTCTGTCTCCTCACCCCTCCCTTCCCCAAGGCCGTGGACATGTAACGGAACCTCAACTGAGCTGATGATAAATAACACCTCTTATCTGGACAATGGCTGAAAGGGGGGCTCTGGACTATGTTACGACCTTCCCTTAAAATTCAATGTCTTCACTGGCCTATATGTACATGTATCATGTCTATTTATGTGCTATGCTGTGGTAGCTGAGGAAGTCTTGCGGATGAAAGACGAAATGTTTCTACCTTTTTTTGTTGTTTTGCGTTGTTTTTTTTTTTTTTTGAATGTCCAGAGGACCAGATTTAACTTTTTTTAGAGAGATATGCTGTGGTAGGTTTTTTTTTATGCCTAAAATTATGCCCTGTCTAGGACAAGGTGTGAGAAATCTTTTTTTATACCGTCTCTCCTCGTGTTTTTCTTCCCTTTTCTCATCTAAGCAAAAATATTATTCTGAACAAGAATAAGAAGGCCACACTTTTTATAGTAGCAGTTTCGTGCACTCTGTGCATGTTTCGGACAACTGTATGTACATGTTCTTGTTGTATCTTGGTGCAATGATAATAAAGCTTATTCTTACATAACACAAGGTAGCAGCCAAAAGAACATACATTTTTCCTATGTTTAGTTTTTATTTATTAATTTATAAATTTTTAATAATCAGGCAAGTCCCACTGAGATCACAGATCTATTTTGCAAGCAAGACCGTGCAGAAAGGCCTGAATGTGTCATGATCGGGTGGTGGTTGAGACCCAAATGCAAGCAGGACTCCAACGAGGTTACAAAAAGGTGTTTTAATCACAAAAAAGGCAATGATAACATATAATGCTGTCAGGGCAGCAATACTACTTACATTCGTAAGAAATACGTGGAATACCAAGGCACTAGGAGACGACCGTGAAGGTGCAGTTTAACACCTAATGCTCCTCTGCCTGAGATGCAGGAGAGCACAGTATATAAAGGAGACTCTCTAATTAAACCCAATACGTAGCACCTGAGAGTCATTAACTATCTGCACAGATCAGGGCAAGTGCAGATCCTTACATAATGCAGTATAACATGCTGTCTGGATCTGTGTGTTTTGTTTGGTATTAGTCTTCTTGTGACCCTTTAGTTTTTTCTGTGTTTGTTTTACCAGTGTTTTCTTCCACTCCTCACTCTCACCCTAAGTCAGCCTCACCAGTTTCTTCAGTCAGCTTATCACTCTCACATGCTTCCCATAATCAATCACCCAGGTGCTGCTATTTTCCACCTGGGCCCAACCTTTCACTTTCCACTTCCTTGCTCTGTTCATATAATCTCTGATCATTACTCAGACAGAGGTTTACTGTCCTGAAACAATCAGACGTCTCAGTCCTCCTCGTAAACCAGTCACTAGGGAGCACAAGCACATGTATCTCTTGTGCTGGTCCCAAGCCTGGGTAAATAGTCAGGAAGTGCATTTATGCATCCATTATCTTTTACCTGCTTCTTCCCTTACAGGTCGCGGGGGTCACTGTTGTCCATGTCCAGCTATCACCGTACGAGAGGCGGGGTACACCTTGGACAAGTCTCCAGTCCATCACAGGGCCACATAGAGACAAACGAGACAAACAACCATTCACTCTCTCACCTAGGGACAGAGTTACCAATCAGCCTAACATGCATGTTTTTGGTATGTGGGAGGAAACCGGAATACCTGGAAAAAACCCACGCATGCACAGGGAGAACGCTAGACCTATAACTTTAGAACTCTAAACTGAAAAAGTGCATGTTTGTGTTTGCTTGTTGGTTTCAGTTGTCTCCACTAGCATTCTAAAGGATCAGGATGTTCCTTTCTTTCCACCTGATTACAGCTGGGATCTTCTGTGGCCCTTCTGTAAACATGACAAATCCAGTTGGTAAAACTGAGTAAATGAGTCTTACAGAAATAGACTCAAATGTAAACACAGCAGTTTATATCCTCTATAAGTAAACTATCTACTCAGTTCCCAGAATAAGATCTGTTGTAGATTTCTGATCGTTCAATGGTTGTCATTTTCAAAATGTACACAAAATTTATCGAAATCTTTATTATAAAATGTCAAAAAGCTTAGGCTGCAATGACATTTTGTTTAGTCAATACTTCGTGAAAGTGCTTTGTGCACAACACTGTCAGATTTAATTCTATTATTTGATGTTAAATTTTTCAAAGTCTGTTTTGTTTAATCACAAGTAATTATTTGATCAAAATTGCTGTTTGGCTGATTGAGGAAACTGACGGAGTGCATCCCATTTCACTCAACTATGTGCATTTTGAGGTGAAAGCAAATTGTGTCATTCTAATGGTGCCACACATGTTTCTTGGTCAGAATTCTTATTTTTACACTTTAAATCAGATGCAGTACATGTGGAAGAGCACAGTATGTTAGATTTGTATATGTGCACAATTTTGGTGTAAAACCAAAGGTTTTTCCATCACTTTATGTGCTTTTTAAAATCTTTCCTTTAATAGAATGGAACAGAATATACCTTTATTGTCATTGCACCTGTGTACAGTACAACAAAATTCATGTTCGAGTCCCAGAGCAAAATTGAAAATAGTGCAATATAAAAAAGAAACAAAGCAAAAAAAATGTACACGCACACTACAGACCCTCTCCAAAAATTAGAATATCATGGAAAAGTTGATAAACTCCCTGGCTTTCAGCACTGTGTGATCTGTGCTGAGTCTGTGTGCATCACACTGTGTTGGTCATGTTGTGGTTGTTGTTGTTATCCATTATTGTTTTTGTCGGTTTCTACTTTTTGGTGTCCTGTTATGTAATCTGTTGCTATGTGCTTGCTCTGTTTGTCCTTGTACAGCACTTTGGTGTGCTTTGTCACTGTTTAAAGTGCTTTATAAATAAATTGGTATGGTATGGTATGGTATTTTTACATAATTTGGGCTTCCAGCTCATGAAACCTACGAAAACAGGATTTCAAAAAATTACAATACTGTGAGGACATCAGCCCACATTACTTCTCACTTTTTGCAGAAAAAAAGAAAGAAATTAGGATCACAACAAATCAATCAAAATATGGTACTTTCAAAACGATATGTCAGTCTTCAATACTTGGTTGTGAATCCTTTGCCTTAATCACTGCCTCGATGTGACATGGCATTGAGGCAATCAACCTGTGGCATTGCCTTGGAGTTATGGAAGCCCAGATTTCCTTCATGCTTGCTGTCAGCTCTTCTTTGTTGTTGGGTCTGGTGCCCCACATTTTCCTTTTGAGAATACCCCATAGATTCTCAATGGGGTTTAGGACTGGCTAGTTGGCTGGCCAGTCAAGCACTGTGATGGCATGGGCATCAAACCAGGTTGTGGTGCTTCTGACGGCATGGGCAGGGGCCAGGTCCTGCTAGAAGATGAAATCTGCATCTCCATACAGATCCTCAGCAGAAGGAATCATGAAGTCCTCTAAAATATTCTGGTAAACTGTTGCTGTAACCTTGGATTTAAGAAAGCAGAATGTAGCATCCATCCTTACAAGAAACTTAAGACAAATGTCTTCAGAGACACTAAGTCTACTCTACCAACTCCTTTCCTGCGTATCTGGGACAGATACTGGCATCCTTCTTTGACACAGGAAGTTTCTTTGTTAACCTTCTCTGTGTGTGTTAAAATCTACAGTTGGGACCACCCTGACATGTTACAGGATTCTGGACCCCCTTCGTGTAATTCACCTTCTATGTTGCGTCACCAGACTTTGAGACTCATGAAGAAGGGTCTTGATCAAAGAGCTTCACTTGGCCTTATAAACAGAGACTGGTCACCATGACAATAAAGGAAGTTAGCCCCCCAGTTGAAGTTCCGATTCTAAGAAACACATTTTGTTTGTATCAGCATGGTGTCACACATCCTTATCAAAGGGTCATTGTTTTATCTACTCTGAAGAACTTTGAGAAGGGAGATTTTAATTACATTAATTATACAATGGGATACTCCTACTGTAAGAAGCCCTCTGATTGGTTAAAAGTTAAGGGGCCCGTCTTCCTGGTGCCAGGTATACTGAACACCAAGGGAGTTGTGAGACGACAGCCAATGAGAAAAGTTGGCTTTGGATCATCAGATAAGCAGAGTAGATGGAATGAGTAGTTGTGGAGAGTTGATGAGACTATCTGAGAAACAGCCATATGATAAAAGACGTGTCCAGCTGAGAGATGGTGGACAGCCTGAAAAATCTCAAACACCCTGGAGCTAAAGGTACGAGCCGAACAAACCACAGCCCTGAGAAACGACATCCTTCTTGGGACAACAGTCCACCAGCTTCCTTCATGCATCCGCTGTTGTAATGAGAGATGAACATCTTCCTTCTGATGAGATGACCATGAAACAGTGCCAACTAAGTTTGTTTGAATACTTTAATTCATGAATCTGAGATAAACTTACCTAAATTTTAATGTTAAGAGCTAGACCTTAGTCCAAATTCAATCAAAACCCCTTCTAAAAGTCCTCAGATTTATGCCATTTACTTTCTAAAATAATATTATTGGTTCATATTCAACATTTGCCATAATTTTCATGTTATAATTGAAACTGAAAATAAACATTATAGAATTGTATTTAAATTATGGATTCTTTGTGTTTTCTTCGAGGGACAGGAATTAAGTTTGTTACAAGAACTCATGGTTTGTATATGTTTGAGGTGAGGCCGGTCCAGATTAAAACCTGTTAAAGGGTACGGGTTTGATGGGACCAAAAGTCCAATATCTTGTAGATGTATTCCCCTACAAGAGTTTACCAACACCTGCACTGGACATTGCACCCCAAATCATGACTGACTGTGGATATTTCACACTGGCCCTCAAGCAGTATGGGTTCTGTTCCACACCCTTCTTCCTCCAAACCCTTGGACTTTGATTTCTGAATGAAAGGCACACTTTACTTTCATGGGAAAAGAGTTGGCTCAGGTTCAGAAGTGGCTTGACATGAAGAACCCAACAGTTGTAGCCCATCTCCCGGATACATCTGAATGTGGTGATTTTTGAAGCTGTGACTCCCGACTCATTCCACTTTTTCTGGATCTCTGCCAGATCCTGGAATCTTCTCTGTTTTTATAATCAGCTGAAGCCCACGGTCATCTATTTTGCTGGTGCATCTTCTCCTGCCACATTTTGCCCTTCCACTGCACTTTCCAATGATATGCTTGGACACAGCACTCTGTGAACAGCCAGTCTCCTTAGCTATGAACTTTGTGGCTTACTCATCCTATGGAGGGTGTCAATGATGGTCTTCTGGCCAGTTGTTATGTCTGCAGTCTTCCCCATATTGAACCAATTTGAGACAATTGAACCAAACTTAAGCAATTTAATGACACCTGGGGAAACTTGTTCAGGCGCTTTGAGTTTAGTAGATAATTAGTGTGTCACACTCAGTTTAAAACATTCATGCTCTGCAAAATTTGGGCTAATTTCTCCACAGTATTCTTTTTTTTTTATTCCTGTTTTTGTGGGTTTCATGAGCTGTAAGCCCAAATTATGTAAAAATAAACAAATAAATACTTGAAATCATTTAAATTTTGGGCCCTGAATCTATCATCTATTAAAGATTAACTTTCTGAATGGAATTATGAAAGTTAAACAACGTTTCCATAATATTCTAATTTTTTGGAAAGGATCTATCTATCTATCTATCTATCTATCTATCTATCCATCTATCCATCCATCTATCCATATATATATATATATATATATGGATAGATGG
>NC_056500.1:36519104-36520339 GCF_014905685.2 Nematolebias whitei
ATATATATATGTATATAACTATACAAATGATAATAGTTACAGATTTTAAACACTCCAAATGTTCAACACAAGCAGATTGATGTTACACTAGTTGTCCCTTATTGCACTTGTTCAGTTCTTATTACAGCTTTTGTTAAATTCAGTAAAAGCTGATAGATAAAAAGTATTTTAAAATCTGTTTGTTCTTGTCTTGATTGATCGGTACCTTTTCCCTGATGGTAACAGTTCAAACAGATCATGTCCAGGGTGAGATGTGTCCTTTAAGATGTTGTGGGCTTTACATATGCAATGGGAACTGTGTAGATCTCCCAGTGAGAGAAGAGGGCAGCCCACAATCTTCTGGGCTGTGCTGATTCTCTCTCTCTCTCTTTAACCCTGGATTTTTTTTGTATCTGTATATTTTAATTATTATTTTTTATGTACAGTTTGACACAGTGTTCTGTTTTTTTTATTTTTTATTTTTTTATTGTTGTATAAATACCCATCGGAGGGGAACGCGACAGAGCGAAGTAGACCCATCATGAAATGGGGGACCTAAATTGATCCAAGGGAGGGGACCATCTAATTCTCAATCCGAGACATAAACAGGCACACACAGAGACAGCCCGACAGAGCCTCTGTTGGGCCGTCCATGCGCCCCAGCCACCCAACAGCGACTGCAAGCCGGCCCCAGGCCGGGGGCCAGAGAAGCAGGGAGCAGCAGCTGAGGAAGGTCAGCCCAGTGCACCAAGGACCAGGCATCACAACGGCCGCACACCACAGGCCCAGAGAAGCCCTGGCATGCCACCTGTTCACCCCTCCAGACACACAGCACCCCCTACCGTGAATGTCACATCAGGCCGACCAGCCAGCGCCTCGTCAAAGCCAAGCCACGCCCCGACCACCACCATACACCACCAACGACCACACAACCACAGCTGACCCCCCGCCAGAACCCCGCAGCCACCCCAGCCAGAGGGCCGGCGATCGCAAAGGAACCTTGATCAAAAAATCTGAAAACTCAGGGAGAACCGGAGCATCGGCCCTGCCCCCAATCGCCCCCCAAGGCTCAACGCCCACCCACAGCCCAGACCCCAACCAGGCAGCATACCCCCCCTCCCTGCCCCCAACCCTAAACGTCAAACGGAGAACGGGGGTGTAAGGAAATATATATAAGACCCCATTCCTCCTTCCTCCCACTCAAATAATGTGTTGATGCATGTTGTTATATAGTGCGTTTAAAATGGGGGGGGGGG
>NC_056500.1:36520439-36522155 GCF_014905685.2 Nematolebias whitei
GAGGTGGTGACCGGCACAGACCCACCCCCTCCCCAGAGAGCAGGCAGTGCTCGTTCACCTCCCCAACCCTTGCCCAGAACCCTAAATGTCTACATGCTACATATGAGAGTGGGCACAGGTCCCAGAGGTGAGAAAGTTCACAGAAAGCTTAACAAATTGTATTAAAATTGTTGACTGCAATTGAGTTTGATTAGAATAATTTATATATACGTATATATATATATATATATATATATATATATATATATATATATATATATATATATATGTGTGTGTACATGAAAATTCTTTGTCTTTTTCTTAGTAGCTTCAAAAGTGTGTCACTGTCCTTTGAATGTGTTTGCAAATTTCTGTGAGCACAATTTCAGATCAAAGTGTGTTACAAATTATTTTGTAAGAAATTAAAATTTTCTACAGTATGCATTTGGTTGTGTTGGGTGGTGAAGGAGGCTGTCGAACACACATTTTCACACACATCCAAATCTGCTACTCTTCAAGAAGTGGAAAAAATTTGAGCAGTAGAATTTCATTAATTTCTCTCTTTGCCCTTTGTCTTTGGAAGAATTAACCCGAAATTATTCTCTCAAATATAAAAAGCAGACTGACGTAGATTAGACAGAAGCTAAAAGTGTTCTCTGCACAAGGGAATCTGATTCGAGATGGCTTTTTTCATGCGTATGAGGGCAGAATGAGAGAAAAGCAATAAAGCAGCCACTTTAAGAGGAGCGTATCCTCACAGCAACAGATCTATGTGTATCCTACTAAAGGATTGTGAGCCTGAATGTGTGCATGCAAGTGGAAAAGCAGTCTGAGTTCCTTCACATAAAACATCAAAGCGAAGAAGAGGCCATAGTAAGGTCTCTGCATCATGCCTGATAAGAGGAAGTTAGCATTAAGATGCTTTGCCTCACAAGGATTAAAGAAAAGCCCCTATTCTACCTTTCCCCCCATTCTCCTGCTTTTTGTGCTTTGACTTTTACTGTAGTGATATTCCCTATCCTCCACCACTTCCCTAAGGTCAAATTCTGTATTTTTTTCTTCTGATTTGAAATTAAACCAATGTCTGCGCATTAAAGGTGTGGAACAAGTTAGGTGCATTTCTTTATTTCTGCAAGGTTCAGTTAGGATTAATGAAAGGAAGACCTCAGCAGCTTTTGCTTAAACTGACTTAACTGCATGAAGTTTGAAGTGTTTCAGAACAATGAATGTAGCTCTAAACGTCTCCATAAGGATGAGCTGCAAATTATTAGTTTGTTTTAAAATATACTTTTTATGTAGCCCTATATTTCTAACATTTTAATTGTCCCACTTTTCTTCTGCTTTTCAATTTAGTATTTTTATTCTAAGACACAGCAGTTCTGAAAAAGTGGATAGCTGTAGATCTCAGCCTGTTTATGAATAAATAATAAAAATTTTACCCACGTCAAAATATGCAGGAAATGCTATATTACAGATGTACAGCCTTTTCCATTTTACAAGAGTCACCACTTCTACTGATTGCACTACTGTTGTGGTGACAAATCAGTTGTGACAACTACTGATGTTTAAGAGTTTTAAGTAAGTTTTAATGTTAAAACGTTTCTCTTTAAAAATGCAAGATTACCACGAAGACTATTTCTGGACATTTTAATCCTGTCAGGTATGTTGGCTTGTACATAAAGTGGATTGTTTTTTAAAAGTTATATATAAATATATATACATATATATACATATATA
>NC_056500.1:36522555-36547626 GCF_014905685.2 Nematolebias whitei
GTTCAGGAAATCCATTCCATAGTTTGAAGCCAACTTGCATCATGGATCGGAAATACCAGCAGGCGGATCGGAAAAATCCGATATGTAAATTATTCTGGTATCGGAGGCCGATACCGACACTGGATCGGATCGGCCCCATCCCTAATATATATATATATATACATACATATATATATATATACATACATACCTCTATACACACCACACACACAACAGGGACCTGGGAAACCTGGGAATTGAAGAGAAGGGTCAGTTTCACTGAGGAGAGGAGATGGTAAGTACTTTGATTGTCAGTTCCTTACAGGTAGGTGAGCAAGTAGAGAAATTGGGAGGAGGGCAGAGGATTTCCAAAGAGGTTCGGTCCAGGCTAATGTGTGCAGGGGATGAGAGGTGTAAGCACGTGACAAGTGGCTGGATGGCGGCGAAACAGCTGTAAGGGAGTCAACATGACAAACTGGGGAAAATAACAATATAAATAGAAACAAAATGCAATTATTTGCAAATTTCATAAACTATATTTTATTCACAAATGAATATAACACACTATAGATTAAAACTATAATAAATTGAATTTTTATTTTCTGAAAAATAAGTCAATTTTAGTTAAGTTGGAAAAAGCCCAGGTTTACCATACAGAAACATCCTTGGTTTATTTTTTACAACAGCCTCTAAAAGCCAAGGCACTGAGGAGACCAGCTGCTGAGGAAATGTTGTCCCATTCCTGTTTGATGAAGGATTCAAGCTGTTTAACAGCGATGGGTTGTCTTTGTCTCACGAGTGTAGCGTCCATCTTTCCAAGAACCTTGACAAAGACAGATGTCCTCAGAAACTCTATGTCTGTCCTACCCTCTCCTTTCCTGCTGATCTGGAAGAGATATTCTGTTTGCACACAGGAAGCTTCTTTCTACGCCCCCTCTTGGACCACCCTGACATATTCACTATATGATGATTAGTTTAGACTTTGTGTCTCCCAAAAGCATTCTTGAGCAAAATAATTCAACTTTGCCTTATCATCATAGACTGGTTGCCATGAGAATAAAGGAAGTTAACACCCAGTTGAAGTTCTGATTCAAAGAAACCCATTTTGTTTGTATCAGCATGGTGTCACCCTTTCTAACAAAAGAGTAATTGAAAAACTTTGAGAAGGACGATTTTAATTACATAAATTATACAGTGCAATACTCCTACTGTAAGAAGCCCTCTGATTGGTTTAAAGTTAAAGGGCCTGTCTTGTGAGATTTCAGTTATACAGAACACTGGCAGAGTGTGGGACAACTGCCGATGAGTAAAGTTGGGTTTGAAGCTAAGCTGAGCAGATGGCATGAGTGGTTGTGGAGAGTTGATGAGACTCTCTGAGAAACAACAGCCATGATGAAGAAGCTGTCCTGGTGGAGAGTTGGCTCTGAGTTAGCCCAGACATCCTGAACTTCTCAAACACCCTGAGAATGTCGGTCGGCTGTTCCCTACATGGCCTTGGGGAAAACAACCCTGCTACAGCATGGAACCCAGCAACGCCTTCCTATCTGCTGTGGTAATGAGAAAAATGGACGCATATTCCGGTAGGACCAAACATCTTTCTTCTGATGAGAGAAACAGTGCCAACTATGTTTGTTTAGATAATTTAATTCACAAATCTGAGATAAACTTACCTAAATTTTAATGTTAAGAGCTAAGAACCTTAGTCCAAATCGAATCAAAACTCCTTCTCAAAGTCCTCAGATTTATGTATTTTACTTTCTAAAATAACACTATTGGCTGTTCATTCATATTCCATATTTACCATAATTTTCATGTCATAATTCAAACTGAAAATAAACGTTACAGAATTGTATTTAAATTACGGATTCTTCGTGTTTTCTTCGAGGGACAGGAATTAAGTTTGCTACAAAAACTCATGGTTTATATATGTTTGAGGTGAGGCCGGTCCAGAGTATGTCAGCCTAAATACCTGTTAAAGTGTTGGAGTTTGACCAGACCAGAAGTCCAATATCCTATACATATATTACTACATGAGACACTTAATGTTCTCATTTGGTGAACAATCTGGACTGCAGCTCAGTTCAACATGTGGTTTTCACAACATTTGGATTGGTATTTGGTCTCTATGGTTCCGACCTCAGCTTTCGATTTAAGGTGTTCTTTGCCCTAGAGCAGCAACAATTCTGTGCTAAGTTGTCATTGTTTTTTTAATGACATAGGTTAAGCTTATGACAACTGAACTACAAAAAGCTGGTGCTAAGCATGCTTTGGCCATGATTCAGTACAGAAGCTCCATAGCTGAAAAAAAAACAACCTTGTGATTTTGCCATTTGCAATTTAATGTGCAAAAACTCAGCTGAGGAAAAAAAAATAGAGATAATTTACCTTTGGTGATATATAAAACTAGCATGTTTTTATTTGTAATTAAACACAGTTTATCTCTAATAATATATAACTACTGCTTATTCTATTATTAGTGAGTGTGAGGGTGTATTGAAAATAGTGGATGTCTGAAGCTCTGAGTCAATGTCCAAAGCTTAACTCCTAAAAAAGCTTACACAAAAAAAAACCTTATATTTTATACATAAAATGTAAAATAAAAAATAAAAAAAACGTTTCCCCCCCTGTCCCTCCATCCCGGTCCTCCCGCCTGCCAGGGCTCGAATCCGGCCTTTGTGAGCAGGCGAGGCCGGGGCTCGGGGTTTGGCCTCGCGGGCTTCAACGTCTTGGCAGCTCGAATGATCCTCTGCAGTGACACCCCTTGCTCGAATTTTATAGTCGGTCACCAAACACAAAATACACCTGGACTTCAGGATTAAACACGGCGTTGTCATTATTGTTTTTAAAATCTTAAAAAAAGATCCAGCCACTGCTCCGCATCCAGAGAAATTGCAAATGGCGGCTCAGTGAAAAGTTTCTGAGATCCAGTGACTCCTCCCCCTGACCAATCAGAGTCCAGCATTCGCGTTTCGGTCCGACTCAGCTCAGCTAAGCTCGTTCGGTCCCACCAGAGAAGCAGGGATGAAAAGAGGTCATGAATCAGCCTCAAATCAGATAAATATACTAGCTAAAGGGCTGGTGCAAAAGGGTTCTTTCTGTGGCGGGCTGCCCAAAATTGGGGCTTATTAGGGGCGGTGCAAAAGGGCTATTAGAGAGGTCATGGTCGAGAGCTTCAGGTCTTTTTTGCAAGATATTCCAGGAAACAGGAGTGGAGTAGGAGAAGGCCCTTTTGCCAAGTTCAGTCCGCACTGAGGGAACACTGCAGATAATATTGTCCAGAAAGCGCACGCTGTAGCTGCACTCACGCAGAGACATGTACAAGGAGATGTATGAAGGCAACAGACCAAGAAGTGATTTAAAGAAGAAAATGTACCAGTGAGAGAGTTTGCGTGAAGTTAATGATGTCCAGCTAACCAGTAAATACAGGGTGCAGTAGTGGGTACGATAATCACAGCCAGTTACGACTCTTAGTGCACCATAACAGGCAGCATCCCACATTTGCAGGGTGCTTGTAAGAGCTTTCATGTAAATAATGTCACCGTAATCAATGGAGGGAAGGAAAGTCACAGTTACAATGCGTTTCCTAGCATTCAGAGTTAGATAGGACCTGTTTTTGAAAAAGAAACCCAGTTTAACTTTCGGTTTCTTTACTAGGTTTTCCATGTGGAGCTTAAAAGAGAGATGCGAGTCGACCAAGATACCCAAATATCTATAGGAATCAACAAACTCAATGGAGACACCATTTGAGGATAAAATCGGAGGAATAATTGCTGGGACCGACTTCCTGTTTGAAAAAAAAACATCCCTTTAGTTTTATCGGCATTTAAGACAAGTTTGAAGCAGAACAAATCTGACTGGACGATGTCAAATGCAGATTGCAAAAGCTGGAAAGCCTTAGCGACTGTTTTAGCTCAACAATAAACAAATGTGTCATCAGCATAGAAATGAAAGGATCTGTCAAGGATGTTCTGACCTACATTATCTATGTAGATTGTAAATCAGGTGGGTCCTAAGACTGAGCCTTGTGGTACACCATTGTTGCCTGTTAAATAACTGGAGGAAGTACCATTATGTTGAACACATTGCCTGAGAGATAGTTAGTGGGGATGCTGTCTGCTCTGTGATACAGAGTCCTGATGACTCCTATTTTGTGCTCCAAAGGGTGATGGGAGTCAAACTGCAAATACTGGTCTATGCGGGTGGGTTTGCAGTACACATCAGTTTGCAACAGTTTTTTTTTTTTTTTTTTTTTGAATGTCCAGAGGACCAGATTGAACTTTTTTGGATGCTTCACTGAAGGTTTTTAATGACATTGTTGAAGCACTAGATGCTAAGGATTATTGTGCTGCACTTTTCTTAGACCTGTCTAAAGCTTTTGGAACTGTGGATCATAAGATTTTGTGTCATAAGCTCTCAGAAATTGGTTTCTCAGATCACACCATTGGTTGGTTCTCTAACTCAGGAGCCAGGCAGAAGGAGAAATCCTACACAAGACAGGCTCTAGAGCAATGTGGATATCCTAACTGGGCCTTCCTGAAAGCAGAAAAGAAACCCAAACAAGACTCCAGTCAGCCATCAGGTGAAAAGGAAGAACCCAGACCCAGACCAGTGGTCATTCCGTATGTTGAGGGAGTATCAGAGAAACTGAGACGTTTATTTTCTAAACACACTGTCCCAGTGGCTTTTAAACCCCAAAATACATTACGGCAAAGACTGGTTCATCCCAAAGATCCAGTCCCCCGGCACAAACAGAGTAATGTTGTGTATGCTGTTCAGTGTCAGGAGGGCTGTGATCAGTCTTACATCGGGGAAACTAAACAGCCACTGGCCAAAAGGATGGCCCAGCACAGAAGATCAACATCATCAGGCCAGGACTCTGCGGCCTACACTCATCTCCAGTCACTCATTCAGGGATGAAGATGTTCACATCTTGGATAAAGAGGAACAATGGTTTGAGAGAGGATTAAAGGAGGCCATCTTTGTGAAAAGAAGTCATCCATTGTTAAACAGGGGTGGAGGCCTCCAGGTTCAACTGTCCCCCTCTTACAATGCTGTGATTGCTAGTATCACTCAGCCCTCTGTGAATAGTAAACAGCCATCAGTGTGCTAATGATCCATTGTTAGGCTGATGGTCCTTCTTGACCATGTGAGCAGCTGGTTTTGGTTGTCAGCAGCAAACTGATTGATCCACTCTGAGAAGGTGCTATTTAAGAGACTGAGCTGAATACAGCACCTCAGACTGAGGAAGGATTTTGGATGAGAGACGAAACGTTTCTATATTTTTATGCTTTATTTTGTTTTTTTCTTTTTTTGAATGTCCAGAGGACCAGATTGAACTTTTTTGGATTTTTCTACCTGGATTATTGAGCATGCATCAGGATATTTGAAACCCTGACATGTTTTTAAAATAATTTGGTGTGCTGTAATTAGTGGGGGGTCCAGGGTTGGGCTGAATCCCTGAGACAGTAACAACATTATTATCAGACATTTTCTTGAGTTTTTCATGACTGTATAATTACAGGAGTTAATGGTGTGACAATTAATCCCATAATTGAACCATGAGAAACATTAATGAAGACATGATCATTCAGAACCCCAAACAGTGCAAGTTGCAGTGATGGGCAGATCTAGGTGTATTAACAAGATTCAGTGACTCCAGATAGTCTGAGATCTGAAAATAATAACAATAATATGAATGATGCAGAAAAGTCTCAGACCATAAAGCGTCACAAATCAAATGGGCAAACAAATCCGACAAGGTAGCCCAACTGCAGTTTGAGTTGGGCTGAGTTGGGCTCCAGCCCCCCTGCGAAGATGGATGGATGCTCCCATGAGAAACAGAAGCTAGGCCCAGAATCAACAGGCAGAAACAGATAACTTGTAACAAATAGCAATCAAGTGTCTTTGAACAACAGCTTCACACCCGTCTGCATCTCCACATGCAGCTATCCTCCTGTTAATCTAACATTACACTTTTCAACAGTTATCTTGAGACACTTAGCATTTTTTCTGCAGATATTCCTTTATCAAATATAAGCACAATAAGAATAAAAACTTACTTCAAAAGTTAAATCAATTGTAGATGTGCATTCATTGATTACTTCCAGTGTTCCATTAAAATCTGACCATTAAATCATGAAATGTTTTCTAGTGCAACAGACAAACAAACACAGGAAACATAACAAAACACAATTTCCATGTTGCCTTCAGTGGCAGCCTATAAAAATGTTTTTATACCATTATATCTGTTTTAGACTCAACATAAGCATGAGAAAACATTTTCAATTTTTTTTATTTTTTTATTTTACTACCAAGGTTTCCACATACTTGGGCTATAACTTTCAATTTTACAGGCAGCAGACATTTTGCTTGATATAGTCCAAAGGTATACTAAAACTCTGAGGGATGTTGTGAAGTATCTCAGCTCCTCTTCCTGTCATGCTGCCATCCAACTTAAAATAAAAACGGATGCGCTGAAAACTGGAACACTCTCCTTCCTATCAAGCATCCTCCCAGGGCTTAGAAAGAAATGCTGAGCACAAACTTGAATTTGAAATACTAACAGACTCTTCTAATCTTCACCTTTAATTTGAGAAATGTTTGAGAAACCTTTTCTTTTAATCAACTCAACCTTTCAAATGTAAATGGCCTTTTTGACATGTTTCCAAATGACAGTGGTCCCATTAACTCACTCTGTCGGAGCTTTTAGCTGTAAATGCAAGAGGAAACTGAATATCCTTCAAACGGAACCTGCTCAGATTCATGAAATGAACAAAAAATAACTCAAATGGCAGTATTGGATGAGAATATGAAACTAAATAAGCAATTTATCACTTCATGCTCGGAGCAAAAGTTAAGCTAATTCTCTCCACCTTCTGCCATAAAATAAATCTAGGAGCACTCCAGATTGAGAGTGGCACCTGTGTGACAGAGTTTCCATCCATGGGTTGCAGCTTAAAATATTATATTCTGCTACTTTGACTGTCTGACAGCATTAGGTAAAAGATGTCTACCGATTTTTGACAAAGAAAGAGTTGTACTGTGAAATCATGTGGGAGGTAAGACGTTGGCACGATAACAACCTTTACAGGAGGAATGAGAGCAGACACACCTGCCTGGAAAAGAGCAGAGTTAAATAAAACAAAACAGCTTTGTGAAGACAAACAGCTATTCCTGTTTGTGACAGAAAAATGTAGAGCCATTTCAAAAAGCATTCAAAGACCCCCTTTGGAGACTTGGGGACCTTATAGTTGTCATTTGTACATAAATATAAATATTGTTTTTTTGTTTTTGTTTTTTTAGATACAGGGAAACTGAATAAAAAGCTTACATTCAGTAGAGAGGCATTCTTCTCTAGTTGTTCAGAAAAAAAATGGACTGATTGAGTTTTTTTTCCGATCATCTGATTCCTATTAGATATTTAGGTTGTTTTCACACCTGATAGTCTGGTAGACTCGGTTCAGTTGGGGACCAATATTCATGACCTTTTGTTTACATTTGAGCTGGTGCGTTTGCATTCACACTGCACTGTGCAGTGGAGCCAACCTGTTGAACCAACCTGTTCCCTCACTCGCCTGTTGTGGCGCTGCACCAATAACTACTGAAAGAAACAACACAAAAACCTCTGAAGACACTTCTTCTTCTTCTTCTTCTTCTTCTTCTGGAAATGAAAACACAAACGGAGTGGCATCACGTTTTAGAAGTTTTAGGGGTTATATTTTGTAATTTTTCAACAATGGACTCAGCATGAGCAGAAGATGAGACAGAAGACCATGGAGAATATTGTTTTTCACACAAGGCAGCTGACGGCTCCATATGAGGTAAGAGAAATGCATGTTTGTTTGCCCTGCGCTGTACTCCACTTCTTGCTTGTGGAGCAGGACTAGGTCTGATTACATTCACATTGTACTCGAACCGCGCTGGAGTTCTCTTCTACCGGACCGAGACCTAGGTTTTAGCCCGGGCCAGAGTTTGCCTTTTTGTTCCGTGACAGAGTTCAATGGCACGTTCACACCTCCCCAAACGAACCGGACTTCCTAGGAAAACGAGCTAGAGTTCGATTAAAGCGAACTAAACAGGGCTGGTGTGAATGCACCCTGAAACTCAGTCCACTCAGTACTTTCACAATTTATTTTGTTTATCATATTTAGCATGTTTTTGTATCTTTTTACATCTTACATATTAAGTTTGGTGGGTATTCTTTATCTCCTTGAATTGCCACCTTATTGTGGTGGAGAAGTTTGTGCACCTGAATGATCCTAGGAGCTATGCTGTCAGGGGCAATTATGATTGCCCCTGGTAGGGTCTCCCAAGGCAGACTGGTCCTAGTTGACAGGCTGGACAAAGAGTGATTCACAAGACTTATATGGACAGGAAATAACAAGAAAGTCAGTGTCTCAATGCACTCCTGATGCTAATGTAACTTAACGATAACGACCCGTGGCCTACCGCCTGTATTCCTCTTGGCCAAACCCTGGTGGGAGCGGTCGATCACTGGTTCTTTCTCAAGCTGGAGAGTCTGAGCTAGCAGCTTAGCAATCGCTGCCGGAGAGCTGGAGTCAGGTGTTTCGGGGACACCGAGGATCCTGATGTTGTACCTCCTCATTCGTCCTTCCATATCCTCACATTTTTCTTTCAATTCCACCAGCTCTTTCTTCAAGCTGCTCACAGTGCTCTGCAGTGAAGTCATCTTGTCAGACCAGGTAGATACACCGTCTTGCACTTCCTTCACCTGCGCCCTCACCTGCTCAACCTCTCCGTTGAGATTAGTTACACAGCTCTGAATTTCAGTTTTTACAGCTTGAATTTCAGTTTTTAGGAGGCTAAAATCTTCTGCCAGGGCATTCTTTATTTCAGTTTTTATGACAGCGGAGATATCGGCTTTCAGCGCGAGAAGAATCTCAGTTTTCAAGTTGCCCATCTCATGCTGCGAGGCAGACGGAGGTGATTCGTCGTTGTTTATTTTAGCCTTTTTTGACGTCATGTTCACCTTCTGATACAATGTTGTCCATTTCAAGAGTTGTTTTTACTTTTTTTTTTAAAAGAAAAGAAAAAGAAAAACACTGAAAGGTTTGCTATATCGGATGAAATGAGATATGGCTGAGAGGGAGCCTAGCAGACACCACCTACTCCATGACCGTCCTTATAAACCACTCATTTCCTGAATGTTTGACATTGCCTTCCATCCATTTCAGTAGTAGTCCAGCTCCAGGTCTTACAAGTATACGTGAAATCTGACTTTCCAGACAGGAGTTATTGTGACTTCCTGTTTTATTGCAAACGTTTGACGAGCACTTCATATATGCTTTTCTTCGTCGTGTGGTAATCAACAGTTACAGTTTCAGTTGTATAAATTCCACAGGGCTGAGCTGGAAGAGTCACCGAAAAATTGACAGTTCATTCTCTGAGTGGGTGGGCCTTAAGTAATGCCATGAATCAACAATACCAATGTGTCTGTAGGTGCTCACTGATGAAGCACAAAAAAATCCGTTCAGATCGGATGATGTATCACTGAGATATAACTATTGGACTAATGTAGGGGGCGCACTCGAGTCAAACGTTAAACAACAATACAAATGTGTCTAGAAGTGCTCACTGATCAAGCACAAAAAATCTGGTGCAGATCGGATGATGTATGGCCGAGATATAAATGTAAGAATAATGTAGGGGGCGCTATAGAGGCTATTGGCCACTTATCATGGATTGCTGTTCAAGGGATGGATAATGATTGATCATATTGATTTTGGTGCACCTCGGCTCAAATCTGTGGAATTTAGAGCCAAATGTAATGCGACGGCGTTACGTTTTACTTCGCCACGCCACCCACATGCTCCACCCAAAACTGTCAGTGTTGGAAAGCAAGTTACATCAACATGTCTTCGGTCACTGGACACACTGTCATGCTGATTAGATCACAGGGGTCAGCTTGGAATGTTAAATGTAAAACTTTACACCGTGTTGTCAGGGGGCGTGGCTTAAGTCATGTAATGATTTGACCATTCAGTCTTGCAGGGGACCTGATGTGGATCAATCACTGAAGGTTTGATGTGTCAGACAGTTTTCATTTATGAGCTATTAGCGTTATGTTTTTCATGGAGAGAGGTCAAACTTTCAGGTCCCTCTCTCCCCTAAACAATACTCTTCATTCCCATTTGTAACCTCCACCCTAAAAATCTGGTCACAATTTAGACAACACTTCACCATGCCAAACTTCACTCTCTATAGCCCCATATGTGATAACCATGCTTTCCTACCAGCCATATTAGATCCTGTCTTTGCTCAGTGGTGGAGAGCAGGCTTAAGTAAATTTATTGATCTTTATATAACTAGAGAAGATCAAATTTAGCGTTAGAGGATCAGTCCAAACATTTTAGAAAACATGGACTCTACTATATTATTTTGAGATATATATATATATATATATATATATATATTTTTTTTTTTTTTTTTTTTTTCATTTAACCTTTATTTATCCAGGTAGTCTCATTGAGCCACGAGAACTCATTTTCAAGAGAGATCCGTTTAGGGAGCAGATGGGGGTTAAGGGCCTTGCTCATGAGCCCAGAGTGGGGCGAGTGAGGGTGGGGCCAAGTGTGGGTGCTTCACCTACCCCACCCACGTTTTTGATGTTGTCGGTACCCGGGGCCTGAACAGGCGATCTTCCGATCACATGCTCACCTTCTCTAACCTCTGCGCCACCACTCCACCATAAATTAGATGCCATCCCTCAAACTTGTAAATTAGGCAGTAATTAATCCTACTGTGAATATATGCCTGCGCCCCCAGCCCAGTGGCCTCTGTAAACCCTCTTATTTCTAACTACTGACTTACTCTTATGGTTTTAAATATCCATATTCTATTTTAATCTCTGCATATATACTTGTGTTTATTGAATGTAAGTTATCCGCAAATTTATTTTATGCTGTCTTGATTTTGTGTGTTTTCATCCTTATAATCATTCAGCACAACAGCTGATTAATTTCAGTTTATTTATTTCAGTTTATTTATTTATTTATTTATTACTTTTGGCAGCAAGGTGGGAATGGATGCGGAAGGAAACAAGCAATCCAAAAAAAGTTACAGTTGATGTTATTTCTGTAATCAATGTTCTGTTTTTGCTGGATGAATAAAAATAATAATAATAATAATAAAATACTAAGGAAGGCTCTGCTTTATATCTACCCCCCCCCCCCCCCCCCATACACACACACACACACCGAGAACTTCTGTGAACGTTTATCAGAACTGTACCAGCTGACAACTAAATCTTGTCAGGACTATGGTACTATCTGGAAGTTCTTCATGGACAAATCTCCCCTTCTTATCGTAAATGCATATTTAATGTGTCTATAAATGTGCTTGATGGTAGTTTTTTGATGTCTTAAACGTGTCCTGATAAGGACAAGCTGTGGAGAGAAATTTTTTGTAATACCCCTATCCTTTCCTTATGGCCTTTCCCCTTTTCCATCTAAAGAATAAGGGGCCACCAGTGTTGCCAGGTGAGAAATGTAGGATTATCGTACTAGAGACATAAAATTATTGTATTTTGAGGGAAATTATTGTACACCCGTCATAACCAAAACAACAAATCTATTTATGTACTACAGTAGTGATGGGTCCGCTTCCAGACCGGCTCTGCTTCTTCTTCTTTTCTTTTTTTTTCTTTTCCTCACTCATGGGGTGGGCGCAGCGGCCTATTCAGCCAATCATGGCCGTTGTTCTGAGGCAAACGCATACATGTCACTTGTAAGTAACATTTAGAAAAGCACGATTGGCTGGAATTTCCAGCCAATCGTGCATTTGTTTGCGGACCCAGATGCCTTCAGGGTTCACAAAATAACTCCGAAAGACAGTTGCGAGAGGCTGATGACAATTGATTACAACCAGACATTCACAGAATGGTCAAATTATCGTATATTTGGCCTTTTTGGGGATTATTGATCATACAGAGGGCGAAATTGTTGTACAAATACGATAATTATCGCACACCTGGCAACACAGGGGGCCACACTCTTAGGAGCAGCAACATTGTGCACTACGCCCATCTTTCAGACAACTGTACAAACATAATCTCAGTGTACTGTACTATGGTGCAATAATAATAAAGCTTATTCTGATTCTGAACAGGACACCAGTCTGTCTAACAACCATTCACATTTTAATAGGAAATTTTTTACAGGGACCTTGTTCAACCTACTTTGTAGTCCTCGACCTCAGACTTCAAGACAAGCCTGATATATAATGTTCCAGTCTGTAGGTTAGGTTGAATTAACCTTTTTGATATAATTTTCAATGATTTTGATCTGATCTTATTAAACACAAACTGTTGCTCTAATTTTATTTTGCAGTCCGTTTTATGATTGGCCTCCCTAACACCTGATCATACTTACTAATCAGCATGTACCCTTCATTTAGTGATTACCTCCCTTGGTGTAAAATTTGTGTCTTGGTTTAATTTGCCTTTTGTCAGATCATCTGTTCACCTCTGTTAGTTCTTGTTATGCTGGCCAATTACACATACAGTAGTCTTACATTCACAGTTCATGTCATTAGTTTGTTTGTTGAATAAAAAAAAACACTTTCCTGCCTCCATGCCTGCCTCTATGTGGGTCCTATCTACAAGCATCTGTGACAAATTTAGATTATTTTCAGTGCTAAATATGCCTCAAGACAGCCACCAAACTATAAACTGAAAAAGAGCTGCAAAATAATATAGTTTCTGGTCTGAAGCTGCCTGAATCAGGTTTTGTGGAACTTAGTTGTTTTGACAAATATCTTAAAATTTCACACAGTATTTCAAACAAAATAACCAATTAGGGAGATAATTAGTAATTTAAAAGAAAATTTTAAAAGCACATTGTGTAAAGATAAATTTAGAGGACATTTGTACATATCTAATGTTTACTGGCATCTCGTTTTAAATTTTCTTTAGGTTCCACTCTGTATTTATATAGAAACAATTTGTCATGTTTTTGATTTTGTAACAAGGAAAAAATAATGATGCATATTGAATATACTCTGTTGCAAGCTTCAAAACTGCTGAACAGACCTGGTAAACCTCAACGCATAGTGAGAGTGAACTGGGAATGTCTGGTGGAGCCCTCGATCTTTGCAATCTAGGGGTGTAGAAACAATTTTTTTTTTTAAGAATCTAGATTCTTAGTCCTGCAAATTCTGAATCAATTCTAAAGGCCCATAAATCGATAAAAAAAAAAGTGTTTAATTTTATTTTTTCCTCTCCTGCTCCCAAGCATACTGCATATCACATTACGTGTCCGCTCGGCCGCCATAAAAGTTTGGCCATGTATGCCACCGTACAGCAAGCTAGTTAGCCAGCTCCCTTTATCTGAATGGCGTCTGTTAGCATGGAGGAGAGGGACAGCATGATTCAACCTGCTCCTTCATCTTTAAAAAAGTCATTTCAGATCTTAAAATGTTCCAGGAGAAGACAGAGCTTAACAAGAGCACGATTGTTTGCAAGAAGTGTAAAATAAAATTACGGTACAGTATTTCGGAAATACAACAAAATGCGCAGAAGATTAAAAAAAACTGAAGTCTGTAGTTTATTTTGAGTTAAAGGTTAATGCACTTTGGTAGATTGAAGTCTGTTTACTTTTGTATTTATATATTTTGAATCATTTGTCTGTAATGGACTGGAGACCTGTCCAGGTGTCCCCCACCTCTCGCACAGTGATGGCTGGACATGGGCACCAGTGACCCCCGTGACTTGAAAAAGAAGTGGGTAAAGATGATGGATGGATGGATGGATTAATTAGTTGTTCCTAGATTTTTTTATTTTTAGAAAATTCCAGGCAACTAAGCTAACCTAATACTGGTAATTTAAGTTACAGAATGTTATGCACACCTATATTTGTTCCCATTTTTTGGTATAAATATAAAATGATGCAAAAATATTTGATACAGTAAGGAACCTAAATTAGTGTTTTAAATACATGTTCTATTTGTTTACATTGCTGTTTATTCTTCATAGCTTAAAAATTGTTTTAAATAAATGTTCTATTATATTGTTTATTCTTTTCAGCTTGTCGTTACATAATAAATCGGAATTGAATCGATTGCCAGACACAGAGATTTGCACCCCTAGTGCGATCTTCAACTCATACCCCCAGGAGAGTTTTTCCACATGCACCCGGGAGGTTGGAGACATGGAATCTGAATGAGCTATGTTCATGGCCTCTATTGCAGATGCTGCTTCCAGGAGATGTGGCATGAAGATCATTGGTGCCTGTCGAGGCAATAACCAAAGGACCTGCTATGGACAACAGTAGTGATGGAGGCCATCAAGCTGAAGAAGGAGGCCTTCAGGACTTGGGTGTCTCAGAGAACTCCACAGGCAACTGACAGATACAGGGTGGCCAGAAGAACTGCAGCTTTAGTGGTTGCAGGTGCAAAATCTTGGGCATGGGAGGAATTCAGACCAATGCGGACGTATTCCTGTTTTAGCATTTTACATTGCTTTATAATGTAGCTGTTTTTGTTTCATTTTTATATAATTATTTTATTTACTTTTCATTGTATATGCTTTTATGATTGTCTATTGTTGTCTGTACTTCATCTGTGTTCTTTCTTTAAAACAGGTCTTTTTTGTAAAGGAGTGTTAGCCACTCAATGTGACAAACCTGTAAATAAAAGTTGAATGAATAAAAAAAATCAGGAAGGCAAGAAGAAGAACTTTTGGTCAGCCTTCAGGAAGTTCTTCCAAACCGTTTAGTGACTTAAAAAATAAATACAGACCCTATTCCAGGCTGTTTGATTTGGGTGGGAGACTGCTGACCCAGACTGAGGACATAGTTGAGTGGTGGAAGTAGCACTTTGAGGATCTCCTTAAACATACACCACGTCCACTTTTAAGGAGGCAGAATGTGACTCTAGGTAAGCCAAGTCTATTACCATGGCAGAGGTCACTTAGTCAGCCAAAAAGCTCCTTGGGATGGACAAGATTTGCCCCAAGATGCTGAAGGCTCTGAATGTTATGGGGCTGTCATGGTTGATTTGTCTATTAAATGTTGCATCGAGAACTGGGACAATGTCTGTGGAGTGGCAGACCAAGATGGTGGTTTCCATTTTTTAAAAGGGGGACCAGAGAGTGTGTTCCACCACCATTTGTGGCATCACACTTCTCTCCCTCCCCAGGAACGTTTACTCCAGGATATTGGAAAGTAGGTTCCAATCAATTGTCAGACCTCATATTCAGTAAGAGCAGCATGTTTTCCATCTTTCTTATGGACCAGTGGACTAGATCTTCACCCTTGCAATGTCATGGGATGGTCATGGGAGGTAATGGTGGTCATAGTAATTTTAAGAAGTTCATAGGAGTTTTCTTCTCCATTGTGCATGCATTTAGTGGACCTGGAGAAGACTTATGACTGTGTTCCTTGAGGTGTTGTAGAAATATGGTGTACCAGGGATGCTTTTAAGTGTGATCTGGTCCCTGTATAGCCAAAGCAGGATTGCAGTGCAATGATTACATTGTAAGAAGGATTACAATGTGGATTATACACATTCTTGGTACAAAATCGAATTTGTTCTTATCAAGCTCTCTGGTTTGAATCCAGGTGCAGACAGAAACGAGGAACGCTGGGGTTAAAAAAAGAAACTTATTTATTTAAATGATCAAAAACAAAAAGCTGACATGGCAGCAAACTAACAAAAATAGTGAACTCTGGGAGACATGGGAGTACAGAGCATGACTGGCAGAGGAACCACAATCCACGAGGGACAAACAGAATGAGACATTATTTAAAGACCAAAAGTAATGAGAGGGAATAATAAACACCTGGGGAGGATAATCAGGACCAGGTGAGAGTGTGATGAGCAGAAGCTGGCAACAAGACGAGAGAAGCACTGGGGAAGCTGGAAACTCAGGAGAAACATACTCAAATAACTCAATATTATAATCATAAGTACAGTAGACCCTCTTTTATCGTGGGGGTTATAGTCCAGAACCCCCTCCCCCCACCACCACCACACACACATACACACAGACACACACACACACACACACACACACACACACACACACACACACATAATAAGTGAAAAACTATGAAGTAGGAATGCTATATTTATTTTTTTATTTTATTTTACACTTAAAAAAATTGACATAGATTTCTGAGTTTAAACAACAAACCAAAATAGTTCAGTAAACTAATGAATTTAAATCAGCTAAACTAAAACCAAAGTTTATTTAACAAGAATTTATTAATCAAGATAACTTGATAATGTTTATTCAATCAATTTAAAATTTTAAGTTGAGTGGGTAGCCTTAAATGCCTTAAAATTCTAAGGCTTTATAAACCCTTACCACATCTTTGCAATGTTCTAAACTCTTAAACCTACGTAATTTTAGCAACATACATATATGTACAGCACAGTTAGCTACCGCAAAATTTTATGTGGGTACTCACCAACCTTGGTCTGGTTCTGATCAGCTCTCTGCAGCCCTTGAGAACCAAGATGCTTTTAGAGAGAGCCAGACCTTTGCATCATAAAACCACACAATGGTCCCGATCAAGTCCAAATCCATATAAAAAAAGTCATGGTGAGCATCAGAGAAAACACCGGACCTCAAAGCAATGCCTCCCCGCTCAGGAGGTCTCATGGACCGGCAAGCAGCACTCTGATTGACTGATGAGGTTGGACGGTTCTGGTCCAATTTCTGGTCAGTTCCATATGGCTCTCTGCATCCACTGAGCGCCGAAGTCACTATGAATAAGAACCAAACTTTTTCTGATCAGATCAAAACTTTCCCTCCATTTCAGCAAAAAGCAACTTTGGCTTCTGGGTAGTCCACTGTTGGCTTCTGGGTAATGTAGTCCTTTTGACTGATGATACATCCATCCATCCATCCATTATCTTTACCCGCTTATTCCATTTTGGGTCACGGGGGTCGCTGGTGCCCATGTCCAGCAATCACTGTGCGAGGGGCGGGGTAACCTGGACGGGTCGCAAGTCCATCACAGGGACACATAGAGACAAACAACCATTCACTCTCTCATTCACACCTAGGGACAATTTAGAGTTGCCAATCAGCCTAACATGCATGTTTTTGGTCTGTGGGAGGAAACCGGAGCACCCGGAGAAAACCCACGCATGCACGGAGAGAACATGCAAACTCTGCCCAGAAAGGCCCCTGGGCCGGGGTTTGAACCAAGGACCTGCTCGTTGAGAGGCAGCAGCTCTACCAGTTGCGCCACCGTGCTGCCTTCTGATGATACAGTATAGGCTTATTGAAAGAAAACTACAAAATGGCGGTGCATGTCCAATGTATTTTTTCATTAACTTTTTACTGTATCTTGTACTGTCCCAATCAAGGGAGTAATGTTAAAGTTGATAATCGTGCAATGTGCACAATCATTTTTTTTGTGTGTGTTTGTGTGTACACTTTGACTTGGAAAAGCCATAAAAGAGTGAGTCCACAAAAGTTGAACAGTGAAGTAGCGAAGGACTACTGTTGACAAACATCACAAAACACAAAGATTCGGACAGTTATCGTACGGGTTGGACTCTGCCAACTTTGTCCCTTGTCTCTGATACTGTTTGCAGTGTTCATGGACAGAATCTCGAGACACAGTCGTGGAGAGAAGGATGTCTGGTTTTGGAACCTCAGGGTTTCATCTCTGCTTTTTGTGGATGATATGGTTCCTCCAACTGTGAAGCAGCTTTAATGGGAGTCAGTTCCTCTAAGTCTGAGACCAATAATATCATGCATATGGTCATAGACCAATAATCTCATATATGAATAAATATATATATATTTACAGGTATATATATATATATATATATATATATATATATATATATATTTATAGGAGGGTTAGCACAGAGGTTAGAAAAGGTGGGTCTGCGATCAAAGATCATTGGTTCAACTAACTTCCAGTACTGACAACATCAAAATGTGGGTGGGATAGTTGAAACACCCACACCTGCCTTCACCATCCACCCCAATCATTTTAGTAAACTACTGTATACTTTTAAGAATACTTTTTAAATATAAAAACTAGAAAGTATAGTTTCCTCAAGTGATCCCAAAATCAATCTAAGGTGGCCAAGGAGCAGTGTACCTCGTGATGGATAAATAAAATAAGATAAAAACTGCATTTGTTCTTCTACAGTGTCACTGTGTTCTTCAGTCAGTTTTTGTTCCGATTGTTAATACGATATAGTCCTAACCTTACTAAAATGTATCTAAAAAAGAATGAAGCTGCTCACAGCACTGTGGGTTTTACAGACTTAAAGTTGCTGTTTTACTTCTTCCTGCTTTCGCTCATCTTCTGTACATCCCTTTATCTATGCATTTGTTTTTTCTGTCACACTTGTTGCTTTTTTTCATTTTCACCTTTCTATTGTCATTGTCTGCTTCTCTTCTCAACTCCTGTGCACAGTCTCTTGTTACCATAACAACCAATGAATCCAGTGCCCTTCAAAACAATTAGCATTCTACACTACTGCTCCTGCCTTTCCAAACCAAATCCACCCTTCACAGGAGTCTGGGAACAAAAATGCAATTTAAAGAACACAGCCGGTACCAAGGTACCTTGCAATTATGGTATACACAAGTCCACAGCTGGCAATATATTGTTTACATGTGGATAATATATCTGCCATTTATAAAGGCAAAGGTCGGATAAAAGGTCCTTGGCCTCCGGCCCAATATTCTGTAGACTGCCATAACGACTGCATGTGTGTGCTCCTGGCCTGATCCTAGATGGAACACTGTCTGCAGTACTTACTTCATGCATGTGAATGCAAAATTACAACATTCAGATTGATGAGGATGGTTTTTAATTCAATATTAAAAAAAGTAGTAAATACAAACTGAGATAATATTAATTTATTAATATTTGTGCTCAGTTTTATTAAAATATTTTATTGCTATTCAAAGACCAACTTTACAAAGCCCTGCATTAAATAATTGTTTTTTTCACTTGCAAATAAGATAATAATAATAATAATAATAATAATAATAATAATAACAATAATAATAATAACAACAATAATAATAATAATAATATTGCTGCAGGCAACTAAGGTTTGATCAAAGATGCAACAGGTTTATTGGAAATCCAGCTCTGTCCCCAGTTTCACTCTCAGCTCCTCCTGGGGGACACATAGGTGTTTCCAGGTATAAGCGATATGTTATCCTTTCAGCAGTTCTGTGTCTGCTCTGGGGTCTCCTCCCAGTAGGACATTACTAAAAAACTCCCAAAGGGACGTCAGAGTCAAGTCAAACAATTTGCTAGTCCCATTGGGTAATTCATTTAATCCCTCAACCATCTCAGCTGGCTCCTTTTGATGTGTAGGACCAATATCTCTACTCAGACTCTCTCCTGGAAGACTGAGATCATCACCCTACCTCAGACACTATTTGGGGAAAACTCATTTTCAGTCAAATGTCTCTGTGATATCACTGTTTTGGCCAAAATGTTACGATTATAGGTGTAGGTTAGAACCAGTGAATCTAAGACTTTGTCTCTTGGCTCAGATGTTTTTTTTGTTTGTTTTATCACTACTGACTGGTGCAGGTCCCACATTACAGCAGACAAAGCCCCAATCTGTTAGCCCATATCTAGCCCACAATCACTCATGAACAAAACACTGAGATACTTCAACTCTTCAGCTTAAAGCAGAAACTCACCCCTGGAGAAATCATTAAACCTTTGTCTAAGACTCGTGGCCTCAGATTTGGAAGAGCTGACCCTCATTCCAAATGGTTCACACTCACGTGAAATTCACTCTAGTGATCCCAAAAGAATGGGGAGGGCAACAAAACCAAATTATCAATTAAGAAGCAAACTTCCCCAAATTGGTCAGTTTCCTGTACACAACTATGCTCTGAGATTTTCTCCCTGAACGCCACAAACAGCTGATCATTTTTATTTAAATACAAGGTTTTTGTCATACCCTATAAACATTATAGAATGTCATGTTTGCTACAGTAAAGGTTCCACTGTCACATAAGCTCCATCAGACAGAACATTAACTGCTAGCTTTTTGCAGCTGTTATGGCAACTTAGATTAGTTTACTACTAATCCAGGCTTTATGCTTAGAGTGATGAGTACCTCTGATAAAAACCCATCCATTTTTTATATTGTTGTTTGAAAACTACTGAGTCAGGATTCATTTGACTGTTGGTAGCATCGCAGGTTTATCTTAGTTTCTTTATCCTGATGTATGCTCAATAATCCAGGTAGAAAATTCTAGTTAAGTCTGGTCCTCTGGACCGGTCCAAAAAAACTACAAAATGTAGAAACGTTGCGTCTTTCATCCGAAAGACTTCTTCAGTCTGAGGAGCTGTATTCAGCTCAGTCTTATAAATACCACCCTCTCATAATGGATCAACCAGTTTGTTGTTGACATTTAAAATTAGCTGTTCACATGATAGAGGACCAGACGTAACTTTTTTAGACTTAGCCGCTTTAGTTTAACATATTAATATTTTGCTACCTCAGTTATTTGAGGAAATTATACTTTTAAGCAATATAAATATTAGAACAGGGCTGCAACTAACGATTATTTCAATAATCGATTCATCAGCCGGCTATTTTTTCAATTAATCGACCAAAAATAAAAAAATCAACCCCTTTATTCCTAAATTGAACATTTGACTGACATAGAAATTCGCACAAAAACAGGCCGAGTTTTTTTTTTCAAACTTTATTCAGTCAGTCAGCATTGACAATGAACTGCCTGTGAACAAAACGCAACAGCTCTGCAGCGCCGTGAAAGACGCATTATCGTGCGACACAACGAATCGATAATGAAATTCGTTGCCAACTCTTTTAATCATCGATTTTTAACAATTTTATTGATTCGTTGTTGCAGCCCTATATTAGAACACATAATTTCCTCAAATGATGGTGGTTGGTCAGTTTACATATATCTATGGTGGTGGCCATCTTGGGTTTTCATATGGCAACCCAATTTCTAGAGGTGATCTTTCAGCTAGATGCAGCTGCACACGAAAACGGAAGTCAGTACGTCCCTCGACTTTTGCAAGATATCATGCTCACAACATGCAAGAACAGATGAATGGATGAGCAGAGGATTTCCAATTCCCCCTCTTTGCTTAGCAACAGAGGACAAAAAAGGCTGATACATTACCCCCTCCTTCCCTTTCTAGTACATTAGTAACTCTGAGGAAGGTTATTATTGGTACAGAGTCTCAGAGTTCACATCACTGAAGATGACTTAGTGACTGTCAATGCCTTACTTCTGAGCAAAAAGTACATGTTCTTCAGGAGTCTGAAGTAAGAATTTCCTCCCCATGCTTCGCCACCTTTTATTGTTGAGAGCATCCTGACAAGTTGCATCACATCCTGGCGCAAATGACAGAAAGCCTCTGCAAAGTGTGAAAAAGACTAGGAGAGTCTTCAAGGTCCCATTCTGCTCTTTGGAGACCAGTTCAAGGGGAGATTCATAAAGAAAGTCCTCAGGATTGCAGGACAGTCTTCTCATCTCTCTCCCATAAGATGTTGACTTCCTGTCATTTGGGAAAAGATAGTGCACCACTGAATTATGAACATCCAGAATGTGCAACAGATGGATTCCAAATATAGAAAAGTTGCTTAATTCCTGCTAACACCCATCTAGATAAGATAATTGCTTTGGAATCAGTATATTTTAATATTGAAATAAAGAAATGAAATAAAAATGTTTTTATGTGTGAAACATGTTTTATACATAATCTTGCTGTGCAGCTTGGACTCTGTTTTGACTTTCCAAAAGTCACACATGGCTGATAAAAAAAATGCAGTAAACATAACAGATCAATTCTTCACAAAGCAATGGACAAAGGAATAAAATTTGTATTATTTTTGAAAATGTTAATTATTAATGACATTTTTTGCTACACACTACTTGATAATGTGACTGTTTCTTCAATTCCTGGAAGGCTTGGTCTAGGCATAGCTTGTTGTGCACCCTTATTAATCCCTATAACTCTGGGGAACATGAGACAGATGTTGATTGAAGAAGATTGTAATGGAATTAATTACTGGTACATAAAATATAGTTTTTATTGATTTAGTTCATTAATTAATCAGTTAATGAAATCTCCCGTTGAATCTTCTTGCTTCCGTCATTCAAAATATATCCTTGTTTTCTATGAATATCTATAATGTTATAAAATGAGTATGTTTTTTCTGCACTCGCTCAAGATGGAGACATTTTCCTATCCCTCCCATTTTCCACTTCCTCCTGCTTTTTACTCTGTGTCTCAGAGCTCCTGTTAAACATCTTCCAAACGAAAAATACTGTTATGAATCTTTTGAGCTGGACTTTCAACACAATCAACAAAATATTTTCAACAAAACAACAGGGTCCTGGAGAGCCCTCATGTCCCACTGAGACTCATGCTGCAGGATACATCATGGACCTGTGTGGGGTGTGAGAGGTGATGTGTCTTTCACTTCTGTCTTAGGAGGACGCCAAAGATGTTTATATAATTGGATTCATGATAACAGGGTTTCTGCTTTTGGGCATTGGTCGGTTCCTATGTTCTCGGCTTTTGAGGAAGACATCTACAGCAGTTCCGGCCATGACAAAACTGCCAAGTCTGTGTGACGGTTTGGTTCGTGCTATGAGTAATCAAAATCAGATGATTCCCGAGTTAAACCGTAAGATGGAAGCGATTTGTGAGAATCGCAGGCCACCTGCGGTTTCTGGGACTCGCCAGCATGTTGGAGATAACCTTGAATGAGGCTCAAAGCACGGATCAGTGAAATACCCATAAATCTGGCCATTTTGGATGTGGAAAGTACCAGCAGGAATCAAGACCTGCTTGAAGAAAATCAACAATTGTGATTTATCTAAATCTGACATCGTATCAGTACTATGGCCTATCTGGAAGTGCGTCATGGACAAATCTCACCATCTTGATGTCAAATGCATAAGTAAGGTGTTTATAAATGTGCTTGCTAGTAGAGTTTTTTGATGTCTTAAATTGTGTCTTGATAGGACAAGATGTGAAGAGATCTTTTTTTTTGTAATACCACTATCCATCCTCATCGTCTTTTACTTTTTCTATTTAATAAAGTATTCTGATAAAGAAAAGAAGGTTAAAATAATTTAATCTGGACAAGTTTCTTTAAGGGAGAAATGTTTCGTCTTCCATCTGGAAGACTTCATCAGTCTGTGACCTGCCAACCAGATCTGTCCCATAAGTAGCCTTCATTGCTGTGTTTCAAGCCAACCTCCTGTTGGAAACTCAGAAGCAGGCGTTTACCACATGCAAAATGACTCATCTGTCCAAAATTCAATCATCATATATAACAATCAAATGTTTAGGCCAGATGGCCATCTTGCTACTCACAGAAACAGCCTGCTTCTGAGATTCCAACAGGAAGTTGGCTTGAAACACAGCAATGGAGGCTACCTATGGGAAAGATCTGGTTGGCAGGCCACAGACTGATGAAGTCTTCCAGATGGAAGACGAAACGTTTCTCCCTTAAAGAAATTTGTCCGGATGAAATTATTTTAACCTTCTTTTGTTATCTACCTGGATGACTGAGCCTACAAACCTTAATCGGATAAAGGATAAGATGCTGCGCTCTTGTAGAAGCGGCAATGTGCACTCCGCCCATCTTTTGGATGACCGTACGAACATAATCTCACTGTATCTTGGTACAAAGATGATAAAGCTTTTTCTGATTATGATTGCACAACTTCTTGTTTTTTTCCTTGACCACATTATGTAAAAATGACTTTTTGAGCTTCAAGGCTGTGACTGGTAACACCCACATGTCGGCCTTTTAGCCTGTGCGAGGCAGATGGGAGTAGAAGGCATCATCGTCAGACACCCATTAGAAAGAATAAATGCTCTGACAGAACATGCTCTCACAGGAAATGAGGGGATGCCTCAAGCCTTCTATCTGCTCTCAAGATCTGTTCAGCTGCACTGCACACAATGTTTTCAATCGAGTTAACGGTTCAGAATGGATTCAATCAATTAATGTGACATTGTTGCGGGCCGGCAGTCAAATGGAAACATTAAATCATCTTTCCAAGTATTCTGGCACCAATACACCCCCGCAGAGAGCAACCATTTCCTTGCTGAGAGTGATGCAGATTAATTCCCTACAAACATTCTAATTGCCTAATGAACCTTTTTCAAACAGCAGAATTGTTTTGAGCTATAGAACCCTTGAAGATGCACCCAAAGTCAAATTCAAAGCAACCATGTAAAAATTATTCATTGAACTCATAAGTACTAGCTGCCACATTTATAATGTGCACTCTTTAAAATAAAGAGCATGCCATGAGTGATACTAAAAAAAGACAAAAAATTAGCACATTTTGTATAACATCTCATTGTTCTGTGACTACCAAGCCTTGAAGTAAAGATTATCTGAACTATAATGGAAAACTCTTGATTAGTTTAAAATGTGTTAAGATGTGGAAAATGCTTCTTTGTCATACATCACCCATTATCTTTATCGATCAGAGATTATCCTTTGCACTTTTAAAAACTTTTCTCGTTAAAAACTTTGACAACAGACTTTCGTCTGAAATTAATTCAGCAGCTGAGTTTGCACAAGAAATTTTCACATTCAAACACGATTTGATTGATGTGCAGAACTTTAAATCAATGCATATTCCCTCTAATAAACTTTTTTTGCTACTAAATGTAACTTCTTATGAGATGTTTTGAATCAACCCGTACTGTTCTCACTTTAAGAAACAGCATTGTACAGTCCAATTTTCTGGCTTCTTGACCTTATCTGGTTTGTTCTTTTTTTGTTCCCTTATGTGAAGTGAAGTGAACAGGAAGGATTGAAAATACCTTCTGTCCATATGTGAGCATGACAACCTGAAAAATAAGTGAGGTACCGACTGCCATTTTCATGTTTGGCTACATCTGAGTATAAGAAAGACTCCTTTTAAAAATTGGGTTGCCATAGCAAAATCCAAGATGACTTCTATCATTTGTGAAAGTATTTTAACTTTAAAGCTGATTAACTTGAAAATGTGCATTATGGCAACTTCCATTTTGGTGTGTGGCTGCAGCTAGGCAGAAAAAAAGACACATATCAAAAATTACATTGCCATGTCAAAATCCAAGATGGCCACTA
>NC_056500.1:36548026-36565498 GCF_014905685.2 Nematolebias whitei
CTATATACACTCACACATTTTTCCCCCTCAATTCCTGTCCATGGTCCTCATTTCAAAAACTACAAACATTCACTATTCAAGTACTTCAGCAAAAGGAGTAATTGGCATATCACTTATTGTAACTATTATCATCTGGACCTTGTCAATGTTTCTGCTTATGTCCTAGCCAAGGCCAGATTTTTGTATGTATAAATCAGCTATAGTTCACTATTAAATCTCCTCTAGAGACGATGTCTGGAAAGGATATTTATGTTTAGAGTGTTCCTAGAACAAGCTCAAACTGATCTGAAATAAGTTTTCTTAATACTAACTGGGTGTTCATGAGTGAGCCACATAAAATTATTGAAATTGAAATATTAAATGCACCACGAAATAAGCAGCCATTACCTGTACTTATTGTAGTTTGAATGAGTTTTACTTTTATTATAACTGCTTGTTAGATAAATCAGTTTTGTTGCCAGGTCTGAGTCCCACATGAGTGATTGTGACAACTCCACGATTCTGTGAAAGGGGTCAGTCAGTTTTTCAGAGAACATTCACTAATGTAGTATGAAAATGTATTACTCAAGGTGGAAGGTATTTATCATAGTTTTGGGGGAAAAGTACAGTGTACCAATACTGAAAGTCAGACAGGAAGGAAAGCTGTGTAGACCATTTAAAGAACTTCACTGGCAAACATACTACAGCTGGTATTGAAAATGGATGGATGGATGGATGGATGGATGGATGGATGGATGGATGGATGGATGGACGGCTTCACGAAGATTGACACTCCCCCCAAGAAACATATACAGAAAATCCCCTTGTAGTTGGGCAGCTTCTTCCTACTACACAACTACTTTCCCAATGGGCCATGAATGTGCTTCTAGTGACTGCCAAAGCTCCACCAGAAGCCTCTCATCATTGTGTCGTTGGCATTCATGCAAAGCAGAGTGATGGGAAGTCAGTCCCTTGGTGTCCTCTGACTCTCCCTTGCACACCACGTTTCTGCAGGGCTACCCATTCAACAATCGCTGCTTCATCACCCCGCTGTTGTATTTTTTTAAACTCAGCAGGAGGGCGGCTTCTAGCTGTATTGGAGGATGCAGTTACCATTTGATGCACAGGTCTTAACCCAATCTGACTGTATGATTTCAGCCTGGAGTTTATTCCAATGTGACGGGTTTTAATAGCATGAAGTTCTGCACACTGGTGCCAATTTTAATAGACTTTTGGTGGATGGAAACCTCATGCTTTCTAACCAAGAAGTGCGACAAGAAACACAAGGTTTAAAGTTGTAAGGCAGGTGAGACATTTTACAATGTGATCTGTCATCAAAACTACTTTTTACCTGAAGTTTTACAAGCAACAATTCAATAAAGCTATTTCAGAGTGTAGGGCTCAAAATCCCCATGCTAAAACCTTCATTTATTTTAACCATTTCTTACAGGACTGTCGAACATTTAACCAGACATTCTGTGCCCAAATAAACTTGTTTTCAATTCACTCTGCTCAATAAACGAACTGCAAAAGAACACTGTCATTATTGTCAAAGATAGGAAAATAAAGGATCACTAAATAAAAAGTCAAATGGCGTTATCTTACAAATATATATGTGGTGAGAAAAAATGGACAAAAACATAAAGACAACCTCAAGTTTATGCTTTTTTTATTGATAAAATATGAGAAATATATATTTTACCATATCATTTTTTATTAGAAAATAAGAAATTCTTAGTGAAAAATGTGTCAAAGTACAGGAAAGTTCAAACTTTTTTTAGGTGAACTGAGAATCAACTCAATTTTGAGAGGGAACACCTATACACTTTATGCAAACATGGTGGTGTAAAGGTTTCTACCAGTGTTTCTGTGAACAGCATTTAAATGTATCTCTCACTTTAAAGTGTTTCCAATCAATTGTCAATCAAAAATAAAGCTTTGTTTATTTTACCTGCAGGATGGATTAAATTCAGTTAAGTTTTTGAACATCCTTGAACAGCATTAGACTTATTGCATCCCTAACAAGTAATGGCAAACACAAAATCACCTGTTTTGATTTTCCAAAATTCTTCCTTATAACAAAACAAAGTAGGCATTTGCTTTGTTTAGGAATTAAACAGCAATAAAAGGTGTGTCTTTCAGACTCAACATTGTGATTGGAATAAAATAAAGCTAAGAAATTACCTTTTTACTCAGTCATTTAGGATGGGCCCAATGTGGGCAAGCCCATGTCTGTTACGCCCACACAAAAAAGTTAATCTGCTTTATAAAATCAAGGCACACTTTTGTTATGTGCAGAATGTGTGCCTACATTTCTCCATCTCAATATGTGAATATTTGGATCGAGTTGAGCCTTAATCAGATACAGTAGTTGTAGGTTCATCAACCATGCACCCTAGTATGTCAAAACCAGGCAAAGACAATGAATCAGCTTCAGTACATGGTTTTATTGATGATTCATATTTTCCCAGTTCATTTTAATCACTATTAATCCACACATATAGTGTTTTATATATTTTTTTTCTTTGGCAAATCCTTTGCAGTGAACTTAAGGATATCTAACATTACAATTTATTCCAAATACAGTCCACGTTTAAAAAAATAGAATGACTACAATTGGGTAATAGCTAGCATTGACAAAGGTCAATGTTACCTGATTCTCCTTTGCTTTCGCTGAAGATAGTGCAAAGGCAATTTAATTCCTAATTGACTGAGCAAGACAGAAATGTCTAAAACACATTTCCTCCCATACAGCCATCATGTTTCTCTCATTATTCACAAAATTAATAAGGCTAGCTTAGTTTCAAAACAAGATACTTGGACACATGTTTAGTTTACCAATTAATATGTCTTTGAAAGTGGCATGTACTTTACAGCACAGTGCAGCGTTAACTGTACTAACAGCCTCAGCCTTGTGTTTTGACAGGGGTGTGTGTCAGTTGCTTGCTGCAGCAGACATACTCTTAAAAAAGGACGTGTTACATCAGTTTGAAGAATGTGAGGTGATTCTATTTTCCTGGTACAATACTTCTGTTTGCTGTTAAACATCTTGTTAGCTTATTGTAAAGCAGCATTACCTCTCAGCTATCAAACAAAAAGGTTTATTATAATTGTGAAGTGCTGTGGTACTATTGCTGCACTAAATGCCCATCTGTAATTATGAACAATGATAAGAATGTTATGTCAGAGCAACATAAATGCATACAGTAATCAGTCATAATCCTAATGACCGTTGATTGATGGATTGAATTTATGAAATATTTTGTGTAGGGCATCCTTTACCACGACTTAAGGCCTACAATGCATTCTGCCCAGGATGAGAACCAAGCACTACTCCAAGTCTTCTGTTCCTTCCATTGTGAGGCTGCTAAACCTGGACTATGCTGTTTTGTTTTAGTACAAGTTTCAGTGACAAATTAACTATTTTTGTCTTATAGTTTGTTGTTTGTATTTATTGTATTAGGTTCATTAACAGTGTGTTGTAATTGAAAGTGGACTACAAGATTATAAATTAACTCCACTTTGGGCTTCATAAAGTTGTCTGACTTCAGCTCTGGATAAATGCTGTCTCCATGAATGAAACTTTAATGATTTCCTCCTTCCTTAACTTTGTTGCCCAACTGTCAAATGACTATATTGGCAACAGCAACCACACAGAAGCAGATTTTCCTCGACAGGATAGCAACAAACACAAAAAGATCTGCTTAATGGCTCAATAAATACAACAAGAGTCTGGGTCCAAGATCCCTGGAGACAAAATTGACAAAATATGATAACATCTTGTTGGAGGCAAGTTCAGTCCACAAAGATTATTTTTCCACAATCCAAAAGGACTCATATTATCCATTCTATCAATGCCCCTTGATCAATCACCACAGAACCCCCTGGATGTCCGTTGTCCACTCAGACTGGACATGTTAAAGCAGATTGGGGTACTTAAAGTAATAATTAGGATCTTTTAAAGCAATTCTGTGGGTATTTGATGCACAAAAAAATGTTTTTTCAGCTAACTTCAGGTTGCTTAAATAGTCTGCTTCTGACTGGACTGCTGAGCTATCAATAATTCCAAGTGGGCCCAAGATCAAAATAAATAAAGTATAAAGCTGAAAATAACCACGTTTTAATTTTCTATAGAAATTGTTGTATAGTAAACACTTGTCATTCCTTTACACTCCCATGTCTGAAACTGATAGTGGTATAAAATGTGTGCAAATTATCTGGCTCAGACTAGGAGGCTGGACCAGTAATTTAGCTTATTTACTTTTCCAATGAATTGCTGTACGTAAAAAACAAACAAACAAAAAAAGTTTGTTTACTCAGTGTAATTTTAAATGAGTTATCTGTTTACTGTTACAGAGGTTGAAAATATTTAATCCCAAGTAATGGATGGAATGTATGGAGACTTTAAGTACTTGGGGTCCACTGTCCATAAAAATGGGGACTGTGGTCAAGAGGTGAAGAAGAGAGTCCAGGCAAGATGGAGTGGATGAAAAATGTTTCATGAGTGATTTGAGACAAAAGGTGTCAACAAAGGTCAAAGGAAACATTTACAAGACAGTGGTGAGACCAGCTATGTTGTATGGTCTGGAGACAGAGACATGGACAAAAAGACAGGAGAAAGAACTGCAAGTGGCAGAAATGAAGATGTTGAGGTTCTCCTTAGGAGTGACAAGGATGGCTAAGGTTAGGAATGAGATCATCAGAGGTACAGCACAGGTTGAATAACTGGGAGATAAAGTTAGAGAGGCCAGACTGAGATGGTTTGGGCATGTCCAGAGGAGGGAATGGGGGTATATTGATAGAAGGAAAATTAGAAATGCAGCTGCCAGGTAAAAGACGAAGAGGAGATATATGGATGCATGTACAGTAGGTATTTGGAGTAATGATAGGTTTTCAGTTTCAGGTTTGGTTTATTTGTCATATGCAAAATCAGCTCAATGTCAACAATTCAATAAAATGCTCAGGACGAGAAGAACCGTCTTGACTCGCCATAAAAAAAAAAAAAAAACTGCAACAACAAATACCAAAGCATGCAATAAAACAAAAACAAGGTTCTAAAAGTTACAAAGAAATAAATCTACAGTAGTATCGTCCTACTGGAAGAGTGGTTCTGTTGGCAGTGAGGTTATCTTAGCAACATGGTCCAGTTAGCAGCCTGATACTATTAGTGGTGTGGTTTGGTTAGCATCGTGGTCATGTTAGCAGATCCCGTCAGCAGCATGATGATAATAAGGATGATGCAAAAAAAATGATAATGATAAAGGATGATAATAAGGACACAGCAAATTCCCTCCCAGACTGCCCTCCAGAACCGGGTCCGGCAGACAGAGAACATCCATGGTTTCCACATGGAACCGAATGGGTCCGTAGAGTTCGGTCCATGCAGGCAGATGGAGGATCATGGAGACGGATAACATGACAGGCCGGAGCCTGAGGCTGAAAGGGCTGAACCACAATGGCAGGATGGCACGATGGCAAAGCAGTGACACAGAAAACTCCAAAAGTGTGTTACAATCATACCCGTGGTGTGGGTGTGCAGTGTAGGTGCAAAAACAGTTACAATAAAAACAACAGGACAAAAAAAGAGTGATTCAAAAAGGAGCTCCTGTCACTGTTACCATTCAGCGACACACGTGATGTCAAAGTCAGAAGATGTAGAGGACAGAGTGAGATGGAGGACTCGCTGTGGTGAACACTGAAGAGGGAAAAACCTAAAGAAAAATAAGTTTGTTGATTACGTTAGAAACCCCAAGGACTTATCATCCCTTGTAGGAATGCATGTTGCCCATCACCTTTCATGTCTGAGTTTTAGACTAAGATCATCTTGTGATGAGAAATGATGAAGGTGTAGCCATTTTGATCAAACCTTCATAATAATGTTGTGTGGAAGATCTCATGCTTGGAGCATGTGTTGTGAATGACTATCTGCCATGATAGTTACTATGATGGTGGGCGACAGTGGCTGAGTGGTTAGAGCAGTCGCCCTCCAATGCAAGAGTTGGGCGTTCGAATCCAACAGCAGTCACATGCCAATGTGACTATACTTATATAGCACCTTTCTGTCTGATCAAGATACTCAAAGTGCTTTACACTACAATCTGTGCCCTCATCTACCCATTCATACAGCACTCTACTAGATCTCTACAAAGCTAATTGAGCACATCATTCTAAAGAGACTAATCCGTGCATTATCACATTCATACACAAATGGGACACACATCAGAGGCAATTGCAATTAGGGGTTCAGTGTCTTGCCCAGGGACACTTCAGCGTGTGACTGCTGGTGGATTTGAACCCCCAACTCTTGCATTGGAGGACGACTGCTCTAACCACTCAGGCACAGCCGCCCGTTTATTGAGGTGCAATTGGACCATATGTGATCCTGATTTTCATTTGAGATGACACCAAGGAATTTACAGCAGATCTAAACATGCATTAATGTCTCATGGCATGAAACAGTTGGGAATGTGTTGTGTTTATAAGAGCATGGATTTGGAGTTGAGGATGAAAGCTATAGGTGTTTGATTAAGTATGATGATTTGGCACCCACTTGAAGAAGCTTTGGAAACCCATTCCAGGAGAACATTAAAATGGCTCGCATAAAAAGAGGTCACAAGCACAATCTTAAGAACTGACAGCTTTATTAAAACCTCAATGTAATAAGGCCAGGACTTGTCCATTCTTGATTTACAGAACAGTTTTAATAAGAAGCTTCTTGGCAGTGGACACTCGTTTTTTTTTTCTGACAGATTGTGAATTACTTGGTCCTGAGTATGGATTTTTATTTTTTATTTTTTGTCTTAGAGGGTCAGAAAATATGGACACACTAAATTTGCTGTATTGTTTTGCATGGATGTTATTTTACATGTATAAAAAAAGACAAATTTTAAGTTTTTGTTTTGCCCTCACTTTGATTATGGGGTGTATTTTATAAAATAATTGTGAACTCAAGAATTAAACAAGTGAGCTGTCCTTAGTGGTGATTTATTACAAAATAATTAAAGAAATAACAAAATATGTGAGATAAAGAAATAAATACAAGCAGAGTATAAGCTCAGCAGAGCTCAGAGCATTTGCTAAAGTTGTGGCCCTAATTACCAGAAAGAAAATGTATTCGCCAGGGTTTGCTTGATTAGATTATAGGAAGAGTCAGGAAACCTTATGATTAGTAGACAGTATGTTGGATTAACTCTCATCTGTTTTCACAACATAGTGTGAAGGAGACAGTCCTAATGTCTGATTTTTTAGGATTTAACACAAAGGATTTAAAGTACTGGAGACATTTTAAGAAATGACTTCTCCAGACAAAATCTGGATGAAGGATGCTTTTGGCTTTGGGTTTATCCAAACCTGGTAACCTTATGAAATTGTATGTGATATTGCAAAATGAGTGGAGTATGTGTTGGGAATGACTCAGCTTCTCCCACAACACATTTTACCACAGTATCTGTAATATCTGACTTAGTTTAGGCCTTTTTGTTGGCTATAGTGGTGGCAGCCATCTTGAATTTTGTTAACTCCAGAAGGTAATTGCCAGAGGGAACTGTCAGTCCCTTTTGTACTTTCAGAGAAGAGTCAATAACTAAAATGTACCTAAAGATGTTGTAGTGACCCAGAGTAAGAAATGCATTGCATTGATAAAAAATTGCCACTGTATACCTAAATGCATAGGCGTCACATCAGTTATCACAAACAATGATGAGTCCAGCTACAGGCAGGAGGTGGAACACCTGGAGAGCTGGTGCAGGAAGAACAACCTTCACATCAATGTGAAGAAGATGAAGGACATGGTCATGGATTTCAGACAGAACAAACACACCTACCCCCCCTGAATATAGGAGGATCTGCAGAGGAAGTGGTCACCAACTACAAGTACTTGGGTGTGCACCTGACCTGAATGACAACCTCAGCTGGAGCAACAACACTAACAACTTGATTAAGAAAGCGCATCTACACTACTTCCTCAGGCGGCTGAGGTGGGCTTGACTGGGAAGCTCAGTCCTCACCTCCTTTTATAGGTGTTCAGTGGAGAGGATCCTGTGCTCCAGCATCAACGTGTGGCATGGAGGTTGCACAGCTGCAGAAAGAAAAGCTTTGCAGAGAGTGGTGAAGGCTGCTCAGAAGACTGTTAGAGTCAGTCTCCCACCCATCACAGACATCTACATTTCCAGATGCAGGAAGAGGGCCATCTGCATCATGAAGGACTCCACTCACCCAGCACACACATTTTTTTTACCCTTGTCCTGTCTGGCATTGTGACACTTAGAATTATTGACTGAGTGCCAAAGTGATGCCCAACAGATTTGCTTTCACAAGTAGAGCATTATGGCTGGCCTTAATGTTCCACTTGATATATAAATACAATTTTATTAGAATTTGCTTTGGGTTTGTTCCAGATGTAATGGACATGGGGATGAAAAACAGAAGATAACAAAGCAGAAAAGTGAGAGAAGGGTTAAAAGGTAAAGAAGGAGATAGGAATAGAGGAGAGAGAGGGATAAAGAGAACACAAATCAACATCATTGAAGTATGACTCTAGACCTGCAGAAAGAAAAAAAACAAGACAAAACTGAGAAACCATAACAACAAACAACATATATAATGATACTTATAACATCATTAGAAATAATTTTATACAGTACATGGTAATAGAAGATATATTTAGTGGTCTCCACAACCCAGTTGAGTTTGTATCTGATAAACACTTGAATCGAAACACCTGTGTGAGCATGCTTGTCACTGTAAGGTTTCTCCATAAAAATGTTCAATAGTGGATGTGGAGACCCATAGACCCATCCCCACAGGACACGATGGCAACACAGGGAAGACCGGAACCACAGACACACAGCGGTCCCCAAGCCCGGAACTCCAGGAGTCCCCCAACAGGGACACCCACACCCCCCAGAGAGAGAAGCAAAGGGAAGCCCCGGGCGATCCCCAGCAACCACAATGCAGAAACCCCAGGAGGCTGCAGCGACGAGTCCACAGCCCCCGCCGGCAACCCGCCCCTCCAGAGTAGATCCGGCCATGGACACAGAGCCCCGAGTCCCGAGGTCATACCACACCTGAAAAGAGGCCTGACAGAGCCAGGGCACCCAGGCCCCAGCAGGCAACCACCAGGGCGAGCCTGCACGCACCCCACCACCCAGCCCCAGCTGCTGAGAGCCGCCAATTCACCGACGGCAGGGGGGCCCACCACCAGAGGGGAGCACGACAGGGGAAAGGTGATCCCACATTAAATGGGGGGCCAAAATTGATCCAAGAGAGGGGACCACCTAAAACCCAACCCGAGACATAAACAGGCACACAGAAACAGCCATACAGAGCCTCTGTCGGGCCATCCATGCACCCCATTTGTCATTTGTTATTACTGCAAGCCAGGAAATGATTCATCAAACTGCATCAGCATACTCAGCATAACCAGACCCAAAGTTGCCTTCATGTCACCAGGTTTCAGTTCCTTACCAGGCCAATGCTGTGGGTTTGAGTTCACTTGTCTTTCTGGGGTTCTGCTGGCTGATCAGAACAGGATATACAGCAATGAGAGGAATGGCCAGGCACTGTCCAAGCTAGCTGAAAGTCACTGTGACTGCTTCAGGGGTTGGTGAGGACAGCAGCTTATGGGAAGGTGTGCAGACAATCGGCAGCCTTCAGCTGGCTTATACTTTAAGCTGACAATGTGAGTCTTGCAGTGAGAAAAATAATTCTTCATCTTCAGGAGATGGACATCAGACAAATGCATCAGGATGGGGAAAAAGATGAGCTGCCACGTGTCACACAAAAAAACTTTATGTGAACTCAGCTCTCAGAAGTGTTTTGAGGATCTCTCAGATGTTATGACTCCCCTTTGAAATAAACAGATAACTGCTCAAAAACACTTACACACAGGTGTCTCTCAAGCAAAATGTATTCTTCTGAAAAAATAAAATAATAAATAAATAAAAACAAAACAGAACAAAGTACTTTGTATGTTAAAACACATTATAAAATGTCACATGATTTTATTATATTGATTGCAAAGAATAATAAGTATTATTCATGTTCACACCTGTGATAATAAAATAAAGCAAACTTCATTAATGATTTTATTTATTATTTCTTCAACGCATAAAATAAAAGAGTAAACATTATTAAAAATGTAGCTGACTGTTCAAGGACACTGAATGTGTGAAAACATCAGATATTATTCAACTCAAAAGTAACTTTTAAGAAACAGCTCATGGTGAATCTGGTAGACAACCAAGGGCCAGAGGTCATAGTCAGGTGATTGCATCTTCATGCTAAAACAGTAATGCAAAAAAAAAAATTTGCACAATGATTATGATCATCATTGTATGAACAAAGAAACAAAAGCAAAGTTAGAAACTCATATAATAATGTAAACAGGCAAATTGTATAAATGTAAACTTCAACAATGTTGGTCACGTCAGAAATAAAATCTAATCATTCTGGAGAGGCCTGGCATTTCCCTAACAGGATCACCAGCCCTGTTGCTCTCCAATGCTCATTGATCACTGGCATTTATGGAGAAACTGCTGAATCAGATACATGGCTTATTTTACTGCTACAATTGACAGAAAAAAATATCAATCCCCACAGAGTATGAGGTAAACTGAAATGGGTAAAATGATGAGGAGAAGATGTAGCTTGTTTTCATTAGGGAGGAGATGATAACATCAGATGATTAATCACCGTCTCCCTGCTTCTCTTTATTTCTCTACATGAGCAGGAAGAGTTCTGTAGCAGCCAGCCACAATAAACTATTCTCTCTCATATAAATCAAATAGTGCTGAGTGGAAAAAGTAAAAATGTTTAGCCTTTTATCCATGGTTGATTCACAACCTGACTTTGCTGATAACATCATGAAATGTCAAAATGGATGATTTATTCAGGCAGTACACATTTTAGTTTAGTCAGTTTGAGAAAGACAAGGTAGAATGATGGCTTTGATGTCTGGCTTAGCGTTTGAAACTAAATTATTCAGCAAATAACCAACTGACACCGTCTTTCTCTTGGATTTTTTTTTGGTTTTTTTTTTTTAAAGAACGAAAGAAATAGCACAAAGTGAAAGCTTAGTTTCCTTTTACTTTTAGTGAACTAGGGCACGCTGCTCTCACTACAGCCGATACGCCAGGCTGGCTTGATTTCCCTAGAGATATGAAGGCTATCATATCACCTAGGCTGTTTCATTCAACTCTTTCCCAGTTCAATTTATCAGCGTTCAGAAACCTGCTTTGTGAGATTTGAAGCCAAGCCTTTAAACTTAAAATAAACATGTTGGAGAAGACCTCCCAGTCTCAGATGTGGTCCATACGTGGACTTCATGAAAAATTAGACTCTGCTGGTGCTCAGTGTTTAGCTAAAGGAAAGTGGGAAATTAATTAAGTATAAAGAAAAGTGTTGGATTTTGCTTGAGTTGTAAAGACTGATCCATTTTCAGGTTTCCTTTAATTTTCCTCAGCGATGTGAAAAGCCGTTTCTAATGCTTAACCAAGCAATCACAAACTAAACAAGGAAAAGGATTAAAATATGATTGAACTTCAACTTTTTGATGAGTATTTGCTTTTGCCAGAGAAAATATTAAAAACACAGATAGTGTGAAGGTGTAAAAATTCAAAGGTCAAAGTTGGTTTAAAAATAATTTTCTTTAATTAAGCAAAGTAAATGAAAAGGTACTGCAAAATCACTTTAGGTATCTGTTTAAACCTGATAACTTAATTAAAACTGCAATAATGCCTCTAAATTAAAATCGAGGAGAAATAACATGTCAAGGCATCAATACCAATATTACATAGAGCATAAATGAACATAAATATATTTAAAAGTTACATTAAACTTCAATAAAAGGAGAACACACAACTACTCATCTCAGAAAGTAAACATTTAGGCATTTCATAGTGAATTTACAAGAAAGATGTTGAGGTATAAAATGTAATTTCTAAAGTTTATATATATATATATATATATATATATATATATATATATATATATATGTTAGTTAATGCTTAAAATTACAGCAGAATCCACAATAAAAAGGTTTTGTACACTGTTCTGATGCACATAGAGCTTGTTTACAAAAACTTACCAAAAAAAAAAACAACAACAAAAAAAAAACTGAAATACACCATTGTAGGTTACTATTTTATAGATATTGACATAACATACAGTAAGATAACATTTGGTGATAGACAAGACTAAAAGTCACCACAGCACAGCACAACACTGAGCACAAACAGTTTTAAAAAGATCTTTGTTTAAAGTTACTCCATTGTTCATACAAGTTTGAGTCAGATACTCTAGACTTCAGTCATAAAGACTGAAGTCTTTTGGATAAAAAATGAAACGTTTTAACAAAGAAGAATCCATCCAGAAGACTTGATACAACCTTGTTAGATTCACCTGGATTATTGAGCATGCATCAGGATATTTCTCTATTAAAATTTGAAATCAAATTTGTCTGTTAGGAAAATTCATTACGAGCCACTGAGCAGATATTAATGACTGGGGAAATATTTTTGGGGTGTTCTATTAGTGATTAACAGTAGCAAATCAAGACTATTAGTTCAGAGTTTTTAGTTTTCTGGAGTGGTAAATATGTATGTTAGACTGGTACAGGACATGTATGAGGACAGCGGGACAGTGGTGTGATGTGCTGTAGGAGTGACAGATAGCTTCAAGGTTGAGGTGGGATTGCATCAAGGGTCGGCTCTGAGCCCCTTCTTGTTTGCTCACTAATGGACCGAATAACAGATAAGGTTAGGCAAAAATCCCCATGGACTATGAAGTTTGCAGATAACATTGTGATGTGTGGTGAGAACAGGGAACAGGTGGAAGAGGACTTGGATAGGTGGAGGTATGTGCTTGAAAGAAAAGGAGTAAAAGTAAGCCGTAGTAAGACAGAGTGCGCGTGTGAATGAGAGGGAGGCAGGTGGAACAGTGAGGCTACAAGGAGCAGAGATTACAAAGGTGCAGGACTTCAAGGACTTGGGGTCCACTGTCCAGGAAAATGGGGAGTGTGGTAAAGATGTGGAAAAAGAGAGTCCAGGCAGGATGAAGTGGATGGAGAAAAGTTTCAGGAATGATTTGTGACAAAAGATAGGCAGCAAAGGTCAAACAAAAAGTTTACAAGACAGTGGCGAGACCAGCTAAGTTGTATGGTCTGGAGACAGAGACATGGACAAAACGATAATATAAGGATAAATAATGGGAAGTGGCAGAAATGAAAATGTTGAAGTTCTCCTTAGGCATGACAAGGATGGATAAGATTAGGAATGAGATCATTAGAGTTACAGCACAGGTTGAACAACTGGGAGATAAAGTTAGAGAGGCCAGACTGAGATGGTTTGGACATGTCCAGAGAAGGGAAAGTGGGTATATTGTTAGAAGGATGTTAGAAATGTACCTGTCTGGAAAAAGACAAAAAGGAGATGTGTGGATGCATTTAGGTGTCTCCCCCTCCTCCCCTGTCCCGTTGACAAAAATCCCCAAAGAGATGAGTGCCCTGCCTAGGTAAGTGGCCTAGAGGAAACACAGCATGTGGTGTGGTGAGTTGTTGTAGGTAACCTGGAAATCTCAGAGTGGGCTTTAAGTGGTTTGAGTGGTCTATTAAGCAAGTGGAAGGAATTTGTTCATGAAAAAATAGAAAGAGAGCTGGGTTAACTCATATTTCATGCAAAAAGTGGGGGGATCCAAAATAATATTTTTTTAAATGTGAGCACATATGGACACCCTTATGCTTGAACATGGTGTTTGTTATGGACAATCCATGATGAGCACAGAAGTCCAATAACAGAACACAACTCGAGTTCAGATCAGGGGTGCCGTTCCTCCCAACCACACCCCTCCAGGTCTCACTGTCATTGCCCACGTGAGGATTGAAGTCCCTCAGTAGAACAAGGAAGTCCACAGGAGGAGAAAATCTTCAGTACCCCCTCCAAGGACTCCAAAAATGGTGGGTAATCTGAGCTGCTGTTTGGTGCATAAGCACAAACAACAGTCAGAACCCGTCCCCCCACACATAGGCAGAGGGAGACTACCCTCTCGTTAACCGGGGTGAACCCTAACGTATAGGTACCAAGATGGGGGGCAACAAGTATGCTCACTCCTGCTTGGCGCCTTTCACCAGGGGCAACTCCAGAGTGGAAGAGTGTTCAGCCCCTCTCAAGGAAACTGGTTCCAGAGCCAGAGCCGTGCGTCACGGTGAGTCTGACAATTTCTAGCCGAAACCTCTCAACCTCACACACCAGCGTAGGCTCCTTCCCCACCAGATAGGTGATATTCCACGTCCTGAGAGCCAGCTTTTGTAGATGAGAATCAGATCACCAAGGTCCCCAACCTCTGCCTTAAAATAAATGGAAGCAGTGTTCACTTGCCTGGACGTGGGTTACTGGGGCCCCACTCTGGAGCTGGACCCGGAGGTGGGGCACGCTGGTGAGCACCTGGTGGTCAGGCTTTTACCCATGCAGCCCAGCTGGGCACAGCCGGAAGAGGAGAAGTAGGTCCCCCTTTCCATGGGCTCACCACCTGTGAGAGGGGCCAAAGAGGTCATGTGCAATGTGGGATGGGTGACTGCCGAGGATGGGGACCTTGGTGGTCTGATCCTTTGCTGTAGAAGCTGGCTCTCGGTTGACTCAGATCATTCCACAGATTTTGAACCAAAGTTTGGAATGGTAGAAGATAAGTGTTTACAAGACATGATGTGCTACACATTAATTTGTTTGGTTAAAACATTATTTTGGCTAGGTGGAATCAACTCTGTATGATGGTGTTCATTCAGTCATCCAAGCATAGGCGTCGCAACCATTATATGTGAAGGGGACAAGTCCACCCCACATTAAAAAAAACGTTCATTTGGAACCCCCCCCCCCCCCACACACACACACACACACACACACTTTTACTATAAAACATTAGTTCAGGGGGCGCAGTTTCTCTCGTGAACGAATCCATTCCACTTGATTAATAGGAGAATACTCAAGCTACTAAAACTCCACTCAAGGTTTTCCTGGTTACCTCCAACTCTCCACCGTCTCCACCTGCCTCTTGCCTCGGCAGAAAACGCGCACAGGTGGAGGAGGTGGAGGTACCTGTGTTACTTACTCGCCAATTTAGCGAGCTAAGTGCGGGCAGTGGTTGACCAGGGGGTTGATCATAAGCATATATTCATGTTAGGAGGATGTTTGAGAGGAGCGCTACGTCTGTAGCATTTTAGCTTAGCAGTAACTGTGACGCTGTCAGGAGCTGCAGGTGTAAGAGACGCTATGTGTTCAAGTGCATTAAAGTTGAAATGTCTTTAAAACCCCACACTTTATAGTCCTCAAGCTTCATGAGAAACATCATTTAGATGAGTAGTGTTGAACACAAGTAAAGAAAGTCCAGTGGTGATGTTTTTTATTTCTCTATAAAGACAAATAATGCCCATCTGATGCTCTGTATTAAAGTGCATTAAAGTTAAAATGTCTTTAAAATCCACAGATGAATTTACACAAACTTGATGAGAAACATGTTTTAAATGTGTGGAATTAAAGGGAATCTGGGTGAAATGATGCTTTTTTGTTCACTAGTGAACACCTTTTTTTTTACGTGCACACACACGTGCATCTGCGCACACACACAGCTACACACATCATTGTGTCCCCCCCACATTACAGATGCTTCTGACGCCCTTGCATCCAAGACATGGGTTCATGTTTTCCCAAAAAATATAAAGCACAACTGGACCTATATTCTGTAGTTTAAAGTACAGAATAAAAGTTCTGTCCACCCCCACTTTTTTTGTTCCCCATCAGAGTGAAGAAGGGTAATTGAAAATATCTTCTGTCCATCTGTGCATATTGTTAGCTGAATATCTTGAAAAATCAATGAGGTACAGACTTCCATTTTAAGTGTGTGGCTGCATATAGGTGTAAACATTTCCTTTCGAATACATTTTTTTTTTTTTTTTTTTAGCCTTTATTTATCCAGGTAGTCTCATTGAGCCACGATAACTCATTTTCAAGAGAGACCTGTTTAGGGAGCACATGGTGGGGGTTAAGGGCCTTGCTCATGGGCCCAGAGTGGGGCGAATGAGGGTGGGGGCAAGTGTGGGTGTTTCACAGACCCCACCCACAATTTTGATGTTGTCGGGGCCATGAATACAGGGTTGCCATGTCAAAATTCAAGTTGGCCACCACCATGAATATATGCTGACCACTCCTATCATTTGAGGAAACTATGCTTTTTAGTTTTTATAATGCTTAGAAGTATAGTTTCCTCATTGGGATGGCCGAAGTTTACCCCTTATTGGCTTCACTAATGCAACTGGTTGTGGATAAAATAAATCTCTCCACTCATCAGGATCAGTCACTTGCTGCATTCATTGGGACACGCAACAAAACTGCCTCTGTTCTTCAACACAGAGTAACTACTACCCACTTGAATATCTTGCACCAAAAACATTAAGGTTTACTTTCATTCCCTGTCTAGTCTAGAAAAACATTCATGTCAAAAACTACAAAACTACAACATTTACTATTCAAATCCCTCAGTGATGGGGAAAACCAGAGTACTGCATATTTTTAGAAATAACTATGTATATTAGTAAAATATTTTATGATGCAGTTGGTTGTTTTATTTAAGCTCTTTCAAAGTAATCATTAGATGTACATCTAAAACTTTGGAGTAAATCCAGTTTTAGCCACAAAACAATAACTATAACTGTCAGATTTACATAAACTGAGCTAAAGTTTGATGTGGTAGTACCTTTAAGTCATCGTCAACACACAGTCTGAGAGCTAACGGAAATGGCCTCTAATTCCACATCTCGAGACACAAAAATTTATTTTGAAACTCTGGCATTAAAGGAGATAGGGGATATGCTAGGTGTTTCATTTGTTTGAAGTTTTCTACTTTTGTTGAAATTGATGAATCGTATAAGTAAGAAATTAAAGCCACGGTGGGTGATGTTTTGGAAAACACATTTCTGGATGTGATGGAGCTTGACCTCCATCCATTTATTTGTTTTTGTCTTTCTTTGTCTGTTTATAAGCCATTACTGATTTAGTTTCTAACAAAACTTGAGAAATGCATCAAATCACAACACAAATTTGTGGCATTTAAAACAAAGATGATTATTTGATGATTCAACAAAGTGGCATGAGCAGCACTTTCTCATCAGGACAAATTTATTTTAACTAAATTTTGTACAAACAAACTTTGATTGACATGACAGAAGAGACAAACAATAAAATTGTATGTTATGATTATATTTTAAATTAAAAACAAGTGATGTGAAAAAGGAAAGTACACTCTATTACAGTTTCATTCAACCTTTATTTAGGCAGGTTAATCCCATAAAGCCTCGAGTAGTTAGAGATTAGGTGCTAATAATTTCCTCCAGATTACAGAAAAATAAATGTAATATATGTACTGTATATTTATATATGTATACATATATATATATACATATATATATTACATTTATTTTTCTGTAATCTGGAGGAAATTATTAGCACC
>NC_056500.1:36565598-36567925 GCF_014905685.2 Nematolebias whitei
ATATATATATATATATATATGATTCACTTAAGGCACACCTGTACCTGTCTTGGATGTCTATATGACTTCCAAGTCTGACGTTCAAATGTTTGACTCTATATTGACGTACAAGTGAGGGCATGGTTAGACGTCCATAGTGGACGTCGTGGAGACGTCCAGAATTGGTCTTGACCAACGGACTCAATATAGACATGATCTGGACATCCATTCGACATCTAATGAATGTTTAGTGGGCTCACAGAAGTGCCACGTAGAAGAGCTTGTGTCCCACGCAGCAGAGGGTTTAGTTATTTGGATTTAATTGAATATGCAGAGAAATTTGTGGTGTTGAGTTTGAAGAAGAAAATAATAACGACATAATAATGAAAGTAAATGTCCTTTGACATTATACAGATACAAGAATTAAAACCAGTACAAACAGAGCACAACATCAGTAAATCCAAGTACTTTCTAGATATTTTATGTGCTCAAATGATTCTCAACACTGGGAGGTACAATGCAATGCTCTCATGGGAATTCCTGTGGGTTTTTTTTATGCATTTATTTATTTATTGTTTACCCTGAAACATCACACATAGAAACTTGGATACAAAGTGCAGGTCAGCATGATCTGATGCTCAGTATTAAACAGCAGTGGACATTCAACATAGTCTGCTGGTTTTCTCAGACAGATTGTATGTATGTGCTAAGTGGCATTTTGTGAAACATTGATTTTAACTTTATCATATTATGATTACACTGATGACATACAAGTGGAGGTTTGGAAATGTCTTGGAGTGATGGCAGTGAAGTTTTTGTTTCAAATATTCAACGGCATAATTGAGGATGAGAAAATGCCTCAGGAATGGAGAAGAAATGTACTTGTGCCCATTTTAAAAACAAGGGTGATGTACAGAGTTGTAACAACTTCAGGGGAATTAAGATGATGAGCCACATGATGAAGATCTGGGAGAGAGTTGTGGAAGCAAGACTTAGACAATAAATGACTATTTGTGAGCAGCAGTTGCCATCTTTGCTTTGAGAATGCTGATGGAGAAGTACAGAGAGGGTCAGATAGAACTCCATTGTGTCTTTGTGGATTTAGAAAAAGCATATGGCAGGGTGCTGAGGGAGGAGGTGTGGTATTGCATTAGGAAATCTGGAGTGGCAAATAAGTATGCTCTGCGTGAGTGCAGCTACGGTGTGCGCTCTCAGGACATTATTACCTGCAGTGTTCCCTCAGTGAGGACTGAACTAGGCAAAAGGGCCTTCTCCTACTCCGCTCCTGTTTCCTGGAATACCTTACAAAAACTACTGAAGCTCTCGACCTTGACCTCTCTAAGTGGCTTTAAGAATCTGTTGGACTCCTGGCAGGGACCAACGCAGACATGTTCCTGTTTTTAGTTATCTACATTCGCCTTAGAATCTAGCTGTTTTTTTTTTTTTTGTTACCTTTTTATTTTAGCCATCCTATTTGTAAAACAAACAACAACAAAAACTGCATTATGACTGTTGTTAATTCTAAAAAAGTTAACTCTGGTCCTCTGGACATTCAAAAAAACAAAACAAAGCAAATCAACAAAAAAATGTAGAAACGTTTCGTCTCTCATCCGAGAGACTTCCTCAGTCTGAGGAGCTGTATTCAGCTCAGTCTCTTAAATAAAACCTTCTTCAGAGTGGATCAACCAGTTTTGCTGCTGACAACCAAAACCAGCTGATCACATGCTCAAGAAGGACCATCAGCCTAACAATGGATCATTAGCACACTTATGGCTGTTTACTATTCACAAAGGGCTGAGTGATACTAGCAATCACAGCATTGTAAGAGGGAGACAGTTGAACCCGGAGGCCTCCACCCCAGTTTAACGATGGACGATTTATTTTCACAAAGATGGCCTCCTTTACTCCTCTCTCAAACCATCGTTCCTCTCTGTCCAGGATGTGAACATCTTCATCCCTGAAAGAGTGACCGCTGGCCTGGAGATGAGTGTAGACCGCAGAGTCCTGGCCTGATGATGTTGATCTTCTGTGCTGGGCCATCCTTTTGGCCAGTGGCTGTTTTGTTTCCCCGATGTAAGACTGATCACAGCCCTCCTGACACTGAACAGCATACACAACATTACTCTGTTTGTGCCGGGGGACGGGATCTTTGGGATGAACCAGTCTTTGCCGTAATGTATTTTGGGGTTTAAAAGCCACTGGGACGTTATGTTTAGAAAATAAACTTCTCAGTTTCTCTGATACTCCCTCAACATATGGAATGACCACTGGTCTGGGTCTGGGTTCCTCCTTTTCACCTGTTGGCTGACTGGAGTCCTGTTTGGGTTTCTTCTCTGCTTTCAGGAAGG
>NC_056500.1:36568025-36572756 GCF_014905685.2 Nematolebias whitei
TATATTATATATATATATATTAGTGGAGGACATCTTGTATTTTGACATGAGACTCCAGTTTTTGAAAGGAATCTTTTACACCTAGAAGAAAACCAAAAAGAAGCTGGCCCATTGCCTTTTTTTTTTCGTTGTTGTTATCCAGCTTCAAATGTTTACATATATATGATAGCAGACATCTTGGATTTGATGTAGGAACCCAATTTTCTAAAGGACACTTTCCTACACCTAGATGTAGCCACACGCCAAAATGGAAGCTGGTACCTCACTTGTTTTTCAACTTATAGCACTCAAAACATTCATGGATGGATAGATTGGGGTTAATTCTTATTCCAGCTTTGCACTCCATGACTGGGGACAATAGTACACTTAGCACTAATACATTACATAGTTTGTTTAGGCAGTTGACATCAATTGCTTGGGCCAGTGATCATTTTACTGATGAAATCCATTCATCAAAATTTCATCAACAAACTTTTTGTTCTGGACAAAAACTAAAAAGAGCCAATTATATTTAAGTTAGTTGTGTGGAAATGTGACAGAAGTTGGACAATTACCTAATCCGAACTAACTACTGCGTAGAGGATGAACAAATGTATTATCCTTGTGAAGTTCGCTTCTGTGCAGCCTCCTAAACTAAATGCCAGTGAAGATTCTCCATCATCCAGTACATGTTAAATACAAAAAAGTTTAAATAACAAACCAACTGGACTTTTAATCATTAGTTGAAGATGTTTCACTTCCCACTCAGGAGGATTTATCAATTCAAACAATGTCTGGAAAGCGTGGAGTTCCAAGCTTTGTAGATCTGCATGAGAGGCCTCGTTACAACATAGATTCACGTGCAGATTAGACTGGAATGACTCGGCCCACACAGTAGAGTTGTTAGGGTCTTTCTTTGCCTGGCTCATGAGAGAGGCGTTTTGGTCACATGCCTGAAAGTGTAAATTAGAGTGGAAATGGCTGGGAACACTGCAGCTCTTAATCTGAAGCAAAAAGACAAACACTCAGGAGAAAGAATACCTATTTAAACACGTTATACCTCAAAGTCAAGCAAAAAACGATGATGTGTAAAATATGTGTGGTGACAATCATTTGTAAAAACATTAATGCAAGGCGACATTTGGTCATCTCTGACATTCATGCACAATAAGCTGCTAAAGCTAAAGATGCATCCTAAAACTCACAATAAAAACCATCCCATCCACGAGGCTTCATCTATGTCTGGAAGGGTACGTTAGTTTAAACATTTTGGGACTTTCGGTTTTTAAAGTGTTGCCAGTAAATACTAATGTATTTTTTTTATGTTGGTTTTCATCCTTTATTGCTAATAATAATATTAGCGTGGTTGTAATAGTGTTATTTTCGTCCAATATTTGGGTTCAGAATACCAAACACTTTTATCAAAACCACCTTCCGGGAACATTTTGTCTCAGTTTCACTTTACATTTGTCTAAAAATAAAAATCAAGACTAACAATTATATTCTGTACTGTCCTGTACTCTGGGAACCTGACAAGTTCAGCTAAATTTAAATTTGCAATATTCTAAATGAATAATTTCTTTATATTAACCTTGCACCTTCTGTTGTGTAGAACATTTGCCCTGTTGTCAGAAATTGATTATTCTTTTGTGAGCAAGTGAGCAAGTCTGACAGTTGCTATTAATCATACTTTGAAAATAATTTCCCTGGGATTTCACAAGATACATTTGTAAATTCATGAGCTTAGGCATACTAAGTATGTCTAAGCTCATGAAGTTTACTAACATGAATCCAGCCATCCATGCATTCAATTAGAGAGTTCTCTGCAAAGCCAGGTAGGCCTTTCAATCATGGAGTCTCTGTCTCGCAGCATGCAGGAAGCCACGCAGCCAATACATAACTGGAGTCAACTCAACCATCCTTACACACAGTACAGTGTTATCTGTGTCTTATGCAAATCTGCACCTCATTAATATTTTGTGGATTTATATATAGATGCTATCTGTTAAAGTATTAACAAAAGAATATGAAAAAAAAAAAGTTAATATGCTGATTCTCTTTCTTTCTCTCACCCCACCCACCCCCTGCCCCACACACACATTCTCATGGTAGCTATTTTTTCATATATTTGCTCTCTCACTGTATGCAGTGCTTGTTGCTCTATAATCACACTTCCAATCAAATCTGGGACTAAGTAACTGAATTTCTTGTCCACTGTCACCTTAGCAGTTTAAACATATAAATAGTAATTTCATTGAAACTAAATGCCTGTTAAACACTTTCACCCATTTTGTCTGTAAAAGGTTACACAGTGACACTGAATGTAACAAAAATACATACATAGCTCAACCAAAAAACACTGATCCTGCCAGTGTTTCCACAGTGTTTATACAGGTATAGTAGCCCCTCGCTACTTAATGGTTCAACTATTTTGGACTCGCTCTGTCACGGTTTGTGGACGTACAGTCCATATACTGTATTGGACACTAAATAAATAAATTGCACAAGACACACAATTGTCAAGGTTATGGTCAATGTTCTTTATTTGTTATTTACACCACATGTTGTACATGTGGTAGAACTAAATTGTGTATACATAAATATATATATTGTGGACTGTACCGTAATACTGTATCACTGTACTCATGTGGTTGTGAAAAAGTTATTGACAAAAATAAAATGCTTCGGACAGGCACCGCTATTTTGTAGTTTTCGTTCATTAATCCTCCACTGTATTCCCGCTCATAATGACCACATTTCCCAGAAGGCAACAGAGCCCTGCCCAGAAGCCCCGTTTCTTTCTGCTGAAAAAAATAGAGGTGAAGTTTTGATCTGCTCGGTAGGGGTGGGCGATATGGCTCAAAAATAATATTGTGATATTTCAGAGCATTCTGACAACAACGATAAATTTTGTGATATAACAAAAAAAAAAAAAACAGAAATCATAGTTATTCATTTGACAAAAATTAACTTAACATGTTGCTTTGCAGTATTATATAAAAACTACAAAAAAACAACAACAAGGGTTGATTTTACTGAAAATACTTTTTTAGTAAAGTATTCAGTCTCAAAGTATAAAAATGAAAAAATGAAAATTGTCCTTCTGCTATTTAGATTGAAAAAAATCTGCACAAAATATAGATCAACAAAGTCCACCTCAAAAACTAAAGTTCAGGTGCAGTTTCCCAAAAGAATTGAATGAAATGAAGCTTAAGTTATGTTGAGCATAAATGTAACATACACAAAAATATGTTGCCTTTAAATGAGCTATAACTTCCAGAACTTGTGACAAGGTGATCAGCTGACCCTGAATGTTGTGCTGGTATTGCAGCTTCCTCTATGCAGGAATGATTCCATTTATCTGAATGCTCTGTCTTTGATCACCTGCCTCTTTGCTTAGTCCATGGACTGTGGAACTCAAGCGACACAGCTGAGTTGTGCATGTTTGCATCGGCAGCTTAGAGCGGGGGAGCTGAGCTGCGCCCGCATCAGCAATTTAGAGTAGGGTGTGGGAGAGATAAAAGCCGAGCTGCATTTGTACTGGCATCTTAGAGCGCAGGGGTGGCAGCTGCCCCAAATCAGGCTGCCTGCTTCGGATTGAACAAGAAGAAGACATCGCTGAAGCCACGGAGCTCAAATGTTTACAGAGAAGTTGCTAAACTTCTTCATAAATAATGACCAGCCACTATCAGTTGTAGAAAACAAAAAAATTCACAGCTTGATACTTGCAGCCAAGATTTAGTTTACCCTCCAGGAGATATTTATCAGTACAACAGTAGACAATCATAAAAAACCTGATTTGAAAATTATATATATTAAAAACAAAAACTGGATTTTGTTTGAGATTTGGTTTGAGATGTGTTGGAGAAGGCTTTGTGCAGTGGTCAGAATCTGCCATTGTCAATGCAAGATCTTGGTGAAAAATTAACACAACGCTGGATGGAAATAGATCTTGTGACATTGCAGAAGCTTATGGAAACAATGCCACAGCAAATGCATGCCGTAATCAAAGCTAAGGCAGTCCAAAGAAATATTAGTGTGTGACTTTTTGTTTTTGGTGACGACTTTTATTTTTGGCCAGACACTATAATTACATATTGCACGTCTGCAGCTGGTACAAAATGCTGCTGCATGTCTTTTAACTGGAACACGCAAAAGAGAGCAAATCACACCTGTCCTGGCTTCTCTCCATTGGCTGCCCGTGTATTTTAGAGTTCATTTTAAAATTATTTTGTTTGTTTATAATGTTTTAAACATTCTTGCCACCCCCTTATTTATCAGCACTTCTCCACCACTACACTCCACCTCAATCACTCAGGTCTGCTGACCAGCTGCTTCTGGTCATTCCCAAGAGTAAGAGGAAGCTTCAAGGAGACAGGGCCTTCTCTGTTAGTGCCCCTAAATTATGAAACACTCTACCTTTGCACATTCGACAGGCCCCTTCACTGTCCATTTTTTAAAACCCGTCTGAAAACTCATTTCTACTCATTGGCCTTCAACCCAACTGAGATTTGATTTTACTTTATATTTACTGGTATTGATTCTATCTGTTTATCTTGTCGTTTTATTGTGTTTTCAATTGAGTTTTTAGTTCATTGTGTGCTTGGCTTTGTAACTTTGTCTTTATGCTCTCTTTTCTTTTGTTTTTAACTGATGTTCAGCTCTTTGTTTCAGCTGTGGCTGTGTTAAAGCACTTTATAAATAAAGTTGATGATGATGGTGATGTCATTGTATGTTGCAAGGTATTTTTTT
>NC_056500.1:36572856-36577614 GCF_014905685.2 Nematolebias whitei
TATATTAGGGATGGGGCCGATCCGATCCAGTATCGGTATCGGCCTCCAATACCAGCATAATTTACATATCGGATTTTTCCGATCCACCTGCCGATATTTCCAATCCATGATGCATGTTGGCTTCAAACTATGGAATGGATTTCCTGAACGGCGGCGTGTCTCATGAACCCAGAGTAATAAGCCTCACCTCACATTCAGGAAATCCATTTCACTCCACTCATTAAGTCTCCAAGCTAGTGTCAAGTGATCATTTCTGTTGCTACAGTCCTCCTGGAATTACTTTTCCAGTCCATAGTTTCAAACATGTTCACATAATACAGTTCTATGGGAAAATATTGTGGTTATTGCAGTCTTAAAGAGCGATGAGTTGGCAAATTTTAAATTAAAACATGTATCCTACAAAAGCTGGTGAAACACCCACATCTCTAAAATTTTACAAACTATAATTTATCCTAAACAATGCTAAAGTGTCTAATCTTTACAGTGTTGTAATTTGTCAAGGTGAGGGGTTTTTACACAAGCTTGAAGTGCTTTTAACTGCTGAGGCTTGTGGAAGGAAAGGAGTGCAGATTAAAATTGAAGAGAGGGAAAAATAATTGTTGGCAGCAACTTTTATTCCATCAAACCCCAGAGGCTAAAGAGACAGGACCACAGTGATTGAGGGTGGTGGTGGTGGGTTCAAAGATGGAAATAATTGCAAGTGAAGAAAATAAATATTACTCTGCGTTGACAGAGGAGGAATGACACAAGCTGACAGTAAAGCTCAAGATGGAGCAAAGAAGTCAGAGTTGATCACTGGAAAGAAGAAAATGAGTTTAGAGTTTGGTTTAAAAAGAAATGAGTGAAAATGTGTCGAAGAAACTTCGCTGTCATCCAAATTATAGAAACTTCAATGTAGGAAAAAAGAAGGAGTGGCCTAAAACAAGTCTGGCTGACATTTAGTCAAGAGTTAAGGCTTAAACGAGAAACTGTTAAAATGATCAAATATTTCAAAGGATTTCAATTCAAATTCCAAGAGTATAAAGAGTTAAGAAACGTTTTCGTTGCTACTGCGTTTTATTGGTAGAAATGTTGATTTAACAAGATTGTAATGACAATAATGAAAAACAATATTATTAAGAGAAAATGTTATATATATGTGTGTGTGTGTTTGTGTGTATGTACTGTATATACATGTATATACATATATACATGTATATGTGTATATAAATATATACATGTATACAAATGAAGGAATGTTTTAAACTGAGTGTGACACACTAATCATCTACTAAACTCAAAACACCTGAACAGGTTTCCCCAGGTGTCATTAAATTGCTTCAGTTTGGTTCAATTGTCTCAGTTCGGTTCAATATGGGGAAGACTGCAGACATAACAACTGACCAGAAGACCATCATTGATACCCTTCATAGGATGGGTAAGCCACAAAAGTTCATAGCTAAGGAGGCTGGCTGTTCACAGAGTGCTGTGCCCAAGCATATCAATGAAAAGTGTAGTGGAAGGGCAAAATGTGGCAGGAGAAGATGCACCAGCAAAAGCGATGACCGTGGGCTTCAGCAGATTATCAAACAGAGAAGATTCCAGAATCTGGCAGAGACCCAGAAAGAGTGGAATGAGGCGGGAGTCACAGCTTCAAAAACCACCACATTCAGACACTTACGGGAGATGGGCTACAACTGTTGGGTTCCTCTGTCCTCTTTTCAGATAAAAGTAAAGTGTGCCTTTCATTCTGAAATCAAGGTCCAAGTGTTAGTAGGAAGAAGGGTGAGGAACAGAGCCCACACTGCTTGAGGTCCAGTGTGAAATATCCACTCAGTCATGATTCAGGGTGCAATGTCCGGTGCAGGTGTTGGTAAACTCTGCTCTCTTAAATCCAAGGTCACTGGAACAGTCTACCAGAATGTTTTAGAGGACTTCATGGTTCCTTCTGCTGAGGACCTGTATGGAGATGGAGATTTCATCTTCCAGCAGGACCTGGCCCCTGCTCATGCTGCCAGTCAATAACACAGGTTGATTGCCTCAATGCCACGTCGCATCGAGGCAATAATTAAGGCAAAGTATTCACAACCAAGTATTGAAAATTGACATATCATTTTAAAAGTACCGTATTTTGATTGATTTGTTGTGATCCTAATTTCTTTCTTTTTATTTTTTTTGCAAAAACTGAGTTGTGTGGGCTTATTTCTTCACTGTATTGTAATTTTTTGAAATCCTGTTTTCATGGGTTTAATGAGCTGGAAACCCAAATTATGTAAAAATAAACAAATACATAATTGAAATCATTTAAATTTTGGGCCCTGAATCTATCGTCTATTAAAGATTAACTTTTTGAATGGAATTATGGAAGATAAACAACTTTTCCATGATATTCTAATTTTTCGGAAAGGGTCTGTATTAGGGATGGGGCCGATCCGATCCAGTATCGGTATCGGCCTCCGATACAGCATCATTTACGTATCGGATTTTCCGATCCTCCTGCTGATATTTCCGATCCATGATACATGTTGGCTTCAAACTATGGAATGGATTTCCTGAACGGAGACGTGTCTCATGAACCCAGAGTAATAAGACCTGCCTCACATTCAAGAAATCCAGTTCATAGTTTGCAGCCAGCTACAATGTGAGGGTTGAGTTAGCAGCACTGTGGCTAACAGCTAACAAACTTTTCATCTAAACATGTCCGCTGTGTGGAAGTATTTTACACTAAAAACACCACAAGACAGCAATGTGCAATGTCTACAGAGCCATAGCGCCACATTAAACCACGTTAAAGTTAGTTTTACGATCGACATTCGAGCTCCGTGGCTTCAGCGGGGCGCTGCTCTTTGCTCAACCGAAAGAGGCGACTCGACACCGGCCAGCCGCGTCCAATCTGCCCCGCTCAGTCTGCCCGTCTCCGAGGAGGGACAGACTGAGCGCGGCTGCCCCAAATCAGGTTGCTTGCTTCCGATTGAACAAGAAGTCGACGTCGCTGAAACCACGGAGCTCTAATGTTTTACAGAGAAGTTGCTAAACTTCATCATAATTAATGACCAACCACTATCAGTTGTAGAAAACGAAGGATTTTGCAGCTTGATGCTTGCAGCCAAAATATAGTCTACCCTCCAGGAGATATTTATCAGTACAACAGTAGACAATCATAAAAAACATATGATTTGAAAATTATATATATTAAAAACATAAACAGCTACATTATAAAGTGATGTAAAATACTAAAAACAGGAACATGTCTGTTGGTTTATGCCATGAACTTAGCAGATGTTTGAAGCCATTTAACATTTAATTTAATTTAATTTAATTTAATTAATTTATTCATTCATTTAAATGAAACAAAATAAAAAAAAATCATCAAAAAGAAAACATTGAATGAAAAGAGTGCAGAAAGAAGAAAAAAAAAATATTATATCTGCCCTTATAAAATATAAAACAACTTTAAACAATCACTTAAATTAATCACTTCAATATCCACTTTAAAACTAGGAATAAAAAGAAACATGTTTTTGTGAGAGTAGCTCTGGCTGCAGCTCCCAAGATGGCCGCTATGATCAACACCTGGCGGTCATCTCCCTGATGAGCATCGACCTCTACTTAAGGCTGCAGTCAAGTCTACTCGATGCTGGAGCATTGATTCCCTCCCGGTACTAGTGCTCCCAGCTTTTTGTATTCTGAAGTATTTTAGATACTTACCTTGTGCTTCTTGTGTCAGCAGTTCCTCGTTTTGCCGTGCCGTTCCAGTCCTGTTCTCTCGGTTCCTGTCTGGTCTCATGAAACCCTGCCCGCGTGGATTTTGGATGCCCGTGCTCTGCTGCTGGGACTCATGCCTCTTGGAACTCCTGAACTCACTCCAGTACCAAGGAAACTGTAAGACAAGAAACAACTATATCAAATCCTACATTCCTGTGACTCTCACCTGCTCCCGACCTAAAGGACTATTTCCCCTCTTCCAGGACATCCAGTTCCAGGGCCTGTACATATTGTATATACTTTTATCCACTGTAAATAAATATAACCTTTTTTGTAGCCTGAGTCTTGTGTCGTTCTGGGTCTCGTTACAACTGGGTTGCCCGCACATACAACAGTTTTGTGTTATCAGAATTTAATTCTAACTATAAAACTTATCCAACATTAATAAAACTTACCTCAAGTTGCCTTTTTGGACATCATGCATATATTTGTACAAATTGTACTTGAGAGGAGATTATTACAGCCTCATGTAAAATCAATGATGATCATGATATCGGAACTGGATCGGATCGGAAGTAAAAAAAAGTGGATCGGTGCATCCCTAGTCTGTATATATTTATTAAGGCATTGTAAACAATTCCCACAGTCTTGCAATATTATAAACAAGGTTTCTAAACTCTTAACGCACTAAAAGAGCACAGAATGTCATGATTTCAGCTCTCTGCCTCATCTGCTCTTTGCCACCTGCAAGCGCTCTTGACCACCCTCAGTTCACATCTCTGCATGGAGAACAGCTGCTGCAGGAGGACGTTTATCCTACAGTATCAGTTGCATAAAGGTGCAGGAGGAAGTTTTTTCTGCAGCTCTGTACTGCACAAATGTGCAGCAGGTGCTAAATAATTTAAAATAATTTATTTTAAATAAAAACTATATGCCATTCGTGCGGATCATCCATCAATCAGCCAATTGTGTGTTATGTCCAATCTTATTTTGAAAAACTGCGATATAGCGAGTCTGCGATAAACGAATCGCAAAGTAGAGAGTGACTACTGAATATATATGTATATACAGTAT
>NC_056500.1:36577714-36588886 GCF_014905685.2 Nematolebias whitei
GGGTCGCAAGTCCATCACAGGGCCACATAGAGACAAACGAGACAAACAACCATTCACTCTCTCACTCACACCTAGGAACAATTTAGAGCTACCAATCAGCCAAACATGCATGTTTTTGGTCTGTGGGAGGAAACCGGAGTACCCGGAGAAAACCCACGCACGCACGGAGAGAACATGCAAACTCCACCCAGAAAGGCCCCTGGACCGGGGTTTGAACCAAGGACCTGCTCGCTGAGAGGCAGCAGCTCTACCAGTTGCGCCACCGTGCTGCCCTTGAGAAGAAATGTTATTCAATTTTAGAACCAACATTAAAATTTAGGTAAACTTTATCTTGGATTTGCACAGTAAACTAAAGGTGTCTAAAACTTAGTCGGCACTGCGGGTTATTCATTTCATCAGGAGAAAGTTGTTTATTCTACCGAATACTTGTCCTCACCATTACCATAAGGGTATATAGTGCAAACGCCTGAGGTTCAGGCTCTTACCGGAAGGAAAGTTTTTCCTTCAAGGACGACATCTTGTCCAGCAAGGCAGTTGTCTCATCGTTCCGGGGTGCTTGAGCAAGTTACAAGTACTTTCTCAATTTCAGCTGACTGAGCCCCAGCTGAGGGTGAAAGGGACCGGAGCCTGGCTCCACGCTGATTCCCCATTGATTCCCGACTGATTCCTTGAGCTGACTTGGAGGCAACTTCTCAGCTAACAACCACAACTCTCTCCCCTTGTCTTGTAACCCTCCCTTCCGTGTCAGCTTTACCTAATTCTAGAAAGGGGGAGTTGCCTATTCAGTGGTATCCAATCAATGTAGCTTACCAACAGTGGGTGTAAACCAAGCTGCATGAATTAATTTTGATTATATAACCCCACCTCTCAATGTTTTGGAGGGAAAACAATGGCTTATTTGTTAACCAGTAACACCTTGTTTACAAACCACCATTTTCTTCACAGATGTAAATTTGGTTTCTTTTACACAATACAGGCACAACAGGGGTTCTGTTTGCAGCTCCATCTAGCTGATCCACTTCCTTCGTTGATGTGGTCACCACACCTCCTCTTTCCTTCGGGGTATGGCTGAGTTCTGTTCAACTGTTGATATAGGGGCCGTTTACACGGCGCGTATTTTGAGTGCATCCGCAGCTTTCTCTCTGCGGTTCTGCTGATCATTTACACGACACCAGTGGCCCCCCTCTTTGAATCCGGAGGTTTCTGAACCCACCTTCCAGAATGGAGGTTTTTCGCTGACCCCCTGCTGATAATGTAAACATCTCCCGCTGAGGCTTTGTGTTAAACCACATGCGCACACGCAGGCGCGGACAGATGCTATATTTCTATCAACATGGTGGCGGACACACTGCTTTCTGAACTATGATTGATGGAATATATTTTTAATCTCGTAGTTAATCTACGTCAGATTCTAGGTGCTGTGACCGACATCTGTGTTGGAAGAGACACAATCTGATCCAGTTCTAATGTCACTGTTTATAGACAGAGGCACGCGCACACGTCGCGCTGTACTATAACATCTAAATTTCAAAATAATAGTTTAATTATAATAAACAGTATTTATGTTAGTGTGAAATATAATGAAGCTCTGAGCCAAATGAAGCTATCTGGACATTATGTAATTCAAATTTAAAATGATGCTAAACATATAGCGTGAACACTAAAGTTGAAAATGAAGACATCAGGTTTAATTTTTATTTATTTATTCAACACCACAAACTGTATGTCACACAAACACTGATAATTAAACTGAACACACTATTAAAACACGTTAACTGAACTTGAATGGATTGAATAAAAGAACTGAGGAGAATTTTAAACAAATAGTTCATCAACAGCTCTCTTCGACGTCTTTCTGCAGTTCATCTGGGCCTCGTTCAGAACCGGTCCGCCTGGTGGGAGGACAGCTTCTACTTCTTTCAGGAAAAAATAAAAACTCGATTGTTTTGTAACCGAAGTAAACACAAGCTAACATTATTAAGAACATTTGATTTACCTGCTGTAAAACAGCTACTGATTATCACGGAGTAAAGTCTGACATAGTCGACTCAGTTCTGGTCCACCCAGTGACCGGTGTGGAGCTGTTAGATGAAGCGGTCCCGCTTGGCATCAAATCTGTCGACTATCATCCAAAATCCACCTTTAACTTGTCGTTACGTTGTTGTTAGCCGGTTAGCACAGAGGAAAACAACGTGCCGAGGCAGCACGCATGCGCATTAGGTGAAGGTACAAAATTCACAGCGCCATCTAATGACCCGGCTTGGTAACTACAGTGGATTCGGGAGGGCGGGGGGGAATCCTCCGGATGTATGTAAACCTAAAATGCGACCGTGTCAACGCAAATCTTTTCCTCTAATTAACATATGAAAAAACCTACGTTTCCCCCCATCGTGTCCGTGTAAATAGGGCCTTAGGCTGATTGTTAACTCTAAATTGTCCCTAGGTGTGAGTGAGAGAGTGAATGGTTGTTTGTCTCGTTTGTCTCTATGTGTCCCTGTGAGGGACTTGCGACCTGTCCAGGGTGTAACCACGCCCCTCGCACAGTGATTGCTGGACATGGGCACAGGCGACCCCTGTGACCCAAAATGGAAGAAACTGGTAAAAGGTAATGTATGTATGGATAGTTTAAGTACACTTTACAACAAACTCTGTTGTTCATTGTTGCTTTTCGTAAGGTAATGATTGTTTACAATAACAAAACGAGAAAATTTAATCTGTTATAAATCTGTTGTTGTATTCTCTCCTTTCCCAGCACCTTAACAGGCAGCCGTAGTGATGTACGGTATTTCTGAATTCAGATCCTCTTACATTCTGCCCGGGAAATTTGAATACCAGGGTGCCAAAATGGTTGTGTAGGCCCTCATCCTTTCACTGACCAACTGGCTGGTGTCTCCAGAAGTACTAATATCCACCGAGTGTCATGTGTTCTGGATGGAGACACAGAGCAGAATCATCAGCTCTGATGCTACAGATGTAAAACCCAATCAAATTCCTGTTACGTGAGTATGCAGTTTTACCAGGTGAAATCTAAAGTGGCTCCAGGAAATCAAAGCATAAAATTATTTCTTCGCATGTGAGTGCATGCTCTTTTGAAAAGGAGGACAAAACACATATATATATATATATATATATATTTTTTTTTTTCAATTAAAAGATGGCAAAACATGCCGTAAATAGAAAAAAAAAGCTTTTATTGTTTACTTGTGTAGAACGATTAATTGTGATATTGAAAAGGGTTGTATAGAGCATGCATTATACTGTGAATATATTGTATTTATAATAAACACATAATCCAATCCAAGAGGTTAAAAAAATGTAAACATTTCTCTTCAAACTAGATTAAACAAATTTTGGATCATTGTACCTTGAACAAATATTCTTGTTAGCCGTTAACGAGCCACTTAGAAAATATTTTACTTCCTATGTGTTTTTAAATAAACCTATCTAGAAAGATCATTCTAGATTTATTCTCCTAAATCTAGATTTAGGAGAATAAAAGTTGATGCAATGACAAATGTGTAACAACTGCTGTAATGTTAACAATTTAAATGAAACATGCTTCAAATTTAAGTTAAGGAGCTATCTTTAAGAGTCTGAGCAACAGCGTTTCAGAAATCTATGCATTTTAAATTAAGTTGTACTCATAGCCGGCTTGTTTTTTTCTGTCACTTTATCGAGCCACCTTCCTGTGTTGATGTATGAGTCTGTATGGTTTGAGCGAGTTTGTTGTGAGCACACATTTGTGCTTGTGCCCTGAATTAGTCTGACATTTCATGCTTGAATTACTTCTTGACATTTAGTTTAAGGAAATATCATGGTCTGCTGACCTGTCCAGAAGTAACAACAAACAAATGAATAAAAAATATGATGAAATCCTGCATAAGGATACTTTCATTTTAAACAGTCTATGTGAATATACTGCTGATTTGCACTACTTTATATATATATATTTTAATGATGTATGCATTTTTTCAGTTTGATTAGTCTCAATTAGATGTGGTCAAACCCTGTCGTGGTAGATGGGGGTGGGATGATGAGTCTGCTACAGGAAAATTTCCCTGAGGCCTTTTTTATGTGATGAATTTTATGGTTTATTCATTTCCTGGTCTAAAGAAAAATGAAATATGTTGAATTGATAAACAGGTCTCTTGATTGCCTTGAGATTGAAGAGGTAATTGTCTTTCAAAAAAGCTTTTTTTTTTTTCTTATTCAATCAATCTACATGACTGGAAATGTAGCAAAAACACAAAACACAAATGACAACCCAGACTGTCATATAGCCACCCTGACAAGATCACATTAAAAATGATTAATTGTCTCGAGCCAGTGGTGAAATTTCAGAGCCTTCGGGTCAAAGAGAATCCTGAGAAAAATAGATATATTTAATAAAGTGTAAGAATTTTATTTGAACCATTTTCATATTAAATTAAAATAGTCACTTTGTCTATAAAACTGTGTAACACAAGTATCCTGATGCATGCTCAATAATCCAGGTAGAAAAATCTAAAAAAGTTAAATCTGGTCCTCTGGACATTCAAAAAAACAAAACAAAGCAAAACAACAAAAAAAATGTAGAAACGTTTCCTCTCTCATCCGAGAGACTTCCTCAGTCTGAGGTGCTGTAACACAAGCTTGTTTGTGTGTTTTTGGTGAGAATGTTGCACAGTTTTTTGTTGAAACAAAGATTTATTAATGTTAATTTGTTGTACATGGTAGACAGGGTTTGTGGCATTTGTGTCAGAATGTCCTGCTGTTCAAACAAATGAAAGTGTAGGTCTTGATTGACAGTTTATCAACCAATAAGATTTGTAGTCGCAGTCAGTTACTGATCACTGATCACTTGCCACCCTACTTTTACATTTCTGGTCACTTCTTCTCAAACTTCATTCTTCCTACCAGTCAGCAAGGACTCCCTTCTTACATGATTTTGGTAGCATTGAGAGTGTATAAGTGGAGAAGGAACAAAAGCATCTTATTCATGGTCTGGTATCACCATGACTCACTTTGACTCCACTGTCTCTGTGGTTTTCAATGTAACGTCTGAGCTACGTCGATGTGGGCGGGGTCGTCTCAGTGCAGCTACTTAAAACTTTTGTCTAAAGGCAAACGCAACAAAACAATGGGGGAAAAAAGTAAAGTCACAAAACATTCTCTGTTATGGTTTCCAACAATATTGTGGCTGAGTTGAGGTCACCTTCCTCCCACTGGTTGGAGCCCAGTTACTGAGCAGTTCCATCTGCATTCTATCATCAGCCACCAAATGTCAGCACCTCCTCACAGTACCACAATGCTGGTTTATGTGCTGCCATTTTAAAGACTATATTATATGTATTTTAAAGTAAATAATAAAAACAAATGCTATAGTTCTGAGGTTTATACAATGGTGGGTTTGATTCCAGTGAAGGAGACAATTACGATGGACGTTGTTCTTGCTTTAATGCATAACACTTTACTGGGTAGGATATGTATGATTGTTGTGTTCTTTTAGAATGTAATGAGTTTTGTGGTATTTATTGTGAGTTTAAATGATCAAGGGATTACTGTTCACACTAATGAGAGTCAATCAGTATACATTAATTTATGATAAAATGTTAACTAATAAGTGTGGGATTTTGATCCTAAAAACTGTTCTGAATTGTAGTAATTTATTGCAAAAGCATCTGCTTACAGCATGCTGTCCAATGCAACAACAACATCACAAGAAGTACGCCAATGCCCTCCTTCCCTGACAAATTTGAGTAGTGAATGTTTTTCGAGACAAGTGTTTTTCTGAACTGGAATTGAACAAAAAATGAAAGTAAACCTTAATGTTTTGGTGCAAGGTATTCAAGTGGGGAGGAGATACACTGTGGAGAAGAACAGACGGATGTTTTTTTCATCCCAGGCAGCACAAAGTGACAGATCCTGGCGAGCAATGGGAGCAATTTTATCCACCACCAGGTACAATGGAGGATCAACGGGGTGGCTAATGGTTGCCATTACCATCATAGATTAATCTTTGGCCACCCCAAGTGTCACCACAGTCATTTGAAGAAACTATACTTTTAAGAAATATAAAAACTAGAGCGCATAGTTTCCTCAGATGATTAGGGTTATATTTACATATAAATATGGCGGTGTCCATCTTGGATTTCAACGTAGCAAGTCAATTTTCAAAAGGTTCATTTCTTATGCCTAGATGCAGCCACACACAGAAATGGAAGTTAATATCTCACTTAGTTTATCAAGTTATCTCACAGCATGCATGGATGAATGAACGGATGGATGGTATTTCCATTTACCCCTCTTAACTCTTTGATGCAGGGCGACAAAATAGCAGAGGTCACAAAAATCTAAGAATGGCACTTCATCTAATTTCACAATTTCCACAACATATTCATGAAATTAAAAATTAAATATTTTCCCACCTTATTTTTTGCTTAGTTTTGTGAAAAAAAAAAAAAAAAAAGTTCCATTATTTTTTTTAATTTAGAGAACAAAATAATCATACCCTAACTAACTTGTAATAGTCACAGAAACAATTCATTTTTTAGGCAATTTTGCATCTTAGGAGAATGTTACTTTTGTTAAACATTTAAAATTAGATTAATAATTTATTTAGTTAAAGTAGTTCATACATTCTTAATTATTTTTAAACAAATGAACACTGATATTTAACCAAATTGGGCATATTGCTTCATTATTTTTATTTGTTTTATAATTTAAGTTGAAATGGTCCAAATGCTCAAACCTAATACCCTGAACTTTAAATCACAGTCTGTTAAAGCTAAAAAAAAAAAAAAGCTCACATTTAGTTTTGTGTCTAACCATACATAAAATTATTTTATCATTGGTAGAATATCGGGGTGAGGGCTATCGGCCTGTAGCCCTCACCCCGATAGTGGCTAAATGCTTTGGGAGACTGGTCATGGCCCACATCAAAACTACCATTGACATCAATGAGGACCCTCACCAGTATGCATACCACAAGAATCGATCAACAGAGGACACCATTTCCTCTGTGGTCCACACTACTCTCACCCACCTGGAACAGAAAGACTCCTACGTCCGTATGCTCTTTGTGGACTCCGCATCTGCCTTCAACACCATGATTCCCCAGACCCTGATGGACAAACTACTCACATTAGGACTAAGCCCCTCCATGTGCAACTGGGTCCTGGATTTTTTTTAACAAGCTGACAAAAGTGTGTGAGGATTCACAACTTCTCCTCCTCCACCATAACCCTTAGCATTGGCTCCCCTCAGGGCTGTGTGTTGAGCCCCCTCCTGTTTACTCTGCTCACATATAACTGTGCAGCTACCCATCCAGGCTGTCATATTGAAAGGTTTGCAGATGATACAGCGGTGGTGGGATGCATCACAAACAATGATGAGTCCGACTATAGGCAGGAGGTGGAACAGCTGGAGAGTTGGTGCAGGAAGAACAACCTTCACATCAGTGTGAAGAAGATGAAGGAGATGATTATGGATTTCAGAAAGAACAAACCCCCCCCCATAGTATAGGATGATCTGCATTGGAACTTGGAAGTGGACTCCAGTTACAAGTACTTGGGTGTGCACCTGAATGACAACCTCAGCTGGGGCAACAACAATACCAGCCTGATCAAGAAAGCTCATCAGAGACTCTACTTCCTCAGGTGACTGAGGTGAGCTGGTCTGGGGAGCTCAGTCCTCACCTCCTTCTACAAGTGTGCAGTGGAGAGCATCCTGCGCTCCAGCATCAACATGTGGCATGGAGGCTGCACAGCTGCAGAAAGAAAAGCTTTGCAGCGAGTGGTGAAGGCTGCAAAAAAGACTGTTGGAGTCAGTCTCCCCACCATCACAGACATCTACACCTCCAGATGCAGGAAGAGGGTCACCTGCATCATGAAGGACCCCACTCGCCCAGCACACACACTTTTTGCCCCACTCCCTTCAGGCAGGAGGTTGCGGAGCATTAAGTGTAGAACCACTAGACTGAGGAACAGCTTCTACCCTGAGGCAGTTAGACTTATAAATCTCTAACCAGAAAAATCACTGTGAGGAGAGAAAAAAAGAAAATACCGTAATGCCACTTTAATTGGTGATATGTGACTTATCTGTGCTGTTGATTATCCATACTACTGATCTCATGCTACTGACTATATCATGCTGCTGTATTCATTCATACCTATCTCCTCACTACAGACTCATGTTCTGGCTGCTGTTTAATATACCGTATTGTTTTACATTATTAGTGTTTAGTTATTTTATATCTTTTAGCATACCATTTGGCATTTGTTTAGTGTATATCTTAGATTATTATATACTGTTTCTTTTTATAGTTTATATTTTTGCTATTTGTGGGTGTAACTGGAACCTTGAGTTCCACCTCATGTACCGCATATGATGTGAATGACAATAAAGAAACTTGAACATGAATATGCAAAGCTAGAATCTGTTTCCAAGATTTTGCTCTGCAGTATACAGCCCTTTGCCCTGCTTGAATTAAAACCTTTTTAAACCAATCAGAGCTTTGGTTAAATGTCAGTTGAGTAAAATATTAACTGTTCATAGCCATTCCCCTGAAGTCCAAAAAAATCAAATTTATTGATTTAGGTGAGGCGTGACAAAAATGAATGTAGCAAATTTCATCAACTTCCCTTCAAGAAAAGAGGAATGTGTTCAAGACTGTTAAAAAAAATAAAAGTAGGAAAAATGTGTTTTCGTACAACACCTTTCCCTCAAGTGTAATCCACAGAGCAACAAGCCTGTTATTGTGCTTTATGAGTGTGTTTAGGTTATGTAACGCTCTCTCCGCAACCAGTGATGCCAGTGGTTATTGCTCTAAAGTTTGCCCAAATGACAGAAAATGGCAATTAAGAACCACATTTACCAGCCAAGGGAGATGGGTCATAACAGCAGAGAGGGCTTGTCATGTGCACCAAAGCCCTGGGGGAGTTTTAGTTTTAGTGGTTTATTGGCAAAGCACTATAAGGGAACACAGTGTCAGAAGATAAACAGGATAAGTGAGGTTGATGCAGTGCACACCCTGGATTTTCTCCCCATGCTTTCTGCTTGTGATGATTTTGTAGTCACTAAATGTCTCTGACACCAGAGGTTAAGGTGGCAATTAAAATGTGTCAAGGAAGTTCCTTGTGTGTTAATACATGCCTTTCCCTAACCTCTCTCTGCCACTTGATATTGAACGTCTTTTGAGTTGGCTCCTTTATATAACTCACTTCATTAAAGTTAATTTGGAGGTATAGCTTCCATTTAATTCTGCCAGTGTTCTTAAGAAATTGTAAGATAAAAGGAAGCATATTATTTATGTTGTACACCAACATTTGTAGTAATTGTGTTCCTTTGCAGGTTGTGGAACAAATGTAATTATCTAATAAGGCAGTCGGGGTAAATTTCAAAATGAACATAACTGGACTGCTTGTTTTGGTTGTCCTTGCCGAAAAGAAAGATCCACTGAAGCAGAAGCACAGTTTATAGTTTTATTTACTCATAACATATTTATCAAAGAGGAAAAGTATGTTTTTAAGCCTTATGTTGCCTTTTCAAAAACCTTTAGATGGTAAATGCTACAATATCGATCTTCTTACAGTGTGAGAATGTTCAAAGACATCTACACAAATGTTTTATTCATGAAAGACTATCATTGTTTATAGAGTTTAGGTCCCACTGGGTGAATACTTGCTTCATTTTACTGAATTCAATGATCTTAATGTTCTTTATTGTCATTCACATCATATATGATGCACGAAGTGGAACGAAATTGTGTACACAGGGTCCAGTTACATCCAACAATAGCAAAAATATAAAGTGTTAAAATAAACTGTAAAAAAAAGGATCTAAGATATAAACTAAGATATACGCTAAATGAACACCCAACAGTACGCTAAAATATATAAGGGTGCATTCACACCAGCCCTGTTTAGTCCGCTTTAATCGAACTCTAGCTCGTTTTCCTAGAAAGGCCTGTTCGTTTAGGGAGGTGTGAATGCGCCATCGAACTTTGTCACGGAACAAAAAGGCAAACTCTAGCCCGGGCTAAAACCTAGGTCTCGGTCCGGTAGAAGCGAACTCCAGCGCGGTTCGAGTACAGTGTGAATGTAAACAGACCGAGCCCTGCTCCACAGGACAAACAAACACGCATTTCTCTGGCCTCATATGGAGCTGTCAGCTGCCTTGTGTGAAAAACAATATTCTCCATGGTCTTCTGCCTCATCTTCTGCTCATGCTAAGTCCATTTTTGAAAAAATGACAAAATATAACTACTAAAACTGCTAAAACTTGATGCCACTTCGTTTTATTTTTATTTACAGAAGAAGAAGACGTGTCTTCGGAGGTTTTTGTGTCGTTTCTTTCAGTAGTTCTTGGTGCAGCGCCCCCACAGGCGAGCAGGGGAATAGGTTGGTTCAACAGGTTGACTCGACTGCACAGTGCAGTGTGAATGCAAACGCACCAGCTCAAATGTAAACAAAAGTTCATGAATATTGGTCCCGAACCGGACCGAGTCTACCGGACTATCTGGTGTGAAAACGACCTAAGACTGTGGATTGTGGTTGATTGAATGTGTTCGGAATGTGGTGAAGAGAAAAAGATCTGAATCCTGGTTTGGACCTGGGGTCTTTCTGGATGTTCTCCTCATGGGTTTTCTCCAGGTTCTTCAGTTTCCTCACACAGAATCATGCAGGCTAGGCTGGTTCAGGCCTGGGCCTCGTTTAGAAAGAGATCAGTGATCTCAGTGGAATTCTGTGCTCTTACACTAAAATAATTTGTTGAAGCATTGAATGCTAAGGATTATTGTGCTGCACTTTTCTTAGACCTGTCTAAAGCTTTTGACACTGTGGATAATAACATCTTGTGTCATAAGCTTTTAGAAAGTGACAAAAAAGGTTGAATCATGTCATCTGGACTTCGTTTTTTTGTTAAAAAGAAATGTTTCGCCCCTCATCCAAGAGGCTTCGTCAGTCTGAGGCCTAGCCATCTGGTATTACCCAGAAGCCACCCTGACTCTTGTGTTTCAAGCCTGCCTCAGATACCCCTAAAGTCTGGCCTTTTCACTAATGGTTTCAAAAACACAAAGTTTGTTTTCTGTCATCCAGGTATATAACAATATACCTGGATGACAGTATATATATTGGTGGCTTCTGGGTAATACCAGATGGCTAGGCCTCAGACTGACGAAGCCTCTTGGATGAG
>NC_056500.1:36588986-36593004 GCF_014905685.2 Nematolebias whitei
TTTTTTGTTGTTATATACCTGGATGACTGAGAAAACAAACTTTGTGTCTTTTAGAAAGTGGTTTCTCACATTATACCATTGGTTGGTTCTCTAACTATCTCTCAGATCGGAGGCAATGTGTTCAACATAATAGTACTTCCTCCAGTTATTTAACAGTCGACAATGGTGTACCACAAGGCTCCGTCTTAGGACCCACCCTCTTTACAATTTACATAGGTAATGTAGGTCAGAGCATCCTTGACGCATCCTTACATTTCTATGCTGATGACACAGTTGCTTATTGTCGAGCTAAAACAGTTGCTAAGGCTTTCCAGCTTTTGCAATCCGCATTTGACATCGTCCAGTCAGATTAGTTCCACCTCAAACTTGTCTTAAATGCCGATAAAACCAAAGGGATGCTTTTTTTCAAACAGGAATTTGGTCCCAGCAGTTCTTCCTCCGATTTTATCCTCAAATGGTGTCCCTATTGAGTTTGTTGATTCCTATAAATATTTGGGTATCTTGGTCGACTCACATCTCTCTTTTAAGCTCCACGTGGAAAACCTAGTAAAGAAACTGAAAGTTAAACTGGGTTTCTTTTTCAGAAACAGATCCTGTCTAACTTTGAATGCTAGGAAATGCCTTATAACTGTGACTTTCCTTCCCTCCATCGGTTACTGTGACATTATTTACATGAACGCTCCTACAAGAACCCTGCAGATGTTGAATGCGGTCTATTGTGGTGCATTAAGATTCATAACTGGCTGTGATTATCGTACCCACCACTGCACCCTGTATTCAATGATTAACTGGACATCATTAACTTCACACAGACTCTCTCACTGGTATATTTTCATCTATAAATAATTTCTTGGTCTGTTGCCTTCATACTACATCTCCTACATGTCTCTGTGTGAGAGCAGCTACAGCGTGCGCTCTCAGGACATTATTACCTGCAGTGTTCCCTCAGTGTGGACTGAACTAGGCAACAGGGCCTTTTCTCCTACTTCGCTCCTGTTTCCTGGAATACCTTGCAAAAAGATTTGAAGCTCTCGACCTTGACCTTTCTAAGTGGCTTTAAGGTCGTTTTCACACCTGATAGTCCGGTAGACTCGGTTCGGGACCAATATTCATGACCTTTTGTTTACATTTGAGCTGGTGCATTTGAATTCACACTGCACTGTGCAGTCGAGTCAACTTGTTGAACCAACCTGTTCCCCCGCTCGCCTGTGGGGGCGCTGCACCAAGAACTACTGAAAGAAACGACACAAAAACCTCTGAAGACACGTATTCTTCTTCTTCTGTAAATAAAAATAAAAATGCATCAAGTTTTAGTAGTTTTAGGAGTTATATTTTGTCATTTTTCAAAAATGGACTTAGCATGAGCAGAAGATGAGACAGACCATGGAGAACATTGTTTTTCCACACAAGGCAGCTGACGGCTCCATATATGGTCAGAGAAATGCGTGTTTGTTTGTCCTGCGGAGAGGGGCTCGGTCTGTTTACATTCACACAGTACTCAAACCGCGCTGGAGTTCGCTTCTACCGGACCGAGACCTAGGTTTTAGCCCGGGCCAGAGTTTGCCTTTTTTTCCATGACAGAGTTTGATGGCGCGTTCACACCTCCCTAAACGAACCGGACTTTCTAGGAAAACGAGCTAGAGTTCGATTAAAGCGGACTAAACAGGGCTAGTGTGAATGCACCCTAAGAATCTGTTGTACTCATGGCAAGTACCAATGCAGACATGTTCCTGTTTTTAATTTTCTACATTTGCCTTATAATCTAGCTGTGTTTGCTACTTTTCTGCCATCTTATTTTAATTTGTATAAAAAATAAAACAAAACATAAAGAGTCTGTGTACCTCTATTGTGATCGTCTATTGTTGTCATCGTTGTCCATTGTTTTTCATCATTCTTTGTTGAAATTAGGTCTTTATTGTAAATGAGTCCTTGAGGCTCAATGGGATTAAACTGTCTAAACAAAGGTTGAATGAATATATACTGTATATATATTGTATATAATATATACAGTATATAATATATATATATATATATATATATATATATATATATATGTATATATATATATATATACATATATATTTTTATACAATGTTTGATATTGACCTTTAGAAGATCTTTGAGTCTGGAAGCCATCAAACGTTCAAGAAAAAGGTATCAATGAGCATTTTGTTAGCAAGTACCTCGTCTGTTTTATTTGCAATACCTGCTGAATTATTTAGATTATTTTGACATTTTATATTAAAGATAGATGCTCATTATAAAAAAAGTTATCACAGCTCTTGGGAGAATGCAGATTTTGTTTCTTGCAGTTCACCTATAAAGTTTATTGTTTCCAAACCAAAAATGTTTTACTGATGAATTCGAGATTCCACCCAAACATCTATGCAGCCTTTTGAATATGATTTGAAATCTTCTCTGCTCATTCTTCTCAGTGGCAAGCTACTTTTTTTTAATACAGGTTTTAGGTATGAAGTAATATTTCCTTTTGAGAGACATCCAGCAGTTCTGGAATATCTTTATTGATTTTTAATTGAATGCAGTGTGCAGCATGAGGACATAAAGGGATTTGAAGTTCCTTACAGCATGTTTTATTCTTTCTGCGGTACATTTTCCATTTGTTACAGTGTTCTTCCTGTGTGATGGGCTGACCCCGATGTGTTCATAACTGCTGCAGCGGCTAATGCATCATAAATCATCATTTCAGCTGAAATATCCTAAAAGAAAACATTTTCTTTGGGGATTTTTACTCTCTGTCAGCCAAAACTTTAAAAATCTTGAATTTTTAATGAACTCTCAACTCGTATACAATAAAAAAACATTTTATAGAAAATGTTGATATTGTTTATCTACTAAACATGCATGCATCTTTAAAAAATAATTAAATAAAAAGAAAATCACATGAACATGTTCATTATTTTAAATTATGTTATGTATTCTATATTTGCTCAAATCAGTGAGAATTCATTCTTAAGTCTGGATTTATTGGTGGTAATCTTCAATTATAGATCAGTACCAGATCTTTACTTAATTAAGCAATTATTATTTAACAGTTGGGCTAATAAATAAATAAAAAATCGTGTAAAAACGGATAAACAGGGACACAAACAAAGTTAACTGTTAAATGGTTTTATAAACAGTGATTCACTTCCTTAAATGTTCCCTCAGGAAATACCATGCAACATGGTGAACAAAAAACATCTTCAGACATCAAAATGTCACAAACATCCTTAGAGACTTTTCTGGTATAAGCTAATGAAATTAATTAACCAAAACCTGATGTGATGTTTCACAAAGCTGTTGTAGCTCTCTGACCTTTTGGGTTGTTTCTGATGTAACATGTTCCTGTAAGTGCCTTGTAAAACATTTTTCTTTTTTCTGCATAACCACCCTGTCTACTTATGTCAAGTTCAGTTCTGAGCCAGGGCTCTGTGGCACTTTGGCCAGCTGCAGACAAAGCATTGGCAGGTTTGTTAAAGGAATGCTAAAATGGAACATTGCATTCATTTGCCCTTATCCTAAGGTCAGCAGGGTGTCTGCATATTCACAATTATATGACATGTCATAGACATGTCATATAATGTCAAAGACAACCCTGACAGATAGTCCTAACGCAGAAGTGTAGTCTCTTCTTCCTAAAGAGAGAGGACATTTTTTAAAGAAGGGCTGGACCCCGATTAACCTGACTTCAAAAGGACAAGTCTGCCAGACAACAGGAGAAAGAGAAAGAAAAGTCATTTTTGTGAGGCTACTCATACACCAGAACTGATCTGTTTCTAATATAAGTGGGCCATAGAAAAGTACCAAGGCTTTGAAGGCAACCACAACTTCATCAAGAACAGAAACCATACAGTCCCTCACATTTTTGTCCTCAGAACAGTAAATACCGTTGTCCCCCATCACGAAGAAAAGATGGGGAGTTGGAAAAACCCTCCGTCTGTCCATCTGTCTGTCCATTGTGACCACCATACATACATATATATATATATATATATATATATATATATATATATATATA
>NC_056500.1:36593104-36597980 GCF_014905685.2 Nematolebias whitei
TAGTAGGGCATTAACAGAGTACTCGAGTAATCTACACATCGATTGCTAGGACATCTATCGAGGTTAAAAATGTTACGTTGAGTATCCGTAGTGATGTCATATTATGTGACCACCGTATGACCGTAGGGGGCGGTGTTGCACTGTTGCAGGTCACAGAGTATGGTGTAACACCGGGTCCAATCCACCAAACCAGAACCAGTTTCGGTTTAAGTTTCGTTTTTGACGTGCTGCATGTTTCTTCACGTTTGCAGTTTAATAATAATAACTAATAGTTTAGTTTTTCCTGTGACTTATTTGCAGTATGATAAATGGTAGGAGCATAATATACACTCCCAATGTTTTGTTGGTCTTTTTTTTTTTTGTAAATAATTACCTTTTTTTGCGGTTTTATTTATTTATTTATTTTTGTATCTTGAGATCTATGACATCATCAAATACTCGAGTTCTACTCGGGTTTTATTATGTTAATGTCGAGTTTAAAAAATATATACTCATTCAACCCCTAGTGTGTAGTATAAGTAAACCAGCAATATAGCTCAATTGAGGAAACATCTTTGTTGTTGTTTTTACATTGTTCTTAATTACTGAGTTGTCCAGAGTTTAGTCAATGGTGGCCAAGGCCAACATTTGCCACCCCCTGGTTCCGCTACTGCACCTGGTAGTGGATAAAATTGCTCCTTTGGCTTGCCAAGGTCTGTCACTTTGTGCAGACAAGCAAACAATATATAAATAATAATAATGATAATAATTGAAAAAAACAAAAGAAAACAAATTTTGTTCTCCACAGTGTAACTCGTACCCACTGGAATGTTTTGCCCCAAAATCATTAAGGTTTTCTTGCATTTCTTGTTTAATTCCATTGCAGAAAACATTCATCAAGAAAACTAGAAACATTCACTATTCAAATCCCTCAGTGATTGGGGACGTTGGTGTATTGCTTGTTTGTTCCAGTACTATCCAAGCCATTCACTGGGATGCAATGGCATCTCACTTCGTTCAAAATCAAAATCCTCTGGAAATCATGTAGAAAAACAAGCTAAATTTGTCTTTTTCAAACTGTATTATTTAATTCCTGTAATGCTTTTATTGCACATTAAATAACTGAGTATTACTTTTTCTGATGGCAATGTTAGCAAAACTCTTGGAAGTTCATTTGCTCTGAAATGGTCAAATTGCTTCTTTAAAGACAGCCTGTTGAAGCGTCTTCATCTCCGATGCTACTGGTGACTTTAGTGCATTTCTGACTTTAAAAGCATCAACATCTCAATAAATCATGACTTGGTCATTATTAAAACTGCATTCTTATGAATAATGTGCTCTGGATTTTAGTTTTAGTTATCCTTAACTAGCAGGAACAATGATGAAAATAGCACCATGGCTTTCCATTAAAAATGCAAAATATTCATTTTATTGACTGTATTTGTCTCTCTTGCTATATTGGGTTTGGTCTATTTAATATTTTTTTACCATGCATAACACAACACGTGCAGGTTTGATAACTAGTTGCACACCACATGTGGACATATTGACACAATTAAGAAATTTTGGATGTTTTATTTTCCACAGGCTGATCATATTTCTGTGACATAATCATTTAAAAAGGCTGACAATGTTTTGTATGGCCAAGAATATTAATTTTAAAATCATTTTCAAAACAACCAAAATGTACTGCAATCTAAATCTGAAAACATTCACTACAGTGTAACAGGTGGTTTTATCATCTCCATTTGATAAAGTTTATTGCAATAAAATTACAAATATCTATATGTGCTCCAGAAAAATACAAGTTTTGATTACTTCCAAGTCCTGTTTGGCGTACTATCATCATTTAGAGGGTTTATTAATCATTTGTTATTCTACCTCTGCTTCCTGCTACACTTGATCCTCCCCAATGTCTCTATAATTAAAAAAAGGTCAAAAGCCTTCTTTCAGTCTGCAGACCTGCTACGTATGCTCATTTTAGTAGTAAGTAATATTAATAATTGAAACTGCAAATATATTCAGGCTCTATGTTTCCTGTGCCTGAGTGGCACTTTGGCACAAGTTTCCAGTTAATTTTCGCAGCTGGTAATGGAGCAGTTTCAGTGTAATGAACAGATGTTCATGCAGAGCAGTGATGTTTGCCATTCCGTAGGAGCGTCTCTAATAGCTGTCGGGTTTTGGAATCCATGGATGTGCTTAAGCACAGCGTGCGAGTGTTGATATTGGTAAAATCTTTCTCCCCGAGATGTATGGCTAAAAGTCTCCTTCCCCGGATGTTGCTCACATAAGCTCCTTCATCCTCTCAAATCTCCTCAGCAACATTCAGACATTTTGTGAAGCAGATCAAATCAAATATCGCCAGAAGCTATTCATATAGTAGAACAAAAAAATAAAGAAATAAACACGTCTGCAGAGAGCTTAGATGCAAAGTAGGGAGTGTTTTAGAAACTCCTAGTTTGAATAGAATAGTCTCACCTTAGGGGGATAAAAAAGAGACAACAAAAGGACAAATGCTCAGAGGAAGGACATCTTCAATCCACTTCAAAAAGACAATATATGAAATAAAACTTGGATGAAAATAGCAAAAGAGCTCACATTAAAATAGTTCACACCTGTAAGGCGTGATTATGTCAGGAGTGAATGTTTATCATGTATGGATCATATGGTAACAAGTCAGATGACCAGAACATTTGATCCCTGTTGTATAAGCGTCATCATCTGGGGTTGTGTCTATAAATGGTGTGAATGAAACTCTTTCACTGAAGTAATTGTGATGAAGACTTAAAAAAAACGACACAGTATCCAAGTAATGGAGGCAAATTTTTCACTGGGATAATGATCCAAAACATGCCAGCTGCTGGTTGAAAGAATTTCTGTTCCCTGAAGAAAATCAAAGACCAACACTAGTTCTCTCAGAGGCTTTATTCAAAATCCCAGAGAGCCCTGAAATGGGAGGCTTTGGAGAAGAAAGCAGAGCTGGTTTATTCTTAAGTATGGATGAGATAAAATATTTGGTGGTTGAAAGATAAAGAATATTCTCACTAAATCGGAACTGATTGATTTCATCATCAAACATCAAGCTGTTCTGCAAGCTTAAAGAGATTGTTGGGGGGTTTTGAAGTGTGGAATGTTTTTAGCAGTCAACATCTTACCTGCAGTAAAAAGTGAACAATCTCGGTTTGGAAAATGGGAGGATTCTGTTCATTTTGTGCCTTTTCCTTTTAATTTTCTTAGTTTTGCAGGTAAGCTGAGAAAGTGTTTGGTTTTCCTGCTGAGTGGGATTGTCCTCACTGACAGGTGGAGCTGATTTCCACCAGGCAAAGCTGAACCAGTACTGTTCAGTGGTCTGGTAGTCTCACATGATGAGATTCCCACTCAATTTATCAGAGCGATCTTCCTGACCTTGAATCTAAATGTAACTCTTACTTGTATCCACCTCCAGATCGTCTTGTGTCCTTTCTGGTTCTCCAGTTCAATTCAATTCAGTTTTTTTCTAGCACCAATTCACAATAGAAGTTGTCTCAGGGCACTGAACAAATACATTCACATACATGATAGTTCAATTAGTAACATTATTTATCTAAGGTAGCCAACTACGAAGGTAGTTCCTTGGCGTCATCCTGCTGGTTCTCCAGTTTTCTGTTCTGTCCGCTGTCTGCACCTGGAACCTCTCCTGCAACCCAATCTGGAAAAAGTCAGCACTGCCTGCAATCACCTGCCTGTCTGCTTCCTCCAGTCTTGCCTGCTGTCCACACTCACCTCCCAGAATTATCCACTTCTGTCTGAAACAGGGATTTTAGCCAGACAACAAGAGTGTAAAACAAACAAAACAATTTAATTGACTTGCAACTGCTGGAGGGAATATGTCTTCATAGGCAGGTGGGTTGAGAGCCACCTGTCAGTGCATGCAGAGATGATGTCACAATTACTGGTTGTAGGGCAGCTGTGGAGGAGTGCTGTGATAAACGTGACAAGTGAAGCAATCCAAAAGCGGGGTCCAAGAGGTGAAGCGGGGGTCGAGCACAGGGGGTCAGAGATCCAGCGACAAATTCAAACAGTAATCTGTAAGTCGGGGTCCATGGAAAAAAAGGAGTAATCAGTAACAGGGATCAAAGAAACATAACAAAACCAAACGAGGAGCATGCAGAACAGTATATGAACAAGACGAGGTGGGGGTTCGGAATCCGAAAAACAAGACGTGAACATGAACAAGAAGGCTGGATATTAGGAACTATGAATGGTATGATAATCTGGCAAAGATAAGTGGTGAAAGGGGTTCTTAAATGTGGCCAGGAACAGGTGTGGTGCATGAGTTTTGATGAGCTGTGGGGAAGTAGGCGTAGCCAGTGACAAAGAGGTGTGAGTGTTACAGGTGTCAGAGAATGTGATCCTGACAACTTTCTCCTCAGCACTTAAAAATAACCATGATACCATAAGATTCATCTAATTTGCCATTTTATTTCACATCCACCCTTGTCAAGTCTGACTCTGCTTTTTGCATTTAACATAGTTCCAGCCCGACATCAAAACGTTTATAGCAATGCATAATGAGTTTCAATTAGAATTTTTTTTAAACCAAATTAAATTTGTATCCATTTCTCTGGCTGTTAAGACGGTTGTCTTATTTCACTTTTACCTCATGCAACAGCTCACATAAAAATCTCTAGCTGTGGCAAAGGGCCATAACAACAACAAGCTAAAGTCAGTTCTGTCAAAAACAAAAGTTATAAATGACAATAAATATTGTGTTTAGTGTAAACATCTTAAGAGGGCAATAAAAAGCTGAACCATTCAAAATGAATTTTATATTCAACATTTGTTGTACAGTAAATATAAAAAATTCACAAGATGAAAAATACAATATTATATATATATATATATATATATATATATA
>NC_056500.1:36598080-36599755 GCF_014905685.2 Nematolebias whitei
GTTACAACAACTCTGTCATTTCAGGAGGGTGTGAGCCTATTTTCTTAAAGCATTTTGAGTAGAAAAAACAACATCAATGTCAAATTTTGGATTATGGCAATGCTGTAGTGAAAAAATGAATAATTGTTTAAAATTACACAATAACACAGCCATATTTATTTAGTGTTTTAGGCAAACAGCTGCCAAATGTGAAGAGTTTTAGCTTGTTAGTTCTGAGGATTTGCTGCTTTTTCTTGCTTTGTATTACAAACTTTAGACTGTTAATTAAATTGTGCATTATTACATCAAGAAATAGGCAGGTTGATCAAATTGTCAGTTGTTTGTTGTGATTCTTAATTTACTCTACATCAAATGCAATTGACTATTCCTAAAAGTGTCACAACTCTTCTTAAAGCTGCACAGAAATGAGACACTTTTGCACTTACATCTATTGCATTTTTAATTTGTATCAATAATTTATACTCAGTCATGCAGCTGTAGTCTATAAATTTACCTCTTTGAATTCATGTATCTGATGCCTCATGACTAACAGTTCATTTTGTATTAATAAGTTTGCCTCAGTGTCTGAATGTAGCATGATCCAGTGATTTGTGGTGCACTTTTACAAAAAGAAAGACATTTAACTTTTGACACAAATGCCATTCTCTGAAGTTATTGTGTTGTGTAGTCATCTGCCTCACTGTTTGACAGACAGTAACCTTGTGGGTTGTGTGTCCTTACAAAACGCTAATTAACTAGAATGACAAGATAATTATTTGCTGCCGAATGGACTCATATAACATCTTTTTATAGGATCAGCTACAGAGAGAGTGAAAAAGCAGATTATCCAATCAAGCGTCACCATTCTCCAGAATCTGCTCTGCCGTAAGCCATACAAGTGATTATTGAGCTCTCGCATGTTTTGTTTGTTTGTGCATTTTTATCACTTGATAAACTTGGTGTTCAATAAACCTTTATGGCAGAAAGTCATACACTGCCTTTTGACTGGTTCTTCAAATATTAGGTACCAATTAGAAAGAACAGAGTAAAACAAAAATATAAACCGAAACAAAAAATGGACAGAATTACAATATGTCAAAATGTCCTCTTACACTTATTACATCCAACTTTGTGCATGTTTTAATTAAAGGTACTTTTAGCAAAAGTCCTCCCGCCAGCAAAAAAAATAAAATAAAATAAAACAAAACACAGACAAAGAAGAATCAGTAGGAAGCAATAGTAGATATGAACATGTTTCAAGAAATCTGTGGGAAGAAACTAAATAACTATGAAACAAAGATTTCTAGAATATTTTTCTCATGTCAGTGATTAATGTCTCTAAATTAAAAATCTATAAATTTTTATTTTATTTTATTTTTTGGATGCCAGCTACCATGTGTAGCTGGCATCCATATACATATACATATATAAATATATACATATATAATATAAATATATATACATGTATACAATATGAATATATATATACATAAATACATACATACATATTATTTATACACATACATGCATATATATATATACACATACATACATACATACACACATACATACATACATACATATATATATGTACATATATACATACATACATATATATATGTACATATATATATATATGTATATATATATGTATATATATATATATATATATATATATATATATATATATATATAT
>NC_056500.1:36599855-36612921 GCF_014905685.2 Nematolebias whitei
ATATATATATATATATATATATATATATATATATCCACCACAGTCATTTGAGGACATTATGTTTTATAGTTTTTGCATTGCTTACAAGTATCATTTCCTCAAATGATTAGAGTGGCCCTTGAGCTGGTCAAAAATTCATCTTTCGTGGTCAAGGCCACCATTGGCCACCCCCTGGCTCCACCATTGCACCTGATGTTGGAAAACTGCTTTCTCTGCTCTCCAGGATCCATCATCCTGTGATTCCTCAGTCAAGACAATAATAAAATTCTCCCTCTGTTCTCCACAGTGTCACTCCTACCCACTTGAATATCTTGCACTAAAAACATTACGGTTTACTCACCATCCCAGCTCAATTCCAGTTCAGGAAAACACTCATATAGAAAACTACAAACATTCATTATTTAAATCCCTCAGTGACAGAGACATCAGAGTACTGCTTGTTTATCAATGACAACAGCCAGAGGGACTGAAAATAGGTCAAGCATCGAACTTCTCGACCACATGCGTTTACCTTCTACAGCAAAACCGTGGTACGTTAATCTGTGAGTCAAGCTTCTATGTGGTTTTCAGTGAATTTAGCAAGGTGATTTGTTTACACCAAGTGTGGACCTACAGTACATTTAAGAATATATCTGGCAAACAAGTAAACGTTTTCAAACTGAACTGTTTGGTAAAGCTCAGGATATCTTTGAATGATTGGTTTTATACTTTGCAATGAGTGCATACAATAAATCAAATTATAGTCATATTGACGACCATTTGGCATATTTGAATTTAGAAATTTGTTTTCTATAAAGCTTTCAATGCTTTGCAAAGCAGCTGAATCCTCAAGAGCTTCACAAACTCACAATGAGAGAAAGTGTATCTGTTTGCAATTTGGAAAGTCACTGAAAAATGCATGAAAAACTCGGCCCAGTCAATAAATATTGAACAGGTGATCGGTTGAACCATTAGTATCTAGAATAAGTGCTGTGTTCTGCCAATTTGGGTTGGAACTTTCAGGCATATTTTCATCTGGAAAAAAACAAAACATATCATTTTTTATATAACTTTTATTTTCATAAACATTTAAGAAGTGGTGTTTTTTAATGGCTTAAACAGTATTTATGTCTAATATAACTGTTAATGTCAGAATTACATAAGTTACTTTTATTGATTAGCCACTAAGCGTATTAAAGCAATTAGTATTCTTGATTTTCACAATTAAATATAAAGCACATATAAACATCATAGGTTAATTCTTTATTAATGCTATGATTAACTAGATAACTTGACGAGATAATTTACAAAAATAACGTTAAATTTAACCAACTTTTCACTTGTGTGGAGGCTGTGGCTGAGTGGTTAGAGTGGTCATCCTCCAATGGGAGAGTTGGAGGCTTGATTCCACCAGCAGTCACATTCTGAAGTGTACCTGCAAGACAATGAACCCCTCATTGCCTCTGATGTGTGTCCCATGGGTGTATGAATATGATCTAAGGCACTGATCAGTCTTTGTAGAGTATATAGTAGAGTACTGTATGAAAGGATAAATGAAGGCACAGACTGGAGTATAAAGTGCTTTGAATATATAGTATTGATAAGATAGAAGGACACTATATAAGTACAGTCAATTTACCATTTAATTTTTATACATAAAAGTTTGAAAAGAAAATAATGTTTTCATAACACTGGATCCTGGGGGGGTGGGGGGTGGAGTTGTGTCCAGCTTTTCATCAAAGAATGCTGAGGATCAGAAAAGAAAAAGACAGAAGGAGAAATTAAGAACGTAGAAGAAAGTAAAGTGGAGAGACAAAACTACGAAGAGATTAAATGAGGACATGAAAGATGGAAAAGAAGGGGACAAAATCGTTTGCAAGTGGAAAATGAGCATAAAGCAGAAAAAACATTAAAATGGCACATACTGTGGGTGATGAAGGGATAGATGAGGACAGACTGACAGATTATCCTCCTACAGTATGCCATGTAGCCCCCCCACCCCAGCTCTCATAAATTCAAGAAACAAAACCATATTATTTTAATTGGTAAATTGTCCTAATTTTCATACCATCTTTGATATACAATACATCAAGATGTTTTTCCAGGGGCTTAGCTGTGCTGCATAATAAATTTTGCTTTGAGATGTATAAAAAAATTGCTGAGATGTAATCTAAGGCTTTGGATTGAGCTGCTAATATTTATGCCTTTTTTCAGTCAGTGGTCCAACATTAAAGGCAGACTAAGCAGAACATACTTTAAAACATCTCTTTTAATCACATCTTATGACCCACTAGAAGCTTTTGCTGCATTTTATATCTGCAGTGACACCCTCCTTGGCTGATAATGATCTTCTACTTTCCTTTTCTTTTTGGCTATATTTTGGGATATTTGGGTCTTCCTTTGTGGAGAAAGATAAAAAAACACACCAACTAATGAGAACACAATAGAAAGAGCATAACAAAAATAAAGATATCAGTTGAATTAGTCATATTTTCCATTTCTCCATTTTATGCTGCAAACAAACTGACTAGAAATGCATAACAATGAATACCCACAATGTAACTTATTTCCATGTGGACGTGTTTGTTTGTGCTTTAAAATAACTGTGCTATGACTGAAATTGGATCAGCATACTTTGGAACTGACCACAGTTCGCCTCCTGAGTATAGTAGCTGACGAGTCAATAGCAACAATTTGTAGCCAAAATCATCATAAAAATATTATATTGTTACACAAATCAGACAGGGATGTTTGTGGTAGTTCGATTATTTTTAGTTTTAATAATACTTCCTGCCGATTATTCTTGCACCAATTTAAGGCCTGCTTATTTTCCCTTAAATTGTGCCATATGTGTTAGTAAAGTATATCTGTGGTTTGAGCAGCAGAGCTGAGTATGTGCTCACAAAAAAATTGTCAATTTTTTTTCTGCCAATGCCAAAAAGGTTATTCTGTCATTGACTCATGATTAGTTTTGTTTATTAGAATGGAAGATTGAAGGCTAAAAAACAAGATTCAAGGATTCAAGGTTCTTTATTTGTTGTTCACACCACATGTACCACGTGTGTGGAACGAAAGGGTCCCAGTTACATCGAACAAAAGCATTAGATTGTGTGCAAAAGAAAAACAGTAATAAGATCTAAGATATGAACTAAAAAAACTTTACTTAAAAACACACTAAGCACTAGTAGCACAAAATTTATATGTTAAATAGCAGCACGAACATGTGTCTGTGTGACAGATGAGTATGAATGAACACAGCAACATGAAACAGATCAGCAGCAACATGAAACAGATCAGCAGCAACATGAAACAGATCAGCAGCAACATGATGTGATTTTTCACAGTGATTATTCTGGTTAGAGATTCATGAGTGTAACAGCTTCAGGGTAGAAGCTGTTCCTCAGTCTAGTGGTTCTACACTTAATGCTCCTCAACATCCTTCCTGAGGGGAGCAGGGCAAAATGTGTGTGTGCTGGTTGAGTGAGGTCCTTCATGATGCAGGTGGCCCTCTTCCTGCATTTGGAGGTGTAGATGTCTGTGATGGTGAGGAGACTGACTCCAACAGACTTCTGTGCAGCCTTCACCACTCTCTGCAAAGCTTTTCTTTCTGCAGCTGTGCAGCCTCCATGCCACACGTTGATGCTGGAGCACAGGATGCTCTCCACTGCACACCTGTAGAAGGAGTTGAGGACTGAGCTTCCCAGACCAGCTCGTCTCAGCCGCCTGAGGAAGTAGAGTCTCTGATGAGCTTTTTTGATCAGGCTGGAAGTGTTGTTGCGCCAGCTGAAGTTGTCAATCATGTACATGCCCAAGTACTTGTAGCTGGAGACCACTTCCACCACAGATCCTCCTGATTTTGTGGGGGGGGTGGGGGGTTGTTCCTTTCGAATTTTATGGCCATCTCCTTCATCTTCTTCACATTGATGTGAATGTTGTTCTTCCTGCACCAGCTCTCCAGGTGTTCCACCTCCTGCCTGTAGCTGGACTCGTCGTTTGTGATGCATTCCACCACCTCTGTATCGTCTGCGAACTTTACAATATGGCAGCCTGGATGGATAGGTGCACAGTCATACGTGAGCAGAGTGATCAGGAGAGGGCTCAGCACATAGCCCGGAGGGGAGCCAGTGCTGAGGGTTATGGTGGAGGAGGAGAAGTTGTTGATCCTCACTGACTGCGGTCTGTTTGTTAAGAAGTCCAGGACCCAGTTGCAAATGGAGGAGCTTAGTCCTAGTGTGAGTAGTTTGTCCATCAGGGTTTGGGGGATCATGGTATTGCAAGCAGATGTGAAGTCCACAAAGAGCATATGGACGTATGGGAGTCCTTCTGCTCCAGGTGGATGAGAGCAGTGTGGACCACAGAGGAGATGGCGTTTTCTGTAGATTGATTTTCGTGGTATGCATACTGGTAAGTGTCCTCGTTGATTTTGATAGTTGTTCTGATGTGGGTCATGACCACTTGGCAAGGTGAATGCCAAGATGTTGGCAAATTAATAATTTATTAATTTAACAAAACAAGGAGCTTAGCAGTAGAAGAACCATACACAGCCACAACAGCGTGGTACCTCTTCCTCATGCTGCTGACTAGTCTAATCACAGACCGCTATGGGATGGCTTTCCAGTCTTCAACCAGCAATTGTTGCAAATCAGCCAATTTAGTTGTGTTGGTCACTTAAAAAAAGGGCTTTCAATAAAAAAAAACAACAACAAACAAACAAACAAAAAACAATAATCACCAAAAAAGAAGAAGCATGGAATAGAACATTGATGTGCTAATTTGGAGCACTACATAAATGTGACAACAGTTTCTTCATACCATTTTCAAACATGTCAAATTAACTGTTTATTGATTTATTGTGAGTGACTATTTTTAACTAGATGTAAAGTTGCAGTGAATCATCATTGATCCTCTTCTCTTTGAATCCGTTTATTGTTCTTTAAGCTTTAATGTTCCGGCAAACAGGAGAGAGTTTAGACAAAGCAAATGCTTCATCATATAACTGAAATTATTACAGCTGTTGCTTCTTCTCTTGGCATCACAGAAGCACCACAGCGTTGTGCTGGCATCATAAAGGTGAAAGTGCCTTAAGTGAACCTCATGACAGTGACCTTATGACCTTGAACTTATCAATTTCTAATTAACCTTGTAAGTATCTTGCTTCAGTTCATTGAGGTTTGCAGAAATTTGTTTTTACACAGTTCTATTTAACTCTCACCATAGTATTTCTACCAGATTGAGGTCTAATCTTTAACTGTTACATTGCAACACCTGAACATTTTTTTTTAATTTGTTAGATCTTAAATTTATTGTTATGTTGTTTGTTTGTTACCCTGTGTAATGGCCTAATATCATCCAATCTTTAAGTGTTAGACACCCTCACATTTGACTAATATTTTGATATAGAGGAGTCCATAGGCATCGCAACCATTATATGTGAAGAGGACAAGTCCCCCCCCCCCCACCACCATTAAAAAAAACATTAATTTGGACCCCCCACTTTTACTAAGAAACATTAGTTCAGGTGGCGCAGTTTCTTTCTATGTGAACAAATCCATTCCACTTGATCAATATGAGAATACTCAAACCACTAAAACACCACTCCAGGTTTTCCTGGTTACTTCCAACTCTAAACACAGCTGGCTGTTGCCACGGTCATAATATACGGTGGTCACAGAATATGGTGTAACACCTGCAGTGTTTTGGTGCGCCTACTCATGTCTCAGCAGAAAACGCGCACAGGTGGAGGAGATGGAGACACCTCTGTGTTGATCGCTCACCAGTTTATGTGGGCAGTTGTTGACCGGGGGATGGGGGTTGATCATAAACATATATTCATGTTAGGAGGAGAGAAGTGGAGCGCTACGTCTGTAGCATGTTAGCTTAGCAATAACTGTGATGCTGTCAGACGCTGCAGGTGTAAGAGACGCTGTGTGTTCAGGTGCATTAAAGTTGAAATGTCTTTAAAACCCCACACCTTATTGTCCTCAAGGTTCATGAGAAACATCATTTAGATGTGTAGTGTTGAACACAAGTAAAAAAGTCTAGTGGTGATGTTTTTTATTTCACAATAAACACAAATGTGCCGACCTGATTAAATTTAAAATGTCTTTAAAACCCACAACTGAATTTACACAAACTTGGTGAACAACGTGTTTTAAATGTGTGGAATTAAAGGAAATCTAGGTGAAATGTTGCTTTGCTTCTGACGCCCTTTGAGGAGTCACTGTCAAATTGAGAGCAGTTAGGCATTCAGATCATGCAGCTGCAAAATAAAACCAAATTCTTACCTTTCCATCACCTAGCTTTGCAATTTGTATGCAATGTTTTTGTCTATAAATATTTTAAGAGAACCAAACACACTGTAGTTGCGGAGCCATTTTTTGTATTATTGTTAATGAAAAGCTCCAGCCCATCATATAAAGGGAGCTTGCATCTTTGACTTGGCCTCTTGTATTTTACAGTCCTACTAAGTATTTAATAAGTACTTTTTTCTGGTTGCATATGTACATTTGTATTCATTCTAATATTTAAGAATACAGCATAAAATAATTGGTCTTTTTGTCACTGTATGCAGTTTATATATGAATCAGTCTAATCAGGCAGCTTTAAATGTTTGTTTGGTTTGATCAGTAACTGGCTATTTTCTTCTTTGGTGATGCTTTCAAGTTTTATCTAATTTTGCTCAAGAAATGTGCCCTCTTATACTAGCTGCTATGATGTATGACTGAAGCCTTCAAGTTGATCAGAAACGATATTGCGCAGAATAGAAGAGAAATACTACATTCTTGAGCTCAGCATGATCTAACCTTGGGTTAATCGCTAAATATGGGCACTATTTATTAGCAGCTGGTTGATATGTGCTGCTAGCCAATCATGGACAGCAGTCAGTTTCTTTGACCAGAAGCTGTGGATTATTTCAGATCCAAGTATGTAAGACTTTATTTTGGGTGTTTACAACATTATAATGACCACATGTATTTTTTTCTTATGAATGAATTGCTTTACTCCATAGCTCTTTTTGTGTCATGTGACAGTTTTTTGTAAAGGCTTTCAATATTATCATAACTCTTGATTTACATCTAAATTAAATTAATAGACTAATTCTTACCATTTCTTATGTACTGCAATGTGTGTACATGTAGTAGAAAAATAAACTAAACTAACATTTTCATCCCTGAACAATCTTATTTAGACTTTTTCAATAAATGGCTTTGAGTTTTTCTTGAATTTAACCTTGAATAATAATTTTTTTAAGCATCAAACATTTGCTTATCTCCCAATGGGTTCTAGTCTACATTTAGTAGAGCTGTAGCATGGAATGCGCAAAGGCAAAGGGCACTTCAATCTTATACCTCTTCATCTGACATCAAGGATAATGGCCTCTGTCAGACGTTTAAAGCTTTGGCCAGAAACCTCTGTCACATCTTACATCAGCCTGAATTTTTATAACCTTGTCACATTTATTGCTGCATGAACTGATGTAAGGTCAGCAGTATCTTGGCAGTGTGAAGGGTAACAGGGCATGAGGTTAATTAAAAGGATGTGCATATGAACCCCTGAACACCTCTGATCCAAACGCACCATCATCATTATGCAGAGAAACATACAAAACTCACCCTGTTGTAAGCCAAGGAGTGAAATTGATTTGGAAAGTGTTAATGCACTCCAATAGCCAGTATTGAGCATTAAAGCCAGTGCAGCATGTAGTAAAGCTGTAAGAATTGTGCGCACCCTCTTTCGAAACAGTTTGGTCTGCCACTAGAAGTTATTCTCACCTTCCAGTAATGGTTCCTCCAGGCTTGAAATTAGCACAATTTACCCCTCTCTGTGGTATGTATTAGTGTTGAAAGCCAACTGGTTGCACTGCTCCTCACTCATGATGAGCCTACACAACAGAGCAAAGAAAGGACATAAGGGAATATAAAAGTTGTCAGCTTACATGACCAAGTAGTGTTGTGTGAAATGACTTTAGCCCAACGTTGTTAATGCTGAGCCTGTCGCTTTCACCATGCTTGATAGAGGAAAATAAAAGGCCAGATTAAGCTCTGATGGAATGTGGTGTGTGTGTTAGTGGGCATATGGAGGGAGAGTAAAGTTTGCTATCAAACCATTGGCCTCTATTACAGCTACCATTAAAAAACACAGATACCATTAGTATCCTGATGCATGCTCAATAATCTAGGTAAAAAAATCTAAAAAGTTAAGTCTGGACCTCTAGACTTTCAAAAAAGATTTTTTTTTTAAATATCTCAAGTTTCTTAAATGTCTCATACCATTAGCTCTCTGTATCCTTGAAGACGTTGTACCTTTTCTCTATCAATGCACTCATGTTAAACAGACTTCAGTTTTGGTTTATTTGTCATATGCAAAATCAACACAAGGTCAACAACGCAATGAAATGCTCAGGACGGAAAGAGCCATCTCGACTCGCCCCCCAAAAATCCAGCAACAACAAATACCAAACATGCAACCAAAAAAAAACATGTTGCCAAATGTGAAAAACAAGTAAATATACAGCAGCATGGTTCTGATAACAGTGAGGTTTTCTTAGCAAAATGGTGAGGAAAAGAAAAAACGCTTTGCAAGGCAACTTAGCAAAATGTGATTGAACATTTCACCTATTCAAAAGAGTGGGACGTGGGTGAAGCCAGGAGGGCTGGCCCTAGCAGGGGGGTCTGCAAGAACTTCCTGTTTGGTCAGCAGAGGGCATTGTGACAGGGGGGGGGGTGGGGGGGGGAGGATGGTTGGCTGCTCCAGTTTGCAGCATGGTACTATTAGCAGCTTGGTTCAGTTAGCGGTGTGGTGTTGTTAGCAGCATTAGCAGGTCTTATTAGCATGCCCTTTCAGCAGCATAATGATAATAAGGACCGCAGCAGCTGCCTCCCAGACTTCCCTCCAGAACCGGGTCCAGCAGACAGAACATCCAAGGTTCCCCGGTGGAACCAAGCGGTTTTGCAGAGTTCGGTCCAATCAGGCAGACAGAGGATCTTATTAGCAGTGTTAGCAGATCTAGTCAGCAGGTCTGTCAGCAACCCAATGGTACGGTAACAATGAACGCAGCAGATGCCCTCCCAGACTGCCCTCCAGAACTGGGTCCAGCAAATGAAGAACATCCAAGGTTTCCCTGCGGAACTGAACGGGTCTGTAGATTTCGGTCCATGCAGGCAGATGGAGGACAGCCACCATGGCAGGCCTGAGCCTGAGGCTGGAAGGACTACTGGAAGAACCACTATGGCAGGATGGCAGGATGGCATGATGGCACGATAGCACAATGGCACAATGGCACAATGGCAAGGCAGCTACACAGAAAACTCCATAAGTGTGTCTTGGTCATACCCACACAGTGGATGTGCAATGTAGGCACAAAATAAAGTTAAAACGAAAACAACAGGAACAAAAAAAAGCGGAACTCCCATCAGTGCTACCATTCTGTGGCACACGTGATGTCAGAGTTCTTGACTACTTTACAAACCGCAATTTTAACACAACAGTTTATGTGTTTGGCACTCCTGGGGAGAGGTGGCGCTGAAGTTAGTGAAGGTGGGCCTGTGATCAGAAGATCGCTGGTTCAACTCCCAGTCCCGACAACATCAAAATGTGGGTGGGATAAGCTCCACACAGAGGGCTGGGGTAGCTCGGTGGTCTGTGGTTGCGTCAGGAAGGGCATCCGGCATAAAAATAATTGCCAAGTTTTTGTGCGACTTAGTTCGCTGTGGCGACTCCTGACGAAGGAACAGCCAAAAGAAAAAAGTTTGTGTGTTTGGCAGGTATGCATCAATAAAAAATTACCTATTATACTATAAATCGTACAAGTGAAGATATAGGTTGATGATATGGATATATAGCTTTTTTGGCACTAGCAAGTTATTTTTATAACACAATTTTCACAAGTTTAAAATGTACTTGTCTTTATGTGTGAGAGGTATAAAATTAATGGTGAATAAAATTGTCACTGCTTTGCCATGAAATAATACATAACCTAAAATAATAGTAAGCTTTGAAATTACACTTAATAAAATTGTGTATTACACATTGAATTAAAAAAAATATATTTAGATACCAGTGACATTTGCTTGGCTGTCTTGTTATTGGTTTATGTTTAGCTCTTTTTTAAAATATCTTAAATTTCTTAAATGTCTCATCTAGTTACAGTTTAGAGGACGTCATTTAGGATAATTTGTTTAAAATTGAAGGTTTGTACAGAGCTTGTGCAGCCAGGAATAAAGGAAAGAGAATAACCAGGAAAAGAGAAAACCACCAAGTAATTTTGATTAGGATATTCTCATTGCTACTGATGGCCATGTGCACGCTAATTAGCAAGAGTACAATTCATTACCCAAGGTGGTATGGGACTCTGTTTCTAAATCACTCAACAGCTAAAAGTTTTGACACACTGTAATTTAACAGATGGAGAGCTCACTTAACTTTGTCATCTTCCTACAGGCAAGCGGTTTTAATAAGAAAGGGGGAAATTGTCCAAATGTGTGCATATAAGAGAAATAGTGTGATGAGTTTAACTGTTTGTTTTTTTTTTTTTTTTGGAGAAGGCAATTTTTTTTTGGTGGGGTTTAAAAAAAAAAAAAAAATGCTGTTTTTTTTTTTTTTTTTTGTTTGTTTTTGTTTTTGTTTTTTTGTTTCTCAGCGATAACTACAAAACATTTGGCCACATTTAGAATCAGAAGTCATCTAGTAGCCAAAATGATGTGATCTGTTAAAAGACTGGATTAAGACTAACTGCTCATCATCTCCTATCGCAGAGCCAAGAGTGGACATTGGAAATACTGTACCCTTATTTGTCCATTTTCTGTGCTTGACAACCTGAAAAATAAGTCAGGTACCAACTTGCATTTTGGTGTGTAGCTGCATATATGCGTAAGAAAGTTTCCTTGCAAAAATTGGATTGTCATGTCATAATCCAAGATGCCACCATATATGTATATATGTTAACCTTGTGATCTGGATGTTAAAAATTGAGGCACATGCCAACCTTCATTTTAGCGTTGCTGTATCAAGGCACAAGAAAGGTCACTATCAAAATTTGGGTTGACATCAAAGTTCAAGATGGCCACCACCATAAAAAATATGTAAACTTGCCACCCCCACTATTTTAGGAAACAATGCTTGTTTTTTTGATTGCTTGAAAGTATGATTTCCTTAATTGATTAGAGTGGACGAAGGTTAATTAAACACCCCCTGGCTCTGCTATTATACTTTGAACATGGTGGTGGATAAAATTGTAATAAAAATAAAGAAAACTACCTACACAATGTAACTCATATCCACTTGATTAAGTTTTACATGTATTCCCTGTTCCATACCAGTCCAGAAACATCACTCACTGACATTCCCGAACATATACTGTTCAAATCAATCAGCCACGTGAGATCGATGTGCCACTTGTTATTTTTTGATTGTTGTAGATGGAGAAGCAATGTAAAAAAAAGTGTTTACTATGTTTCTTAGTCAAAATGAATTTGAAATTTTAACACACAGAGGTGAGAAGTTGATAATGGTTTAGTTCCAATTCATTGACTTTGATTCATTTTTATAGCCTAACCCTAACCATTACAAACTCCCACATTAAAAAAAGTTACCAGAACAGCTTTCCTCCACCTATGTAATATCACAACAACAACAACAACAACAACAACAACAACAACAACAACAACAATACATTAGAAACATATTGTTTAAAAATGAAGAAAAACTGGTCCATGCATGTATCATATCTAGGCTGGACTATTGCAATGGTTTATTATCTGGGTGTCCAAAAAACTTATTTTAAGTCTCCATTTGATCCAAAATGCTGCTGCCAGAGTCAATTGGAGTTGGTAGAAGAGATCATATTTCTCCAGTTTTAGTTATCTCCATTGGCTCCCTGTCAAATTCAGAATAGATGTTAAAATCTACCTTCTAACCTACAAAGCTCTCAACAACCTAGCTGCATCTTATATTACAGATCTTATTGGAACCAGGAAACTGTGGAAGGAAACTAGAAACCCTACAGGTTCCTAGAGTTTCCAAAAGCAAAATGGGAGGAAGAGCTTTAAGTTATCAGGCTCCTATAGGAACCAACTTCCAGTTTCTGTCCGTGAGGCTGATACCATGTCTACTTTTAAGATTAGGCCTAACTCTTCCCTTTTTGATTAGGGTCAGCTTGGGTTTTCTGAGCTATCCCTTAGTTCTGTTGCTATAGACTTAGGCTACTGGAGGAAAAATTTACCACATTTCCTGACTGTGCTACTGTCTTTACTTGTTCTACTCTACATGTTTGTATTTGTAATTATTTCTATCCTTAACATGTTTTTTGTCTTTCCTCAAATAGAAAGTACACTTGGACCAGCCATTCTGTGTTTGTTTGTTTCTCCTCCCCGTTCTCTCAAACCCCAGCTGCAGAAGCTTCCCCGGAAGCAGATGACCGCTTGTCCTGAGCCTGATTCTGCTGGAGGTTTCTTCCTGTTAAAAGGGAGTTTTCCTTTGTACGGTTGCCAATGTGCTTGCTCAGAATGGAAGACTATGACAAAGTGAAGATTCAACACAATCTACTGGCTTCCTTAGATAGATAACTTTTATTAATTGGCTTTTTGTGTATGTGAACATTTTTGTGCAGTGCCCTGAGACAACTTCTGTTGTGACTTGGTGCTATATAAATAAAATGAATTGAATTAACTCTAAATGTGGGACAGCACAGTGACACAACTGATAGAACTGATGCCTCTCAGCGAGCAAGTTACACTGGTTCAAATCCCAGTCCAGGGGTCTTTCTGGGTGAAGTTTGCATGTTCTCACCATGCATGAGTGGGGTTTTTTCCAGGTACTCCGGTTTCCTCCCACAGACCAAAAACATGCATGTTGGGCTGATTGGTAACTCTAAATTGTCCCTAGGTGTGAGTGAGCGTGTGAATGGTTGTTTGTCTTGTTTGTCTCTATGTGTCCCTGTGATGGACAGGAGACTTGTCCAGGGTGCACCCCGCTCCTTGCACAGTGATGGCTGCACATGGGCACCAGTGACCCGCATGACACAAAAAAGGAAGAATCGGGTAAAAGAGGATGGATGGATGGATGGATGGATGGATGGATGGATGGATGG
>NC_056500.1:36613021-36629994 GCF_014905685.2 Nematolebias whitei
GATGGATGGATGGATGGATGGATGGATGGATGGATGGATGGATGATTCTGAATGCACTACTGGTTAGCTGGCTTTTGACCTGGAGGAAGTGATGAAGAGCAGGGGGGAAAGAGAAACGTATGCCGACTAGAGGAGATATTACTTTAACAGTCAGAGTGATAATGTTTCATTCAGCGTGTGCGTCAACTGATATGCTGATTAAAATTGTGTGAAAACTATGCTTACTCACAACAAGCAGGGCTGTGGGAATGTGTATCCACTTAAAGATGTAAAGGGAGAAAAAGGCTGCTTTGAATCAAAAAAGACAAAACTGGGAGACATCTTGCTGTTGAAAAGTCAGTGAAAAGAGATTTAAGAAATAAGACCAGTTTAGTTGTTGTGTGTAAAAAAGTAAAAGTCCACACATGTTGAAAGACTTCACCCCAGTTGTGTTTGAAAGCCATTTGAGATATTACCAATAAAATATGAATGATACCACAGACACATTTGTTTAAAAACAGTCTCGGTGAAAATTAAATCCATGTGATAAAATTATAGAAGACTGGACGTTTCTGATGTGTACCAATTTATTAAAATTTGGAGCAAATTTTGCTGTATTGTTTATTGTATTTTTTTTCAGCTTCTCCTTTATGCAGGGACAACATCGTAAGTGCCTCCTGAGTTCAAACCTGCAGCTTCAGGATTATAAGACCATGGCAGTGACTACTGAGCTACGGCAACCCTTATTGTTATTTTGTTTTTGATATACAGCAAAAGAAATGGACAAAATACAGCCAGAAATATTGCAATAATATTAGGCTTCTATAATTGTTTTTGGCTTCTTTGCACAGATTGAATTTTGTTGTTTTTGTTCAACTTTGGGCCTTGCAAATTGTCTTTCTCATCAGGGGGGCACTGCATGAAGTTTGTGAACAACTGAGCTAAAGATAGAAAAACAAAGTACAAGAACCGGCTTATAGGGAACTAACTAGCATTAGGTAGTCAATGATCTTGCAGCGCACAGAGACAGTGATCATGTACTAAAGCTAGAGCTAGATAATGAGCTACAGCTGATAACAGACACAAACACGCACCCTAGAGTGTTTCAGCCATTAAACAAGAGAGAAGCAGAGATCAGGCAGAGACAGTGAGAAAAGCAAACTTCTCAAGAAAAGCAGGCAGTCATGATAAAGGTCCCTGGATGGCCAGTTCACAGTAACACCTCATTTAGCAAGATTTATAGTGTTGGTCTTTGTTTCCTTTTTTTTTAAGCAATATTTTGTGTTCCTCTCAACTTCTTTAGCAAAAGGTTACTTTTACCTTAAATATTTCAAGGACTGTAGCAAAACCTTTTTAGGTTGCCTGTTCTGGACTTTTAATTTAAGTTATTGTCATTCACTTTTAGATATTTTAAGTAACTAGGACAAAACACTTTCAAGCCAAGTCTGAAACAGTTTTTTTCATGCATGGTTGTCATGTATGAAATGACTGAGGAAGAATAGGAAGTTGAAGCTGATTCACTTGTTATGCCTCAGAGCTGACAGTAAGGGCAGTCAGAGGAAAATTTGAGAGTGTGTCTGATGTGGTGATCAACATGTGCAGATCTATACTGTCACTAATGTGACTGCAGTTCTATCATGATGGGTTAATTAGTTTGTGTGTGAACAACCAAAGGGGCCTAAAAAGTGTGTGCAACAATTTAGGAACTACTGTATAACTACAAAGGAGCTGTTGTTAGTTTTTATGTTTACGGTACTTCAGTTATTATTCCTTGACAGTGACGTTCAGTCACAGTCTTGTGCCTGACTCAGACCATTACTTATCGGAATCAGAGTTTATTTACTGTCGTTCGCACCACATGTGGTACATGTGGTAGAATGAGATTATGTACACAGGGTCACAGTTACATCCCACAATAAAATGTAAAATAAAAACGGTAATAAGATCTAAGATATGAACTAAGAAAAACATAAACTAAAAATATGCACTAATAGCATAAAAAACAATAAAACAATATGCCAAACAGCAGCATGAACATGAGTCTGTGTGAGCAGATGAGCACAAATGAACACAGCAACACGAAACAGGTCAGCAGCAACATGATGTGATTTTTCACAATGAGTGTCCTGGTTATATAATCATGAGTCTAACAGCCTCAGGGTAGAAGCTATTCCTCAGTCTAGTGGTTCTAAAGTTAATGCTCCTCAACCTCCTTCCTGAGGGGAGCAGGGGCAAAAAGTGTGTGTGCTGGGTGAGTGGCGTCCTTCATGATGCAGGTGGCCCTTTCCTGCATCTGCAGGTGTAGATGTTTGTGATGGTGGGGTGACTGACTCCAACATACTTCTGTGCAGCATTCACCACTCTCTGCAAAGCTTTTCTTTCTGCAGTTGTGTAGCCTTCATGCCACATGTTGATGCTGGAGCACAGGATGCTCTCCACTGCACACCTGTAGAAGGAGGTGAGGACTGAGCTTTCCAGACCAGCTCGCCTCAGCTGCTTGAGGAAGTAGAGTCTCTGATGAGCTTCCTTGATCAGGCTGGAAGTGTTGTTGCCCCAGCTGAGGTTGTCATTTGTCATTCAGGTGCAGACTGAAGGTGCAGACTGTCATTCAGGTGCGAGGGACTACTGTATTCCTGTTCCATCCATCCATCCATTATTTGTACCCGCTTCTTCCATTTTGGGTCTGGACAGGTCGCAAGTCCATCACAGGGACACAACTTTTGGTTGTGTGTGTTTTTCCAGCTCTTCTTCTAATATGTGTTAGTGGTGGTTAGTAAAGAGCTTAATGTAACACTAGCACCACCAGCTAGTAAGGCGGGTTGACATTAATGATCCGCCCACTAAAGGTTAACTATACGCCCACTAAAGGGGAACTATGGGCACTGTGGAGACAGAAATAAACTGGTCCCACCGGAACCAACCTAAATAAGCCCCAATAGGGTCCTACAGGAACTGGACCTGTGGATAAGGGGCTATAGCGAGAATTTAGAGTTACCAATCAGCCTAACATGCATGTTTTTGGTCTGTGGGAGGAAACCGGAGTACCCGGAGTAAACCCATGCATGCACAGAGAGAACATGCAAACTTCACCCAGAAAGGCCCCTGGACCAGGATTTGAACTAGGGACCTACTCGCTGAGAGGCAGCAGCTCTACCAGTTGTGCCACCGTGCTGCCCCAACATTATCATATGACAATTTATTTGAGACCACATGATTTATGCTTATGATGGCTAGAACACTGAGAGATGCTTGTGTTCTAGAAATTTTCTGATAAGTTATATTTAAATAAATAAAGCAGACTCACTACTGCTCTGATGCACGACTCAAGTCAGATACCTGACACCTTTCTACCTGATACCACCTGACTGGTCTCATAAGACGTTCTTTCTTGCTCCTTTAACGTCAAATCCAAGATTACTGAAAACACTCCATCCTGTTTTTTTTTAATTCAAAGTTAGCTAAGCATCATAAGAGTTTGCACCAAGTAAGATAAATGTATTTAAACAAAAAGAGATACAATAGAGACTCAGTCTGACACAAGTTGGTGGGCCAGAACAACGAGCTTCATTAAAATGTTCTCTTTAGGGCCAATAATGTAAACAAAGGCCAGATTTGATCTGAAGGTCTTGAGTTTGACATACTTTATTTGCTTTAGACTTTATAAACTAACACAACAAGTAACTAAATTTTACAATATAGAGGGGTAGAATAGGAATACTGGCAGCACGGTGGCACAACTGGTAGAGCTGCTGCCTCTCAGTGAGAAGGTTGCCGGTTCAAATCCCGGTCCGGGGGCCTTTCTGGGTGGAGTTTGAATGTTCTCTCCGTGCATGCGTGGGTTTACTCCGGGTACTCCGGTTTCCTCCCGCAGACCAAAAACATGCAAGTTAGGCTGATTGGTAACTCTAAATTGTCCGTAGGTGTGAGAGAGTGAATGATTGTTTGTCTCTATGTGTCCCTGTGATGGACTGGAGACCTGTCCAGGGTGTCACCCACCTCTCACACATTGACTGCTGGATATGAACACCAGTGACCCTATGACCAGAAAAGGAAGAAGAGGGTAAAAGATGGATGTTTCTGATTAATTATATTTTTGTGAACTGTTTCAATTGGACAATGGTGTTTCTAAAAGTAAAATATAAAATCAAAGACAAAGCTAGTTCATGTCTAGTGTGAGTTTTTAAATTGAGTGTGAAATTTACAGAAATCCACAGGGGGTGCCACCTAAAATCTTGCCTAAGGCCACGCTGTCACACAAAGTCCTCTGCCTCCTCCACAAAATCCTGAAACGGCTAAGCCCCAGTGTAAGAATCTCAGACTTTATATTCCATTTTAGCACTAAAAGCCTGAGCCTTGTTTAACTGTATATCCTCCACATCCACAGAATAATGCTGCCACCATTTCCAGTACCCGTTACAACAAATCTGTTCATAAAATCCTATCAGTGTCTGAGATCATGTTCCTGATCAAAGCGTTCACAAATTCTATGAAGCTGAAAGCCATAATTATGACAATTTTCAGTTTCTTCTTATGCCCAAACCTTTAAGTTTTTTTTTTTTATTGTTGTTTTTTACATGCACGTTTGAATTTTTCTCCTCTAAATATCCCAGCATAGAGCCAAAGTGTTCTACTTTCATGATACCGTTTTACAAAACTACTGTCGTTTCTAATCTGCACCAGGCTGGGTTGTCTAGACATTCATGTACAAAATTCTGATTCAGACACTTCGGTGAGGATGTAAAACAGATTTTTCTGTGATGTCTCATGTCCTTTTTAGGGAAGTGAAGCACATGTATTCAGCATTTACCGAAACTGGTGAGTAAAGTCCATCTTACACATGATTTTATGGGTCAACAATGTTCAAATGTGTTTACAAGCTAATACATCTAGTGAGTGGATCCAGGGGGGAACATTTATGACCCATTTCTTTTTATGAGCAATGTCAGACATAAATACATTGTGTTTGTTTGAATTTTCAGACCCTCCATAGCAATGCTTCAATTATTCAATTGTCACATTCAGAACAATCAAAATGCAGTTCCTTCTGAACCCAGAAGCACTGTAGTGTTTTGCCCTCTGCACACAGGCTCTGATTTGCTGCAGTTTTCTTCTCATTTCAGTTCCAGTGGAACTCTCAAAATTGACCAGTGAAAACATCATAAACGATTTTCCCTTAGATGAAAAAAGTGCTAGCTTTTGAAGCTTTTTAAACACTTTGAAATCCTGGTATGCAGTAAGAAAAATATGAGAAAGGTCAGGCATAATTCACAGCCTCGCCAACTTTTAGTACTTGTCTGCCAGGCGAGACTTAAATGCTAATGTTCAGTATGTGCTTCAGAGTAATGTTTGGAGCCAGTGGAGTCCATTTACAGAACTTATGCTAAGGTACAAAAGAGGTTTGCCATGGGAACGGTGAAAAAGACTAAAAGGAAAAGGCTTGAGGGATTTTTTTTTCCCCCTTCCTGTGTTTTATTAATCTACTTGCTTGTTTCACATTCATTTAAGTGCTTTACCTGCCCATCAGTGCTTGTTCACTTCACACCTACTACAGCAAACTGCACATCTGTTGTGACTGAGCATACCTGGCTGCTCTGCTTAACATCTCCTCCAGCCAAAACACCCCAAAAACCTTCTACATAATTGACCCTCAGTTAAAGAACAATACAAGGGCGACCCAGTCAGGAGGAGGCCTCTTCCATCACACATTTCCTTTGAATAAAAGCTTCACGTTGAGATCTCTCAAATTTAATTAGAGTCTTCGCTCCCTCATTAGATGGTCTGCATTTTGCTCCTCGCTTCTCTCTCTTGGCCTGTCACATGCATTACTGCTTTTGCGATCCCACTCCATCCTTTCGCCCCCTAAATCCTTGTCATGCCGACAGACGCCTCTTAGAAAAGTTGTGCATGTGCTCAATGATTACTTAAGCTCTGACTTCAGTACAACTGTCACTGATCATGAAAAATGAGCTCCCCCACTGGCCTCTTCCAACTGAGCTGAGAACCTAGCTTTGGGGGAGCGTTTTATATTTTCTGCTGCAATTAGTTAGTTTCAAAGCCGAGTCTCCACCGTGGATCATGACTACTGATAGGAGAGGTAGTAAAGTGTCACATTAGCTTGATCAACTAATGTATTGGCACAAAAAAAAAAAAAAAAAAAAACCTACGGTATTTTTTATTGAATACATATGAGATGGATGTTTTTGATGTAAAAAAAAATTTGATATTCTGTCCCTTTAGTTAAATATAAATAACTTAACATAGTTTTACTTCTAAAATGATGTGTATGTGACACGTTTGTTGTAAACAAGCATGTTCATGCATAAAGTTATAAAGATATTGAGATTGTTGTTTCATTTATTTCCGAGTGTCTGATATAAATCAAATCTAATTAGAAAGTATGTAAAATGTTTCTACAGAGTCATTTTACATGTAAGCTAAAATGAAACAAATCTGCATGGGTAATCGACTGAAAAGTCCCAGGAGACCCAACGATAAGCAATATGCAAGGTGTGCTCTGGATGAACCCTCCTGATGTCAGCTGAAACAGATGGTTGAAGGATCATGTTACGTTAATGCAAGGGCCCAGCTTCACTTGAAGTATCAGTCTTCCTGACAGGTTTTCTCCTGGCTGAAGACTTATCAAAAGTTTTGTCATTTTTTGAAACAAGATTCAAGTCACCTCCATCATCAGGAGCAATCATTTTTAACATCCTCAAGGCCAGTTAAAAAGTTTTGATTGGAATGTTTTAAGCCTTCAAGAAAGACGAGCAAAAATGCAACATTTATATTTGCTTGTAGGTAAAATTATTTGAAATGTATAAATGAAAGCACAAAGTGGATCAAATAAAAATGTGTTCTGTACATTTCCTGTTGGAGAAAAATATTATCGCTTTATCTCACTTACTCAAAAAGAGTCGTACTCAATGACAGGAGAAGATTTTCAATTTGGTTTTTACTCGCAAGGACATATTTTCAGGACAGGTCACACAGATATAAAGGAAGTACACACAGATACACAGGAAGTACACACAGATATACAGGAATTACACACAGATATACAGGAAGTACACACAGATATACAGGAAGTACACATAGATATACAGGAAGTACATGCATGAAGCCCAGTCACAAGAATCTGCCACGGTCAGTGTGCAAAGCTTGTTTTTATTGCTTATCAGTTCAGCAAAGTTCACAGACTCGGAGGCGACCTTGGAACGACAGATACATGCAGTTGCCTCACCCAACTCCTCATTCAGCTTTCTACTAACCCAAACATATGGTTCATGGGCAGAGTTAATATTCTCAACCATAGTACCGTATTTTCCACCGTAAACGTTGCACTGCTCTATAAGTCGCATCAGTCCAAATATGTCTTTTTTTTTTTTTTTTTTTTTTTTTTTTTTTTTTTTTTTTTTTTTTTCTCATGGCCTCCCTTCTCCCCTTACAGCCATCCTCTCCACACCATTTTTATTAATAAATTTTTTTTTTTGTCTTTTTTTTTTATGTTTTTTTTTTTTGTTTGTTTTTTTTTTGTTTTTTTTTTTGTTTTTTTTTCCAATAGGATAGAAAGAAAGAAAAGACAAAGTAAGACTCCAAAATATAAGAAATATATACAAATAGAGCACACGTCAAAACACCCGGCCACTGTCTGTTCACCTGCAAAGAACATGACAAAACATAGCAACAAAATACATATGTATAAAGAACTTAAAATATTCATGGCTTTGCAGTAAGTTTCCATAAATATATATACCCATACCTACGCCTATATACATACATACATACATACACATGAATATACACTCACATACATATCTATATATCTACATATAAAGCCTAAATAAGCATCCCTGCTTCTATTTGTGTGTGGTTGTGAGCATGCATAAGTGTATAAGGCTTCTCTAATAGAACATTTATTAGTAACTGTGAAGCAGCAGAGACCCGACCCCCAAGACCAGAGGCAGATGAAAAAGGGGGGACCAGAGTCCAAGACCCCAGGAGGGACCCCGACCGCGGAGCCCCCAGAGCCACCCACACAGGACGAACCACTCACCCACCCCCCAGATCGGACCACAGGGGAGAACCGGAAGATCCCCACCAGCAACCACATACAGTGACCCCCCGGGGCCAACAGCGACAAACTCATAGGCCCCCGTCGGCACCCGCCGCACCGATGTAGGTCCAGGTCCAGGCACCGAGGCCCGGGCACCGAGGACTCACACCACCCAGGCCAAGGCCCGACAGGGCCAGAGGACCCGAGCCCCACCAGGCAGACACCAGGCCGAGCCGACACACGCCCAAGCGCCCAGCCCCCGATACCAAGGGCCCCAAGCGCGCCGGCAGGCAAGGGCACACCCCACCAGGGGGCCGCGCGATAGGGGCGCGATGCCAAGCACCCCCAGTTGTATCAAAGAGGGGGCAGTCCGAGTCTTGGCCTAACAAATATCCATTCATACACAGACACAATCACACTATCCCAACCTCAATCTCACATTCATTCACTCAAAGACATACAATAACGATACATTTCATTCTTATTCCCGATACACACTCTAAACCCCCCAGGTCCAAGACATGTACCCGCCCTCTACAGGGGGCAGCCCATGCCCAAACCCAGGAGGTAAACCCATTCATTCCTGAGCGGAGAAGTCCAAATATGTCTAATAAAATGGAAAAATCCATAAATACGTCACTTCACCATATACGTCACATCTATTATGCGTCACCGCTGACACGTCACATTTGGTATGCATCACCGCTGACCACCCAGAAATGTGGGTCGGTGTGCCAAAATCGACTGGTTGCCAAATGGCAGCCGCGAGAGTGTGCACGGGAGGACTTTAACTAGAAGTTAACAAGATTAACACTTAAAAACAATTATATGTTTGCTCAAAAGTACAAACCGGATTCCAAAAAAGTTGAGACACTAAACAAATTGTGAATAAAAACTGAATGCAATGATGTGGAGATGGCAAATGTCAATATTGTATTCGTAAAATAACATAGATGACAGATCAAAAGTTTAATCTGAGTAAATGTAACATTTAAAAGGAAACATATGTTGATTCAAAATTTCACAGTGTCAACAAATCCCAAAAAAGTTGGGACAAATAGCAATAAGTGCCTGGAAAAAGGAAATTGAGCATATAACGAACAGCTGGAAGACCAATTAACACTAATTAGGTCAACTGACAACATGATTGGGTATAAAAAGAGCTTCTCAGAGTGTCAGTGTCTCTCAGAAGCCAAGATGGTAAGATGATGACCAATTCCACCATTGTTGCGCAGAAACATAGTGCAGCAATACCAAAATGGTGTTACCCAGTGTAAAATAGCAAAGACTTTTAAGTTATCATCATCAACCGTGCATAACATCATCAAAAGATTCAGAGAATCTGGAACAATCGCTGTGCGTAAGGTTCAAGGTCGTAAAACTCTACTGGATGCTCGTGATCTCCGGGCCCTTAAATGTCACTGCACCTCAAACAGGAATGCCACTGTCAAGGAAATAACAGAATGGGCTCAGGAATACTTCCAGAAAGCATTGTCAGTGAACACAATCCACCGTGCCATCTGCCATTGCCAGCTGAAACTCTACAGTGCAAAGAGGAAGCCATTTCTAAGCAAGCTCCACAAGCTCAGACGTTTGCACTGGGCCAGGGGTCATTTAAAATGGAGTGTGGCAAAATGGAAGACTGTTCTGTGGTCAGATGAGTCACGATTTGAAGTTCTTTATGGAACACTGGGACGCCATGTCATCCAGACCAGAGAGGACAAGGATAGCCCAAGTTGTTATCAACGCTCCGTTCAGAAGCCTGCATCACTGATGGTATGGGGTTGCATGAGCGCTTGTGGCATGGGCAGCTTGCATGTCTGAAAAGGCACCATTAATGCAGATAACTATGTTCAGGTTCTAGAACAACATATGCTCCCATCTAGACGTCATCTCTTTCTGGGAAGACCCTGCATTTTTCAACACGATAATGCCAGACCACATTCTGCAGCAATCACAACATCATGGCTACGTAGGAGAAGGATCCGGGTACTGAAATGACCAGCCTGCAGTCCAGATCTTTCACCTATAGAGAACATTTGGCGCATCATAAAGAGGAAGGTGCGACAAAGAAGGCCCAAGACGATTGAACAGTTCGAGGCCTGTATTACACATGAATGGGAGAGCATTCCTTTGTCTAAACTTGAGAAACTGGTCTCCTCTGTCCCCAGACATCTGTTGAGTGTTGTAAGAAGAAGGGGGGATGCCACACAGTGGTAAAAATGGACTTGTCCCAACTTTTTTGGGATTTGTTGACGCCATGTGTCATAACGCGGGGAATCCAGAGTTGTACGAGGCCAGAAAGGACAAGATACAGTTTAGAAGAAGATAACAGTGTTTATTACATACAGTGCTATTTACAGGTGGTAATCTCTTCAGAAGATCCTGGGGAAGAGAGTTGGTTCAGTGAAGGTCCACTTGTAGGATTGTACACAGTGGATGTTTGTTTGTATTTCTCTTACAGATGGGAGCACAGGTGTTAAACACGGATGAAATCCCCCAGAAGATGCCAGAGAAGAGAGACCAGGTTGTATAGGTAAGGCAGTTTGGACAGGCGTATGGCTGGAAGGCGAGGCACAGAGAACAGGGACCAGAGACACGGGATTTCCAGAACAGGACAGGATTCGAGGAAGCAGGATGACTGTGGGCACAAGAACAAAGGTAAGTAATATTTGTTTATCACAACGATTGACTGGCCATAAGCATAAATACCGAAATGGGTACAATGCTCCAGCGAAGAGTCACACTGGACTGCAGCCTTAAATAGTAGAGGAGCCTCTTAGGTGGATGGATGACAGCTGGTGGTAATCAGTGGCCATCTTGAAGGAGGAGCTGCAGGCAGTGGGACTCTTACACCATGAAATTTGGAAACAACAGATTTTTCCTTTAAAATTATACATTCTCTCAGTTTAAACTTTTGATCTGTGATTTGTGTTCTATCCATCCATCCATCCATCCATTTTCTTTACCCGTTTATTCCATTTTGGGTCACGGGGGTCGCTGGTGCCCATGTCCAGCAATCACTGTGCGAGGGGCGGGGTACACCCTGGACGGGTCGCAAGTCCATCACAGGGCGATTTGTGTTCTATTCTGAATAAAATATTAGATGTTGGCACCTCCACATCATTGCATTCAGTTTTTATTCACAATTTGTTTAGTGTCCCAACTTTTTTGAAATCCGGTTTGTACAGTAAAGGTGTGTCTCAGTCTAACGTTTCCTTGATAAATGCACTTATTTCCAAACACTGATACGTGGAAGCAGGCATGCGCGGTGGGGCATGTTGCTGTGTATTTCTTCGAAATGTAACAAGATAACCACCTAAAAACAATTATTTGTTTGCTCGAAATTATAGTAATGGTGTGTCTCAGTCTAACTTTTCCTTAATAAATGCACTTTGACAGTCAGATCAGCTGCGTTTTCATAAGCCGATACACAGAAGTAGGAACACACAGAGGGATGAGTCACTGTGCATTTCTTCAAAATTTAATAAGAAAAACACCTAAAAACAAATATGTGTTTGTGCGAGTTTATAGTAAAGGTGTGTCTCAATTGAACTTTTACTTAATAAATGCACTTTAATGGTCAAATAAGCTGAATTTTGCCAGAACGGTGCAGCAAAATGAAGCTGATTTGATGGTTGCTCCAAGCAGCAAGCAGAACAAAGGTGGCAGGCTATGGCAAGTCAATTGTGTCATTAATAGCCACTTTTACCTATTACATGATACAATGGCATGCTACACTACTCGAGTGCCATCTAGCGGCTGAAAATGGTAGTGTTCAATATTTTCAGTCAGAATGAATGAAAACAGTCATCCATCCATACATTATCAGAATTAGAATCAGAATCAGAATAAACTTTATTGGCATTGCACCGAGATACAACGAGAATATGTACGTACAGTCGTCCGAAGATGGGCGGAGTGCACGAAGCTGCGGCTATAAATAATTAGCGCGGCCTTCTTATTCTTATTCAGAATAATATTTTGCTTAGATAAGAGAAGGAAAGAAAACATGAGGAGAGACGGTATAAAAAAAAGATCTCTCACACCGTGTCCTAGACAGGGCACAATTTGAGACATCAAAAAAAACTACCACAGCAAAGCAACATAAACAGACGTTATACATTTACATATAGGCCGGTGAAAACATTGAATTTTTTTAAGGGAATGTATAGGCATAGACAAAGGCCCCCCCCCCCCCCCCTCCCCCCAGCCATTGTCCAGATAAGAGGTGACGTTCATCTTCAGCTCAGTTGAGGTTCTGTTACATGTCCACGGCCTTGGGGAAGGGAGGGGTGAGGAAACAGTCAAAGCATCTTTGTTGTTTTCAAAACATTCCAGGAGGAGTTGAGATAAGTCCGGTGTCAAGGCCACAATTTGGGTCAGGCAGAACTCGTGAATTGTTGTTTCTGCCTTTAAAGTCTCGCTGTACATATTCTCTGATGGAAACTCCAAAACAGCCGAATTGATCCTTTACTCCAAAAGTCGAGTTCACAACTTCTCCAGATTATTCCACCATTCATGAGTGTTGCCAGGGAGATCACAGTCCTGATGACAGCTGCTCCAATTCCCTGTCACAGCTTCACATTCAGTCCGAGCACTGTCAAGCTTCAACACCTCCACACAAATTTGTAGACAACCAGATTTCACCAACCAAACAGTAGACTCTAGTTGTCATCATGAATCCAATTTGTTCCTTAGAGGTAGAGGGTCCTCCTTACCCTGACTCCTGTCGGGAGAAGTTGATCGATTTTGTTGAGAGACCAGCTGATCCTTCCAATTAAGAGGTATGCAGGGAAAAAAAAGGCCTTTTAAAGGTTCACAGGACAAAAGAGCGCAGCAGGAAAGCGGGTTGGGTGGGGGGGTGGGGGGGGACACGTCTGGTTTCACCGTAGAATAGCAAGAAAAAACATTATTCCTTTTTGGGTCACTGGGGTCGCCGGTGCCCATGTCCAGCAATCACTGTGCAAGGGGCGAGGTACGCCCTGGACGGGTCGTAAGTCCATCACAGGGCCACATAGAGACAAACGAGACAAACAAGCATTCACTCTCTCACTCACACCTAGGGACAATTTAGAGTTACCAATCAGCCTAACATGCATGTTTTTGGTCTGTGGGAGGAAACCGGAGCACCCGGAGAAAACCCACGCATGCACGGAGAGAACATGCAAACTCCACCCAGAAAGGCCCCTGGACCGGGGTTTGAACCAAGGACCTGCTCACTGAGAGGCAGCGGCTCTACCAGTTGCACCACTGTGCTGCCCTGAAAACCATCATATCTCAGTCAAAAGTTGGTTTATAAATATGCGGGGAAAAATCCATAAATTCTTTGCTTTGGCGTTTAATTTGCAGGGAATGCAAATTATGCAAAAACAAAAAAACAAAAACATGACTTATAGGGCGAAAAATACGGTAGTTAAAAACATACATAAACTTTGATCAAAACTTCCATAATGTCATTTTTGGACAATGTCCCACTAACAGGATCATTCAAATCTGTGTGACTATTATCTTTATTTACAACCATGCATGTTAACTGTATTTAAAGAGGCACATAGGAGATATATGTCCATTCATAAGAAATTACTTTGACAATATGAACGGTGTTGTGTGAAATTGTATTATTTTTTCTCAGTCATCTAATTTATTCCAGTAACTTGGCAACTGGATGATAATTAATATTTAGCAAGAGATTTAACTTGCTAAATATGTATGTACCTCAAGGTTTTTGTCCCCCGCTGCAGAGCAAAAAGGAGGAATTGGAAATACCCTCTGTCCATCCATATCTGTCCATCTGTGCGTGTTGTGAATTCAATAACTTGAAAAGTAAGAGATAATGACTACCTTGTTGGTGTATAGCTGCAACTAGGTGTAAGAAAGTGTTCTTTCAAAACTTGGGTTGCCATGTCAAAATCCAAGATGGTAGCTATCATAAATGTAAACAGGCCACTCCTATCAATTGAGGACACTATGCTTTCTAGTTTTTATACTGCTTAAAAGTATAGTTTCCTTAAATGATTGGGGTGACTGAACTTTCATCTACGGTGACCAAGACCTGCTCTACCACCAAAGCACCTGGTGGAAGACAAAACTTTTCCCTTTGCCCACCAGAATTTGTCACTCTGTGCCACCTCGGACAAAAAACAAAACAAAACAAACAAATAAAAACTACGGTACCACTGAATATCTTGCACCAAAACCATTGTTTACTTCCATTCCCTGTTCATTTCAAGTCCAAAGTCCACACTCATCTTGAAAACTACAAAACACTCTCTTCAAATCCTTCAGCAACGGGGGACATTGGCGTACTGCTTCAACAAAGTGTTTTGCCTACTAAAATGATTGGGATTCAAGAAAACATGAAAGAAATAAGATGAACTGTCAAAATCTGTTTGTACGTATATATTTGATCAGTCTATATTTGATCAGTCTATATTTGAGTTATATTTCTGAGTTCAAGCAGAGACGTTTTCCTTTGATGGACAGATTCTAACACCGTTTGAATAATTGAAACATCTTGTTAAAACTTAAGACCAAAGAGTGTGGTTGCCACTAGTGGTCAGTGGATCAATTCAAATATTATACTAATACTGCCATAAAGATCAATATCAAAAGAAATCTGCACAATAGTATTGCTACCTTATTTCAGTTCTTCAGTATGGGTTACTGTAGTGAACTAGATGACCTCAAATCTACCAGATGGACAGAGACTGTTATTTTCATTGATCTGAATAAGTCTGGGCCATTAAATGAACTTTCTTTCTTGAATTAATCAAGCAGAAAAGACAATCCTCTATAATCATTACTGTCTTACAAATGTTTTGATAATCAAATTGTGTTAGTTCACTCAATGCTTTACAGGTTGAAAAGAACTACTCATTTTTATTTTACATAAACAGTAAGTAATGATTTTTATTCCTCATTCAAACAAGAAATCACCTGAATATGCATTTCTTGATTTTCTGTCTGAAATGAGTCAAGTCGTAAGTGTGTGAAAGTTGAAGCTTCGGTCAACTAAATGTTTACTGAAGAAGAAATGTCATGTTTAAACTTTTTCAGAAGATTACCAAGAGTTGGCTCCACGAAGTCTGCTTTTTGCAATAATCTCTCTGTCAGTTGTTAAACAAATTTCATTCTCTGACCTCGACTTTTGATAAACACCTTACGTCAAAACCACTCCTCTTTCTGGTCCATCCACGAATCAGAAAGCTCTGAAGTAGACTCGGAAGTAAACTCATTTAAATGTGACAACTTCCCGGTTCTATTAGTCGAGAGAGAGAGTTGGAATGGAGAATGGAAAAGATTCCGAGAATGAAAAAGTTCTGAAGGAGTTCAGAAGAAAACTAGAGTTATGGAGAGTTTTGGAGTCTGAGAAGATCTGAAAGAGTCTGAGAGCTGCTGACAATGAAGAGTCAGAGTTACTAGAATCCAGAGACGTTTTGGAATTATGATTCTGTTTGAACTAACCACGCACGACTCTCCAAGGATTTTAGCTGTTCTCAACGGAGACGCTGATATCAGTTGAAAAGGATTCTTACTGAGGTGATCGATCGTCAACAAGGTAACGGTTTCTTCTTCGACTAAAGTGTACCTGGGACAAGCTGAGATACCTGACGGAGCGTGCAATTTCTGGTTAAACAGATTAAATTCCCTCACATATTCCTCTGTAAGATAAATCTCAATTTCCTCTTAAACTCACCTCTCTCTCATAAATCAGTACAGATATTTTTAGAAATATCTGAAGCAAAGTCCTCAAATCACCGCCGAGTGATTTGAAGTTCATTATTTGTGAAACTGTCTGTTATTATTTTCATATTTTGCCAAATTAATGTAAATGTTTGATGTTAAACTTTGATTCTGAAAATAAATGACTCCATTCATTTGATGGGTCAAAGGTAATAACGTCTCTCGTTACATTTCTGTTAAATTCAATGCACGGCATTACACAGTCAGAAAAATGAAGAACTCGTGAAAAGTATGCATAAATATACACCACATATATTTGTCATACAACAAGTGACACGTACCCACGTGACTCACTACATTGCTGTGGTTTTACTGAGTTTCCATGACTGTACACGTCCCTCTACTTCCTAATGTTGGTCCCATCACTGCGTGCAGCAGAACAGCCACACTCTGCTCCTCCTCCACCTCTTACACTTTGATGGTGTACAATCATCTGACTCAAGGTCTGGCTTACTCAAGCCTAGTTGCAGCAATACCAGATTGGAGGAGAAGTGTTGCATTGTTGTAAAATGACACAATAGCAAATAATAAAGTATTGTCTATTTAACAAAGTCCATGCTCAATAATCCAGGTATACAATCCAACATTTTTCAGTCAGGTCATCTGGACTGAAAAATGTTGGATTGTATACCTGGATTATGAGCATGGACTTTGTTGTTTTCAACCAGTTTGACAAAACTGTCAACAAGGAAGAGGGCCGGCAATGGAGGAGGGGGCGTGCCAAAGAGACCATTTTATCACAAACAAAACTGGTTTGTTCCACTTTGGAGTAAGCTGTTGGGGGAAAAATCAGTTTTGTTGTGCGTTTCCTTGACTGATGAAGCCTTCTGGATCGAAGGCTAAACGTTTCAGCACAAAAAAAGAAACTGTCCAGATGACCTGACTGAAAAATTTTGGATTGTCTATTTACTCGTAAACTTTGTCCAGAAGTTATGCTGGATTTAATTTAAATATTAATTCCATGAAAAAAAATACATTGTAGTTTGTAAAATTTCATTAAAATTCAGCAATACATCCACTTTATTTTAATTCAGTTTAGTTTATTTACATAGGGCCATGTCACAACAGAAGTTATCTCAGGGGACTGAACAGAAACATTCATACGTATAAATAAAAATAAGTTAATACTATTTATCTGAGGAGCAGACTGTCACGATTCACGCCTGTCTGAGTTTATATTTTTGTCACGTTGTTC
>NC_056500.1:36630004-36646640 GCF_014905685.2 Nematolebias whitei
AAGTGTTTGTGGTGATTTTGGTCCAGTATTTGAAGGGGTTCGTTACACAGACTGCTTTGAATGTAACTTCATCACAGATCTCTCATCATGAGCAAGCATGAAGGCAAAGGAAAAACGCCCTCATGAGGAAGAAACCTTCAGCAGAACCAGACTCAGAAAAAGCAGCCATCTGCTTCAACCGGCTGGGTTTGGTAGGAACAGATACACAATGGCAGGTTGAGAATCGCATGTTAAGATAGAAATAGTATCAAATGGAAACTATTGAATTGTAACAATTCATTTAAGGAAATTAGGTCAATTTGTCCTCTAGTAGTCTAAGCCTATGGCAGCATAGCAAGCCAACCCTAACTATAAGATTTATCAAAAAGGAAAGTATTGAGCCCAGTCTTAAAACTGGACAATGTGTCAGCTTCATGGACAGAATATGGAAGTTGGTTCCACAAGAGAGGAGCCTGATAACTGAAAGATCTTCCTCCCATTCTGCTTTTGGAAACTGTAGGAACCGCAAGTAAGCCTGCAGTCTGAGAGTGAAGTGCTCTGTTAGGAAAATATGGAACAATACGATATTTAATATAAGATGGAGCTAGGTTGTTGAGAGCTTTGTAGGTCAGAAGTAAGATTTTGAATTCAATTCTGAATTTGACAGAGAGCCAGTGAAGAGAAGCTAAAACTGGAAAGATATGATCTCTCTGTAATTATTAAGTATCAGTATCAATATCAATATTGGCAATACTGTCCCACATTTACTTGATATCAGATATATACCAAATCTTGCAGTTTTGCACATCACTTGTCACCACATGATTATTACCTAAATGGACATTTAAGGTGGAACCCTTTCAAAATGCTTTTGATTGTATGGCAATCATGTTATATGAAACACATGTTTAGAATGACCAGAAGTTTAACATTTTAATGTTTGTATACATATTTTGTGAGTAAAAAGAAAGATTTTGTAAACTCTATGTACTACTACAGTGTGCATCTAAACTTTAAAATGTACACTACCTTTATGTTTTTCTTTTTATGTCTTTTATGAGCCTGAAGATTTCACAAAGAACACTACAAAGATGATCCATGTTCTGGATGATTTTGCCTCTATTTATTAGATCTCCCTGCAGTGAACCATCTGATTGTTAACAACTAATCAAAACAATTCCAAGAGTCAACAGAGGTACAATGACTTTTTAGAAAGAACAGTTACTGGGGGATGACGGCAGGTCAGAGGTCATGAATGGAGGTTGGGTTGGAGCGTCCATCACAGTGCAACTCACATCAGGAATAAAAAGCAACATTTCTGCTTTTCCTAATGTTATACTCTTGCTGCTATTTTCATATAGTTTAGAAATGTGTTCCTCAGTAAAACAGTAGAGACATGCTTATGTTAAAATAGCCAAAAAAAAAAAAAAAGCAAGATGGCCGCGCTCAGAGCAGTTGCAGCTTCACAGGCTCCCGGTACCATCCCAGTTTTTAGAAGTTTTGATATTGACTCTGTGCCTGACTCTGCGCGATTTATGCGTGTGAACTATAGCCGAACCGAACTGATGAGAATAGGAGCGGATTTGCCACGAAATATAGCAGAAATCAGCAACAAACTCAAAGCTACGCTCGGCAGAATGCAGATTTTAAAGTCATCTACCTGGAAGCTGCAGCAGAGGCGTTCCAGCGGGCAGAAGAGGAAGCGCTGCTCCCGGCTTAAGAGGAGAGGATGCCGGGCGGGGGTTATGGTGAGGCTACGAGCTAACGCTAAAGCCGGTAAACTCCCCATGCCATCTCTCTTTCTGTCGAATGTCCGCTCGTTGGACAACAAGGTGGATTTACTTCGTCTGAGAGCGGGCGCCTCAGAAGAGATGAAGAAGTGTGCAGTGCTTTGCCTCACGGAAACGTGGATTACAAGCGAAACGCCGGACTCAGTCTTCCAGCTGGATGACAGACTTTTTTTTAGAGCGGACCGCTGCAGCGAGCTAACGGGGAAATCACGGGGGGGCGGAGTATGCATTTACGTGAGTAAGAGTTGGTCCACGAACTGTACTGTTGTAAATAGCTCATGCTCGAAGGCTTTGGAGCAAATAACAGTGAAATGTCGGCCACATTATTTACCCCGAGAGTTCACAGTGACTTTTATCACAGTTGTTTACATTCCTCCGGACGCTAATGCTAATGAATCACTACAGGAGCTTCATGATATCATCAGCTCGCTGCAGAACAAACACCCCGAGGCTCTTTACGTTGTAGCCGGAGACTTTAACCACGTGAATCTAAAGGACTGTCTCCCAAGCTTTAATCAGCATGTGACGATTCCAACACGTGGAGACCGCACGCTGGACCGTGTTTACACGAACGTAAAAGATGCATACAAAGCCGAACCCCGCCCCCACCTAGGACTGTCAGACCACATCTCAATCTTCCTGGCTCCTGCTTACATGCCCCCGCTGAGACGCTCCAGACCGGTACAAAAGAAAGTTAAATGTTGGAGCCAGGACAGTGGCCCCATACTGAGAGATTGTTTTGACCGAACAGACTGGCAGGTTTTCAGAGAAGCTGCTGAAAATGGAGGTTCGCTTGATCTTGACCAATACACATCCTCAGTACTGGGTTACATTAGTACATGTACTGACACAGTCTCCACTATCAGAAATGTTAAAAGCTACCCAAACAGAAAACCTTGGCTGAATTCAGAGGTGCGTACCCTGCTGGAAGCCAGGAACACTGCCTTCAGGTCTGGAAACTCAGAGGAGCTGAGTAGGACAAGAAAAGAGCTGGTTGCTGGTATTAAGAGGGCCAAGGCCACATATGCAAAGAGGATCGAGGGTCAATTCATCTCACAAGACCCTCGGAGCATGTGGAGGGGCATTAAGTGCATAACAGATTATAAAGGAAGGAGTGAACAATGCCCCAAAGACCCATCTCTGCCTGATGCCCTCAACAAGTTCTATGCACGCTTTGAAGACCCGAACAGACCACCCAGCACCAGACTCATCTCGCCACCAGATGAAGAGCATCTCAGCGTGACCTCAGCAGAAGTAAGGAGTACCTTCAGGAGGATTAATCCGCACAAAGCAACTGGCCCAGACAACATCCCCGGAAAAGTGTTGAAGGAATGTGCTGATCAGCTCTGTGAGGTGCTGGCAGACATCTTTAACACCTCACTTACCCTGGAGACAGTTCCCACTTGCCTGAAGACTGCCACCATCATCCCAGTCCCAAAAAGCTCTACAGTGACTGGTCTGAATGACTATTGGCCAGTGGCCCTCACCCCGATAGTCGCTAAATGCTTTGAAAAACTGGTCATGACTCACATCAAAACAACCATCAACATCAACGAGGACCCTCATCAGTACGCATACCGTGAGAACCGTTCAACAGAGGATGCAATCTCCTCTGTGGTCCACACTGCACTCAACCACCTGGAGCAGAAAAACTCTTACGTCCGTATGCTCTTTGTGGACTTCACATCCGCCTTCAACACCATGATCCCCCAAACCCTGATGGACAAACTATCCACACTAGGACTAAGCCCCTCCATCTGCAACTGGGTACTAGACTTTTTAACAAACAGACCACAGTTAGTGAGGATCCACAACCTCTCCTCCTCCACCATAACCCTCAGCACTGGCTCTCCTCAGGGATGTGTGTTGAGCCCCCTCCTGTTTACTCTGCTCACATATGATTGTGCAGCTACCCATCCAGGCTGTCACATTGTAAAGTTTGCAGATGATACAGCGGTGGTGGGATGCATCACAAACAATGATGAGTCCAGCTATAGGCAAGAGGTGGAACACCTGGAGAGCTGGTGCAGAAAGAATAACCTTCACATCAATGTGAAGAAGACAAAGGAGATGATTGTGGACTTCAGAAGGAACAAAAACATCTACACCCCCCTGAACATAAGAGGATCTGCGGTGGAAGTGGTCTCCAGCTACAAGTACTTGGGTGTACACATGAATGACAACCTCAGCTGGAGCAACAACACCACCAGCCTGATCAAGAAAGCTCATCAGAGACTCTACTTCCTCCGACGGCTGAGGCGAGCTGGTCTGGGAAGCTCAGTCCTCACCTCCTTCTACAGGTGTGCAGTGGAGAGCATCATGTGCTCCAGCATCAATGTGTGGCATGGAGGCTGCACAGCTGCAGAAAGAAAAGCTTTGCAGAGAGTGGTGAAGGCTGCACAGAAATCTGTTGGAATCAGTCTTCCCACCATCACAGACATCTACACCTCCAGATGCAGGAAGAGGGCCACCTGCATCATGAAGGACCCCACCCACCCAGCACACACACTTTTTGCCCCACTCCCCTCAGGAAGGAGGTTAAGGAGCATTAAGTGTAGAACCACTAGGCTGAGGAACAGCTTCTACCCTGAGGCTGTTAGACTCATGAATCTCTAACTAGAATAATCACTGTGAAAAACCATATCATGTTGCTGCTTATCTGTTTCATGTTGCTGCTGATCTGTTTCAATGTTGATGTGTTCATGCGTGCACATCTGCTCACAGACTCATGTTCATGTTTGTGCTGATGTTCAATGTTTTATGTTATGAGTGCTTAGTGTATATTTAGTTGATGTTTTTCTTAGTTCATATCTTAGATGTTATTACTGTTTTTCTTAGACATTTTATTGTTGGATGTAACTGGGACCCTGTGTACATAATTTCGCTCCACCACATGTACCACATGAGGTGCGAATGACAATAAAAAAACTCTGACTCTGACTCTGACTCTGATTTTAAATTACATGGCCTAACCTTCCTATTTAATAATTTTCATTTATTTACATTTAAAGCTATCAAAAGGACCACTCTGCTACTATAAGTTGGTGAATTTAAATTGACTTATTAAGTTTCTTACCACATTATTTGTCCAGTGGCTGGTTGCACTTCAGAGAAATTAGTATTTCTATTAACAAATCATAAATCTTTCTGCTGTCAGGCTCAGACTATCTCCTTCCATCACATTTCACATTTCCCAGGTCAACGCAGTATAAAAAGTCCTTTATGCCCTCTGTCCAAACACCCTCTACCCCCCCCCCCCCCCCCTCTGACTCACTGATAACATCCTGCTTTTACAGTCTGGCATATTTTGGATATGCACAGTACAGGTTGAGGCTTCCAGTATCTGGTGGACTGGGAGGGATTGGGAGCTGGGCTAGAGATAGGGCAGTCGACTTGGGCCCAGAAAGTCACAATTTGACTTCCAGCCCTTCCCACATCATGGTGTCTCTGGGCAAGACACCTAATCCCTAATTGCTCCCCGGCCACCCAATAGCTTTCCACTGCTCCACCTGGGTGTATCCCAGATGTGATGGGTTAAATACAGATGACCAATTTCATCACTGCATGGGAACATACAATGATGATGACATATAGCACTTATAATGTTCAGAGAAAATATCAAGGATTCCCAGGTACTTCATCTTTGACCTCAACCTCATCATTTCATTTTATCAGGCCCACCCTGAGAAATGTTTTAGATCACCTATAGATATTTTTTGAGAGGGGGGTACTGTAGGATTCCAGTGTTTTATGAATCATTAATCACATTCTTGCAGCTCGTGAGTGGAAGAGCAGAGCCAAACCACCTCCAGCTGATCCTGGCTAACGAAAGCTCGGTGTAAGAATCTTTGGATCAGTTTAAAATCTAAAAAAGTTAAGTCTGGTCCTCTGGACGGGTTCAAAAAACAAAATTGTAGAAACGTTTTGTTTTTCATCTGAATCCATCCAGAGGACCAGACTTTTTTAGATGTTTCTACCTGGATTATTGAACATGCATCAGGATACTTTGGATCAGTTCTTCTCTGCTGGAACATTGTGATGTCAACTGATAAACTAGTGACAGTCCTACAACTTTTATCTCTGATATGTTGTTCTAACTCAAGTGTTTCCTTGTGCCATCATAGCATCATGGCTACCGTCCTGCCACTTTCCAATGTATTCAATTCATCTTCCTTACCATGTCCTGCCGTCCACCTGGAATCCTTCACCTTCCTTTCCAAGTTTATATCAAGATTATGTAACAATGAGAAAGGGTTGAGAAGAAGGAAGAAGGGTGACACTTTCTCCACTCCCTTCCACTACATTTGTTTTGTTTATTTAGCACTCATTAAAGTGGTGCACCAGCTGGTCAGTTTACTGACCAATAACAACATAATTAATATAGTGACCCTTTAACATACCATACCATACCACTTTATTTATAAAGCACTTAAAACAGCTACAAAGCCAACCAAAGTGCTGTGCAGACAGAACAACAGGTAACACACAAAGCAAAATACAAAATGAGGTAAATCAGAATACAGACATAAAAACGATGCAGATAATGACGACAAACCAGTGTGGAGCATACAGGATCAAGACACAGATCATCTTGTGTTGAAAGCTATTGAATAGTATTGAGTTTTTAAACGGGACTTGAAAACCGAGAGGGAGGGGGCCTGTCTGACAAGCAGGTAACTCGTTCCAGAGTTAACAATCAGAATCAGTCACTGACGTAGAATCTGTTAATTACAGGGAGTCCCATGCCAAAACAAATGGATATTCATCTCTGAATGAAGAGGCCAAAGTTGTCTGTGAAGTTTTATTACAAAAATAATCAAACTAAGAATCCAACAATAATAAACAAATAATAATGAATCAATCAAGGCTTAATTCTCTTATCTAAGGCAAAATTAACTCTGAGCAGAAATTATTTCGTTTTATACGCGTATGAATTTAGACAAAGTTTGACTATTTTAATAAATAGTTTACTTTGGATTTTGGTTGAAGTAAGTTATTTAATCTGATCAGATAAAGTCATATATTATCACCGCAAGCCAGGAAATGATTTACCAAGTTACATCAGCTAAAATAACATAACCAGACCAAGAGTTGCATCATGTCACCAGGTTCTGTTCATTTATCACCAAGATACGTCCCTGTCACCTGTTCCCTTCCATCAAAATATGGATGGAAAAGGTGAATCACTGATTTCAGACAGTAAAGTTGAAACGCTGTCCTCATAATAATAATTTAGACCACTTTTGAAGCTGAAATAGACAACGAAACTTGTTTAAATCTAGTGAGATTGTTATCTGTTCTTGAACTCTGAGAACAAAGTTGAGAATCCACAAATGCCTTCCCTTCTTTTGGCTGGCCCTTGAGCTGCACAAACTACAGTGGCGCTAGGTTTCTTAGCATCACCTGAGTTTTACACCATGTGACTGTTATTAATGGTTTTACTGAGCAGGAATTGTACACAGAAGCTAGAACATATGTGAAAGTGTCTGTTGCATGCAGTATCTGCCATTTGACAAATCAAATGTATGCAAAGAATTTCTCCTAAACACAATTACAAACAAACAAATAAGTAAGTACTTAAGAAAATAAATTGATTGTCAAATGTCCATTTTTGAACTTATGTTATGTTGAAAGCCAAAGATACTTTGTTTTTTGGGTGCTGCCTTGCAAAATGGAAATCGGGGAAATCTACATCTTCCTGACCAAGAAGAGATCTGAGCATTCAACCTTTACAAATCATATACATTCAGCTGGACTCCCACACACACACCTTCCTCAGGTATTTTATAAATTGGTTTTCAAAGTGGGTTTTATTTAGCATCAACAAAAATCTAAACAGGCCATGACTAACATGGAAGTTGTTTATGTACTGTGTAAATTGTTAGACTTTTAGAGACACTAACATTTTATCCAGATTTCCTTTTATTTTCTTCTTCTTTAAATGCAGACAATGACACCAGAAACAGCATGCCAACATCGTCTGAGATGTCCCAATGATGAATGGATGACTGGGAGCATGTTCACTTACAAAATTTATTTTTGGCAGGAAAGAGGTGACAGGTCACAGAATAGTGCTCCATGCTAACTCTTCTAAGATGGGGTGATTTTTCTGCACTGTACATATCTTCTTTCAGATTTAAACTGCCTAGAGCCGTTGGTAAAAATGGCATGTAAAAAATTTAGGGCTGATACATGATTCAAATTTTAACTTGAGAAACAGAATATTTCTGTAGTAAAAATATTTTTTAAACTGAGGCTTTGATCTAAAGTAAAAATAAATTGTTTATTTTTTTAAATCACAATTACTAATGTATTAACTCCCAGGTTAGTGTGAATTGATAGAGAGAGACTTGACACATTAAGAGTAAAATATAAGTTAATGTATTAACAATGTTCTAGGGACTCGGGTAGGATCAGAACAAAACTCAAGCAAATTCCAAGGACAGCAACTGAAATCTCTTGTCCTAAGAAAACAGCTTAAACAAATTTAAACATATACACTCCATAAGTCACAACAATGAAGCATTTTAAAACTTTTTTATAACATTGACCATATATTATTCAACACTGATCTGGATTCACTCTGGTTAGTTTTAAGTTCATGACATGTGGTACTCCAGGCTTACAGTAAATCTGACTGGAGTTTCAACAGTCTTACATTAAGCCCTTGTTCAAGCTGTGCCTAGTTGAAGAAAAGTTTTATCACAAAGAGTGAAACTGAAACGACAACCCAACCAAATGCCCATTTTCCTGTTTCTGACAATCTGTGGCTCATTGGTTTCAAAAGATGCCTTGACAAACTTTCTTTTTGGATGCATGTGTGTGTTATTGTTGAATTCAAAAAACGTTCAATACAAAAACAATTGGACTTTATTTGGTGTGTTTCCAACAAGAGGAGCTAAAATACCAGCCAGATGTTTAGCAATATTGTATGTCACTGAGTTCATGCTGCTGACGATGAGTCTGAGTGGTGTTCCTTCTTTGTGTATTTTGGGAAGTCCATAAAGACAGGGAGTGGCTTCCCCTGGGTACAATCTATAATACAATGATTATTTTTGAATCAAATAACAATGATGTATGACAGGTTATGATGTATAATAAAGGCCATAGTTGGTTTCAGTGGTGATTCTCTCTTGTGGGTAAATGTGTAAAACTCAGCATATGACGTGTTGATCAAACAGATTAGACATAATTGTTTCTTAATTTACAGAGACAGGATTAAAAGGGTTTAATAACTTTGTTGGGACTGTGTGTGATTTTTGACATTTGAGAAAATTAGTTAAATTTGTCTCACTACAGTTGCATAATTGTGATTATCACTGCTCTGTTAAAAACTGTGGTGATGATGAGCCTGGAGTGTTTGTTATTACTATTGTACTTTTTTAATCCTAACCAGAAGAGTGAGCAACAAAACGGACTGTGAAAGCAATAATGAAAACTTGATACACATATGTCATTACATAGTGTCACACACACTCTACATCACCCCAGCTACAAGGTCAAGGCCACAAATCATGGTTAAAATAGTATCCAAGGTATTTGCTTGTTCGGGCCATTGCTATATATTGCTGTACAGTAGTTTGTCAACAGCAGTATAATGTGCCACATGCAGTAGTCTTGCTTAAATTACAGGACACATTTAAAAAAAAACAACAACACTGCTTTTGTCTCCTAGGTGTATTGGCTGATGGTATGTGCACAGTTCACTAACAATAGCAGTCTAACAAGAAAAATACCTCAGTCTTTTTAGTGGGTAACTGAGCTTATGATAGAACACTCAGGTTTGTGCTCCAGAGTCATCTGTAACAAACCTGATAAATGAATGAAAGAAAGCTGCAGTGGGTGGAGGGAGAAGCACAGCAACAAAGGCTTTTAGTTTTAGAGCTGGTGCCTACTATTCACTTTGAGTAAGTACTATAAATGTGTTAAGTATAAAGGAGAAATGGGTCGTTTGGTGAGAGAAACTTTCAACCTGTTTTGTCTTGTCCACTGTCTTGAATTTAGATGGGAAAGAAATCAATTTTGTCATGATACTTTGCCAATAAAAGCAATTCTCCTGTTTTCTCTTTAGAGCACTCATCTGACATGTGAAATATGGTTTTGTAGCAAGAGATGTGGTAATGGGAGAAACACTTTACTACACGAATCTTTCAGATTTAGTTTTGTTTAAATACATAATAAATCTAAAAAAATAGTCGGGATATTTTTTATCATGTCAGTAAGCATCTATAGGAGTATAAACATGTGGAAATGTATGTACAAAACAACAAAAGAACATGACAAATAAAAATAAGCAGGGATTTTTAAATACTTTAAGTTTAGATAAAATAGGAATCATTGAAAATTAGTGTGAAAGCTTTGATCATCATTCATTTCATTGCCAACACCTGATAGTAACTATCAGAACACCCAGGCATTTTCCTAACAGCTCATGAGCTGTCCATCCCATCTCAATGTGTAGCTGTATGACCACTTTGAGCCCATTTCTCTGTCTTCTTTGGAGCAAGTAATGTGCAACATGAAGCCATTTGGTTCCCTCTTTGACGTTGTACCCCCTCGACTCCTAAAAGATGTTCTTCCTATTCTGGGCCCTTCTTTTCTTGATATTGTGAATAGCAGTTTATCCTCAGGTGTGGTGCCAAAAACTTTTAAACAAGCTGTGGTCCAACCTTTCCTGAAAAAGCCTAACCTTGACCCCTCAGTCGTGTCCAACTTCCGCCCTGTTTCCAGACTCCCATTCGCCTCTAAACTAATGGAAAAAAAATAGTTGAATCTCAGTTGAAATGTTTCTTGGAGGATCACGCTATCTTAGAGTTATTCCAATATGGCTTTAAATCTCTCCACAGCACTAAAACTGCTCTACTGAAGGTTTTTAACAACATTTTCCTAGCCATATATGCAAGTGATTCTGTGTTGCTTGGCCTATTGGACCTTACATCTGCTTCTGACACCATTGGCCATTGGATCCTCATTTCTAGGCTGGAGCAGTGGGTGAGCATCACAGGGTCAGCCCTCAAATGGTTTAGATCCTACCTCTCTGACAGAACCTTTTCTGTCAACATCAAATATTTTAGGTCAGCACTGGCAATGCTTCAATGGGGGGGTACTGCAGGGGTCCATCCTGGGTCCCCTTCTCTTTTCTTTATATCTGCTGCCACTAGGTGCTATTTTCCGTAAACACAACTTACCGTTTTGTTTCTACGCCGATGACTGTCAAATTTATTTCCCCCGAGACACAGTGGTACACGCTCTATTCAACCTCTTCTTGACTGCCTGGCTGACATCAGGGACTGGATGGCTTTAAATGTCTTAAGTTTCAACGAGAAGAAGTCTGAAGTCATGTTGTTCCCTCCCAATGGCACGTTCATGAACCACTGCATGAACCTTTCCTCTCTAGCCCCATTAGAGAAACGAGTCACTAATCTGGGAGTGATAATGGACCCTCCCTTGAAACTTAACAGTCATGTAAACTTGATTGTTAAATCCTGTTTTATTCAGCTAAGGTGACTGTCTAAGCTGAAGCTCATACTGTCCAAAAAATTTTTTGAGACACTGATCCATGCATTCATAACATCCAGGTTTGATTACTGCAATGTACTTCTGTTTGGAATCAGTCAGTCCTCCGTTGCACAACTACAACTGGTCCAAAATGCTGCAGCCCAATTTTTAACTGGTACAGGCCATAGAGCACATTACACCAGTTTTGGCCTCCCTGCACTGGCTACCCATTCACCTTTGAATCCAGTTCAAAATACTCATGTATGTTTTTAAATCACTGAACAGTTCTACCCCCTCTTATCTCACTGATCTTCTGCAGCCTTATGTCCCACCGCACTCTCTGAGGTCAGCAGACCAGATGCTTCTTTCAGTTCCAGGAATCCATCTTAAGCGCAGAGGTGACAGGGCTTTTTCTGTTGCAAGTCCAAGACTGTGGAATGAGTTGCCACTGTGTGTTAGGCAGGCTCCCACTCTCACAGTTTTAAGTCTCGCTTGAAAACCCACTTTTATTCCCTTGTCTTTGACATTGTGTGATTTGTTTTGGTCGTGTCTGTATTCTACAGTGTTAGCCATTTAGTTATTATCTGCTGCTATTTGTATATATATTTTTATTCTACTTTATTTTTGTGTTTTCCTGTCCACTGTGCTTGTTTGTTTCTATTGTACAGCACTTTGGTTGGCCTTGTTGCTGTTTTAAGTGCTCTATAAATAAATTGGTATGGTATATCACTGTTGAGACATGTATCCCTACAACTAAAAGAAGTGGTGACTTCATGGCATTCTTTTTAAATAAAACTATTTCAATTAGAGGGAAATTCAAACATCCTTTCTACTACTGCCTCTGATTCCCTGACAGATGAGGCAGCTTTAGAAATGTCACTAGAAACTGATTTGTATTTGGACTGTTTTTGTCCTGTTGAGCTCTTTGAATTGTCAATAATATTTTGATACTTCATCCAAACAATCAACATGTCTGCTAAATCCCATCCCAACTAGACTGTTTATAGAGGTATTCCCCCTAATTAATATCCCCTATTTGGATATTTTTAATGTGTCTCTAATAAATGGTTATGTACCAAAGTGATTCAAGATTGCTGTAATTAAACTTTTACTTAAGAAACCTGATCTTGAATCAGACATTCTGACCAATTATAGGCCTAAATCTAATCTAATGTTCATCTAAAAAATACTTTGGAAAATAGCTACAAATCAATTGTGTGAAAATCTGAACAGAAATAACCAGTTTGAGGATTTTCAGTCAGGATTAAGAGCTCATCATAACACAGAAACAGCACTGGTGAAAGTTACTAATGACATTCTTATGGCCTCAGACAATGAATGTGTCTAAACTGGTCCTGTTACACCTCAGTGCTGTATTTGATACAATTGATCACAATATTCTACATTTGTACTGCATAGACTTGAATATGATATTGTAATTACAGGAACGGCTTTAAAATGGTTTAAACCATATTTATTTGATAAATTCCAGTTTGTAAATGACAATAATCAATCTTCTTCATATACCAAATTCAATGATAGAGTTCCTCAGGGTTCAGTGCTTGGACCAATACTCTTTACTTTATTTAATATATGTTTCCATTAGGTAATGTTATTAAACAGCATGGGATATATATTCATTGTTATGCTGATGATAGTCAGTTATATTTGTCCATGAAACCTGATTAATCCAATCAGTTATATAAATTACAAGCATGTCTTAAAGACATAAAAACCTGGATGACCCTTGATTTTCAGTTTTTAATCTCAGACAAGACAGTGGTTGTTGTTTTTGGACCTGAGCATTTTAGGAATATATTTTGCAGCCTTTCACTTCCTCTGGATCACATTAATTTGGCATCCGGTTCTAATGTAAAAAAAAACAAAAAAAAAACTTAGGTGCTAATTTTGATCAGGATGTATTAAAAGAAATTACCATGACTGCTTTCCTCCACCTGCGTAACATCACTAAGATTGGAAACATCTAGTCCAAAAATAATGCAGAAAAATTGCTCCACGCATTTATCATGTCTAGGCAGGACTTTACAATTGTTAATTATCTGGGTTTCTGAACACTTATTTAAAATGCCTTCAGCTGATCAAAAATACTGCTGAGAGTTTGTAGGTGAAGATAATTTTTCTCCAACTTTAGCTTCTCTCCACTGGCTCCCTGTCAAATCCAGAATATAATTCTAAATCTTACTTCTAAAATGAAAAGCTCTCAACAACCTAGCTCCATTGTTCCATACTTTCCCAACATAACTTCCTTTCCCCACAAGACTGCAGGGTTACTTGTGGTTCCTATAGTTTACAAACGTAGAATGGGATGCAGAGCTTTTAGTTATCAGGCTTCTTTCTTGTAGAACCAACTTCCAGTTTCTGTCTGTGAGGCTGACACACTGTCTACTTTTAAGATTATGCTTACGTTTTTCCATTTTGATACATCCTATTGTTAGGATTGGCTTGGGTTTCCTGAACCATCCCTTAGTTATGCAGTTATTCTTGGGCTGCTGGAGGACAAATTGACCACATTTCCTCACTCTGATGCTGTATTTACTTGCTCTACTCTACTTGTTTGCATTTGTAATTATTTATATCATTAACATGTGTTTATTTCTCTCAAACAGAAATTACACCTGGACCTACCGTTCTGTGTTTGTTTGTTTCTCTTTCCTTTCCTCTCAAACCCCAGCTGGTTGAAGCAGATGGCTGCTCGTCTTGAGCCTGGTTCTGCTGGAGGTTTCTTCTTGTTTAAAGTGAGTTTTTCCTTTCTACTGTCACCTTTGTGCTTGCTCAGGATGAGAGACTGTGCAAAGCGAAGATTAAACTCAATCTGCTGACTTCCTTAGATAGATAACTTTTACTAATTGTCTTTTTTATGCATGTGCTTCATTTGTACCATGCTCTGAGATGACTTCTGTTGGGACTTGGCGCTATAGAAATAAACAGAATTGAACTGAATCAATAAATTAATTGCATGAATATTGGATGAAACGGGCACATGTTGTGAGAAGCATGAATTGGCCTTGACTTTATAGCTTGTTGATGGATGTGGTTGACATGACCGGGGGAACAAAATGGGATAGGAAAGTCAGTAATTTCTTAGAGAAAAATTGAATAATTACTGTCAAATTCAAAGAGAGTTTTTGCTTAAAATGATTCCCCCACTGCCAGTATGAATAAAACTTAATAGCTTAGAGCTCCATGCATCTTGAAAATGAACCACATGACACTTGTGTCTCCTATGGTACTTGGAAGAAAGGGATTTATTATGAGGCAAGGAATCCAGTCATGATAACCAACCTGACAAAATTTCCCTTCGGTTCAATCAATCAAATGTGTCCTCTAAGAGGCACCTCCACATAAAGGCCCTCAGAGGTTTTGCCAACAAATTAGTCACAGCTAAGTCTCATTTGTATGTCAATGTATAAGAACAAAGATGGCATGATAAACTAGGTGGATTGTGTGTGGGGGGGGGGGGGGGACATAAAACCATAAGAGGGTAGTTGGTATATATTGTAGGTATTGCATCTTATTAAAACATTGATTGCAACATTTGTTCAAACCACATAATTTAACTTCAGAGTTATTGTTATCTGCACTTTAGCATTTCTGAACATTAAGCGTCTTTGTAAAAAAAAATTGTTGGACTGGTGTAATGCATTTTCACTAATATTAAACACAATTAACTTCTTATAAAATAGTTAGAAATGTCCTAGTGGGGGGAAGTGAAGCAAAGCTGCCAGCCTCCTCCTGCATGGATATAGTGGCTGTGTTTTGCTTTTATCACAGCAATGATGACAGCTCTATCTGTTCATTACCTAAACCTTGGGGGGAGATTGCTGACCGAGCCCAATGTGCCACAGACCCTGGCCACAATATCTCACTGTTATCAATCTCTCCAAACTTGTGTCGGGCCTTGCTTCAGCCACAGCTTACTGTACCAGAAACACAGATCGAGGTGGGTGTAAGAAAGTGGTTTACAAAAAACATGAAAATAGGCCCTATTGTCTCTGTGTTGTTGTTGCAATTAGCCTAAAAAGAGGCCTTGTAATTGTCCACCCCCAGAGAACTTGCCTTTACTGATCCCTAGATACGTACCTCTTCAGTGATTGTAGCAAGTTCACAGTCTTGCCTTACTTCGTGCTTACAAGTGTAACTCTAAGTGTGTGCTACAGCTGGACTGGTACCCAGCTCAGGTTTTCCTCTACCCGCTTCAAAGCATCTGCAAGGTGAAAAAATGGAAAACTTGTACATGTTTTAGAGATCAATATTTAATGTTAACACTTTTTAAAGATACAGTTCAATGTGGAACCAGCACAGACTCTAGCTTTAACTTATTTTTTCTGTACAGTATTATCAGGATTTGATAATGCAGCATTAAGAAATAAAGTACCAAAAATAAAAACTAGGAAAATCAGCTTGAAAATACACAAAGAATGAGCTACTGGTTGTTGTTGTTTTTTTTTTTTTTAATTAAACTATAAAAATGACTATATTCTATGCAGTTTATTCATGTCACTATCAGAATTTATGGTCTGAGCTACACCTCAAAAATAGCTCAAATAATAATAACTGAGTGACTAATTTGTAATTTATTAGAAAACATTAGTCCTCTTATTTAAGGGCTTACAAATGGCTTTTTCTAACCCTGGTGCTTTTTGCATTGTGACATTCTGCTGTGTGTATCATCTGTATTAACCTGTCTGCAGGGTTTATCCAGACTGCTCCCTGCAAGGAAAAGGAGTGCATGAGACCATGTCTGAAATGAGGAGGTAATTCAGCAGAGAATTCTCGGTGAATCGGTGTGTGTGCAGATAACTGATTCTGAACTAACTTTAATAAAACTTTTATTTTATTTTAGCTGTTTTAAATAAAAGTCCAACCAAGGACTGGGTTTGCAAATTAGCCTGTGGCTAGAAAATCTTCATACAAAACAACGGTTGCTTCAATTTTAACATGTAACATTGTTTATTGTGCTGTCTTATTCAAATAAACTTGAATGAATGAACTGTTACTGATAGCATATGTACACTTTCCTTGCTTTAGAGTACTTCTGTGAGATGTAAATTGTGGACATGAGATTTTGCTGATATTCTAAGATGTTGAGTTAGTAAAAGGGCTTGTGATTGGCCAGAATATAAAAAGTCAGGTATTTCATAATGAGGATGTGACAATGAAATGTGACTGGATAGCATATTTTAGAAATAAAAAAAAAAGTGTTTTGGAACAAATTTAAGACATTTCTTCAAAGGGTTCTGCAAAAAAGCTCCTTAAGGACTATTATAGAATAACGTTACTGGTAATCATGCACTTATTGTGTGCAATACAAGATAAGTCACTATGACCCCAGAAATTGTAATAAAAAT
>NC_056500.1:36651640-36687797 GCF_014905685.2 Nematolebias whitei
AAAGCAGAGAAGAAACCCAAACAGGACTCCAGTCAGCCAACAGGTGAAAAGGAGGAACCCAGACCCAGACCAGTGGTCATTCCATATGTTGAGGGAGTATCAGAGAAACTGAGACGTTTATTTTCTAAACATAACGTCCCAGTGGCTTTTAAACCCCAAAATACATTACGGCAAAGACTGGTTCATCCCAAAGATCCAGTCCCCCGGCACAAACAGAGTAATGTTGTGTATGCTGTTCAGTGTCAGGAGGGCTGTGATCAGTCTTACATCGGGGAAACAAAACAGCCACTGGCCAAAAGGATGGCCCAGCACAGAAGATCAACATCATCAGGCCAGGACTCTGCAGTCTACACTCATCTCCAGGCCAGCGGTCACTCTTTCAGGGATGAAGATGTGCACATCCTGGACAGAGAGGAACGATGGTTTGAGAGAAGAGTAAAGGAGGCCATCTTTGTGAAAAGAAACCGTCCATCATTAAACAGGGGTGGAGGCCTCCGTGTTCAATTGTCCCCCTCTTACAATGCTGTGATTGCTAGTATCACTCAGCCCTCTGTGAACAGTAAACAGCCATCAGTGTGCTAATGATCTATTGTTAGGCTGATGGTCCTTCTTGAGCATGTGATCAGCTGGTTTTGGTTGTCAGCAGCAAAACTGGTTGATCCACTCTGAGAAGGTGCTATTTAAGAGACTGAGCTGAAAACAGCACCTCAGACTGAAGAAGTCTCTCGGACGAGAGACGAAACGTTTCTACATTTTTTGTTGTTTTGCTTTGTTTTGTTTTTTTGAATGTCCAGAGGACCAGATTTAACTTTTTTAGATTTTGACCTTAGTCCAGCAAAAATGTGAAAATTGTCCGTGCGTCATATAAACGCAAGCAACCCAAATCCCAGAGTTGAGGTTTTTCTGTGCTATCAAAAGGGGTTTTCAGGCTGATGAGCACGAATGATCAATATTATTTTTAAATGTTTTTGGCCCTTGAAAGCCAAGGTCCATTCATTTTAGTCACTTTGAGATGAGTCACACTGCCCACCTCCTTTTAATAGAAAAGCCACCCAAACAAGTTAAAGGAGTGAGAACATGCAAAAACTAAAAAGTATTAATGTGAATCAGTCATTTTAAAAGGTTAAGTCCATAAATGTATGCATCATTCAATGTACTGTAACATGCAAACTGTCCTACATAATGTAATGGCATGTCAAAACATAGCTTAGTCAAATCTTTTTACACAGCATGACACATTCAGTTAAACCAGATCCTTTTTATTTCAATCTTGTAAATGCTTTTCCATCAGACTTGTTCTAATCCTTCAGCAAAGTTTTCTGCCATTAAATCTCTTTCTGCACTTTGCAGGCTGACCACCCAATGCTCAGCAGGGCTCCTGGCAAAAAAATAAAAATAAAATAAAAAGGTGGGAAATAATAAAGTTACACTTCCCTCTCTCACTTCGGCTTGCACACCCACACACCACAGTTCTCTTCACTCCCACTCTAACAGCAAGTTAAATGCCCAACTAAAAGCTTCTAATTAGTTCACACAGTAGACTAAAGCACTGACTTATTATCATAATGCTTTAGCTTCAAAGAATAAGTTTATTTGCTCAGTGGTAGTTCCAAGAAGGTGAAACAAACATGTAACAATAATAAGACACCTTAACTCAACACTAACCTGTGGCTGTTGTCCCCCATCACACAGTGAAGAGGGAATATTGGAAATACCATTCATCTGTCAATCCCTGCATGTTGTGAGCATGATAACCTGAAAGATAAGTGAGGTACAAACTAATATTGTGGTGTGTGGCTGTGAATAAGCATAAGAAAGGTCACCACCAAAATTGGGTTGCCACATCAAAATTCAAGATGGCTGCCAGTGCCACCATATGTAAACAATGAGATCTGGATAACTTGAAAAATAAGCAACAACTTATATTTTGGTGCGTGGCTGCATCCGTGTAAAACGGTCACGATCAAAAATCGACATATCAAAATCTAAGATGGCCACTACCATATGTAAACAGGCTGCCCCAATCACTTGAGAAAACGATGCTTTGTAGTTTTTAAATTTGCTCAAAAGTGTAGTTTCCTCAAATGACTGAGTCACAAACAAGCAACTTTCATTTTAGTGCCACTGCTGCATCTAAGTGTAAGAAAGGTCTCTATAAAAACCAGGTTACCACGTCAAAATCTAAGATGGCCACCTCTCTGTATGTAAACCTACCACCCCTTTCATAAGAAGAAACTATCCTTTCTAATTTTTAAATTGCTTAAAAGTATAGTTTCCTCAAATGACTAGGGTGGCCCTGGAGGTGGTCAAAGATTATTTTGTGGCGGCCAAGGCCAGCATGGCCACACCCTGGCTCCATCATTGCTAGTGGTGGATAAGATTGCTCCCTCCACTCTCCAGTATCTGTTACTCTATGCCACATCAGACAAGAAATAACAAAACAAAACCTAGCTCTGTTCTTCTCCACAGTGTAACTCTTACCCACTTGAATATCTGTTCATCCATCCATCCATCCATCCGTCCATCCATTGTTATGGCCTCAGGCCTGTACTGCCTTTCTTCTTTTGTAGTTTTGCAGTTTCTTTTCTGTAATGCCTTGTTGCTGCTGGCTTTCTGCCTCCCTCTACTAGTGGACTTTCGACCATGCTTCAAGACTCACCTGTCCAAAGATGAATGGCCAAAGGAGGTTTGGACAGCACCGCCCATCCACCAGCGACTGCCAAAGAAGAGGCCAGAAGGAGGAAGAAGATCATGAAAGCCAGCCCTGCCCTTCAATCAGTGCTGCTGTGCTTAGTGTGCAGTATGCCAACTTTTGGGGGTGCAGCCAAATTGTTTCAAACTGTGTCTTGCTTTGTCTTATTGGTTCTGAAAGACTGTGGCCTGTGTAGTAGTGATGGCGATATGAAGCTTCATGAAGTACTGAGGCTTTCCTTCAAATAGCTCGACTCATGATCCAACGCACCATGGTGCTTCAGTTGCTCTACTGCGCCACCAAGTGGACTATAAATGTAAAACCGGTAGATGGATTATAATATAATATAGCATGGTTGTGCAACTGGTAGAGCTACTGCTTCTCAGCGAGAAAGTTGCTGGTTCAAAATCCCGGTTCAGGGGCCTTCCTGGGTGGAGTTTGCATGTTCTCTCCGTGCATGTGTGGGTTTTCTCCGAGACAAAAAACATGCATGTTAGGCTGATTGTTAACTCTAACTTGTCCCTAGGTGCGAGAGAGCGAGTGAATGATATTTGTCTTGTTTGTCTCTATATGTCCCTGTGATGGACTTGCAACTCGTCCAGGGTGTAACCCGCCCCTCGCACAGTGATTGCTGGACATGGGCACTGGCGAGCCCTGTGACCCAAAATAGAAGAAGCGGGTAAACGATAATGGATGGATGGATGGATGTTTTAAACCCTTCTTCTGACTGTTATTAAAAACTGTCGCAAAGACGACCTGTTTAAACTAGTAGAGCACTATGAAGTTGCTTTGCCAAAGAAAATTCTTAAAAAATGATCTTAAATCCCTTGATGTTGCTAAACTGACTGAGTTGGAGTTACTTGAAGAACCTGAACAGTCTGGGGTGAGCCACACCGGCTTGTGCCTGGAGAGGGAACCAGATGCACCTGGATCTCCTGACAAAATGCCTAAAGAAGCTGGGTAACAAAAAACTCTCTCCATCTAACCTCATTATGACCCTCTTTCATCTACAGACACTGGCTCCAGATATGAGGCCCGACTTAAAGTCAGACTAGCCCGTCTCGAAGTGGAATCCCATGAGAAGGTGGAACAGAGTTTTTTGAGTACCAACTAAAAATAAAAATAATGGAAACTGAGGCTGATAAAGAGGTACATTTATGCCAACTAGAATTGTCCTCTCATCAGAAGTACAGTGTTTCCTTAGAAGAAGCAAAGGAAGCTGAACGGGTGACCCCTACTTCTACAGTCACCACATTTGATATTAGTAAGCATATAGCAATGGTGCTCACATTTCGTGAAGTGGAAGTGGATGCTTACTTTGGTGGTTTTTTTGTGCGTATAGCAACTGCTTTACAGTGGCTCTCTGAGGTTTGACCACTGCCTTTGCAGTGCAAAATACATGCTAATGCTCAAGAAGCAGTTTATTATCTGTCCCTGGAGGGTAGTTTGAAGTATGACACTGTTAAAGCTGCCATGCTACAAATCTATGAACAAGTTCCTAAGGCATATAGACAAAAATTTTGTAAACACAAAAAAGCCTCAAACCAAACTCATATTGAGTTTGCTAGAGAAAAGAGTTTGTTATTTGATAGTTGGGTGTTAGCTTGTGAAGTAAAGAACTTTAATGCACTTTGGGAGTTGATGTTGTTGGAGGAGTTTAAACGTTCTCTGCCTGAATGGCTTGTTGTTTATTTGAATGAACAAAAGTTTCAAATTCTCTCCAAAAAGTTCAATCTGGTGCTCTGGACATTCAAAAAACAAGAAAACAAAAAAACAAAAAACAAAAAACAAAGCAAAAAAATATAGAAACGTTTCGTCTCTCATCCGAGAGACTTCCTCAGTCTGAGGTGCTGTATTCAGCTCAGTCTCTTAAATTGCACCTTTTCAGAGTGGATCAACCAGTTTGCTGCTGACAACCAAAACCAGCTGTCAGTCACTCTTTCAGGGATGAAGATGTTCACATCCTGGACAGAGAGGAACGATGGTTTGAGAGAGGAGTAAAGGAGGCCATCTTTGTGAAAAGAAATCGTCCATCATTAAACAGGGGTGGAGGCCTCCGGGTTCAACTGTCCCCTTCTTACAATGCTGTGATTGCTAGTATCACTCAACCCCCTGTGAATAGTGAACAGCCATCAGTGTGCTAATGATCCATTGTTAGGCTGATGGTCCTTCTTGACCAAGTGAGCAGCTGGTTTTGGTTGTCAGCAGCAAAACTGGTTGATCCACTCTGAGAAGGTGCTATTTAAGAGACTGAGCTGAAAACAGCACCTCAGACTGAGGAAGTCTCTCGGATGAGAGACGAAACGTTTCTACATTTTTTTGCTTTTTTTTTTTTTTTTGTTTGTTTTTTGAATGTCCAGAGGACCAGCTTGAACTTTTTTCGATGTTTCTACCTGGATTATTGAGCATGTATCAGGATAGTTCAAACTCTCTCTTCAGCTGCTGTACTGGCCCATGAGTATATATTGACCCACAAGATATTTTTTTTCTGCTTCTGAAAAAAATGCTCAAAGGAACACACATGGACATAAGTAACTGGATCAAAATGGTCGGAATAAAAGTGTGTCATGTAAACACTCCGTTCGGGTTATTTTTTGTGTATTCGGCGCGATCCGATATAATTTGTGATCAGAATGAAACGTGTGGTTTACGCCGATCCGTAACCCGATCGGTGCGCAGTGAACGCTTGATCTGTTCGTTTTTATCTCATTGTGAAAAACTGACCTGACTGCGCATGTGCGACTTTGCCATTTCCGCCTGGCTAATGCTAATAATATTAGCATGTTGGCCTCAAAAAGAAAGAAAATAATAATAATAATAATATATATATCCATGTTGGGTGCTCAGGCTTGTTTACATTCACCCCGGAAGTAGAACTTCTTCTTCAGTGTTTTTTTTAAGGAGAGTTTACCACTCTGCACATGTCAGTACTGCTGTTCAGAACAAAGCCTGCTGCATGTAAACGCTCGTCATGAACAGATTGTGCCCATGTAAACAATGCATTTGAATTATTCAAACAGAACACATTTCAATCCGGTCAAAGAATTCTGCGCATGTAAACATAGCTAATAAGTGCCAAAGGTAAATGTTAGATACTAGAAAAGAGGAGAGAGTGTTTCTATTGCCACAAACTTGGACATGTACTTGTCACCTGCCCTGCCCTGAAGAAAAAAGAGCAACAAGGTTCACAAAGCTTGCATAAACCAAAAGGCATTGGGATCATTAAAACAAATGAAAAGTCAAGTTACAATGTAAACAAGGAGTGTGTTGATGAATGTTTTAAACATTTCTTGTATGATGGCTTTGTATCTTTACCAGACAGACCTGTTGATCAATGCCCTTTCAGTATACTAAGGGATACTGCTTGCTCACAGAATGTAATCCTGTTCTCTGTATTGCCATTCTCTGAGAACTCAGCATGCGAGTATGAAACCATCCTATGTGGTCCAACTTTTTTCAGTCAGGTCATCTGGACAGTTTCTTTTTTGTGCTGAAACATTTCGCCTTTGGTCCGGAAGGCTTCATCAGTCAAGGAAACACAACAAAACTGATTCTTCCCCCAACTGCTTACTCCAAAGTGGAACAAACCAGTTCTGCTTGTGATAAGATGGTCCCTTTGGTACGCCCCCTCCTCCATTGCCGGCCCTCTTCTTTGTTTACAGTCTTGTCCTACGTGGTGTTGAACTGGCTTATGTTCCTAGACCGGCACATAAAGTCTATTTACAATGCAAATTAATTTGTGGTGTTTTTCCCATGGCAGTGTGCCCTGAGCTTCCCATCTCTGGTGTTGCACTGTTGTTAGGAAATTACATAGGTGGTGGTCAGGTACTTCCTGCTTTAGAGATTACTGACTCACCTAGTTGTACCACAAAAGATCATAGTCATGAATCACAAGTATTTTCAAACTGTGTGGTTATCTGTGCCCAAGTTCCAAGTCAGGAGACATATTTCATTAGCTGATTCTGTGTTAATGCCTATCTTTTCAGATGGTTTGAGTATAGAAGGTACTTCAAGACCTGAGGTTGAAGGCCCTACTGATAAAATTCCTTCTAGCATCCTATCTAGAAAACAGTTTGAAGACATTTCATTACCAATGAACAAGGAAAAGTTATGTGCTGCCCAGAGAGCTGATTCTACACTGAAAGAGTGTCTCTCCAAGGTGGTGAGTGTTGAGATGCTGAAAAGGAAAAGCAAGCCTATTTCATAAAAAAATGGTGTATTGATGCGTAAATGGTCATCAGACACTAACCTTGATTAATCTAGTGTTTACCAGATAGTGGTTCCTACTGTTTACCACCACAAGAGCTTATATGTGGCTCATGAGAGTAAATGGTCTGGACACTTTGGAGTAACATAAACTTACCAGCTCATTTTACGTCATTTCTTCTGGCCTGGTCTTAAAGGTGATGTACCTACTCACTGTCATTGTTGTCATATTTGTCAAGTCGCAGGTAAACCCAATCAAAGTATTCCTCCAGCACTGTTGCACCCAATCCCAGTCTTGGGTGAACCGTTTGAACGGGTACTTATCGACTGTGTTGGCCCTCTACCGTGAACAAAGAAAGGTAACCAATATTTACTCACTATAATGTGTGCTGCTACACGGTTTCCAGAGGCTGTGCCACTACGTAACATAACCATCAGTTCAATAGTAGGAGCTTTAATAAAGTTCTTTTCTACTTTTGGTCTTCCTTGAGTGATTCAAAGTGACCAAGTGAGTAATTTTCTCTCCAAACTCTTAAACAGGTTCTTAAATCCTTGAATATCCAACATGCTGTCTCAACTACCTATCATCCAGAGTCTCAAGGTGCTTTAGAATAGTGGCATCAAACGTTAACATCCATGCTCCTTAAATATTGTTTGCAGACAGAGACGACTTGGGATGAAGGATTTCCCTTTGTGTTGTTTGCTGCCCGTGAGTCTACTCAAGAGTCTCTAGGATTCAGTCCTGCTGAATTAGTCTTTGGACACACACCTCGTGGACCGTTAAAGGTCCTGAAAGAGAAACTTTTAGATGATGATCAAATACAGGGAGAAAACGTACTAGACTATGTTAGTTGATTTTGTGAACGTTTGCATCAAGTAAATGTGCTTGCTAAGGAGTTTCTCTCTATCTCACAAGCAGTGATGACGCAACAGTATGGCCGTTCAGCACAGTCCTGACATTTTGAAGTGGGAGATAAGGTCTTAGCCCTACTTCCCTCTCAAGGGTCTGTACTTTCTGCTAAATTCTGTGGTCCTTATAACATTCTCAACATCTAAGTGAAGTTGATTGTCATAAGGTACTCCAGAAAGGCATAGGAAAACCCGTGTCTGTCACCTAAACATGTTAAAGAAATACTAGTCAAAAGAGTCATCTGAATCACATAATGAAGCACAAACACAGATGCATAGTTGTGCTTCAGTAGTGATTGGCAGTTCCATAAATGAGGCTAATGATGAGCTTCGGACATCTCATCCTGAACATCTGACTGCACGTTTAAATAACTCTGAACTCTTGTTAAACTTGCCACTTTTGTTGAAACACCTTCAGCCAACCCATCAACAAGATATAAGTTGCTTAGTTGCACGTTTTCCAACCATCTTTGGTAATGTTCCTTCTCAAACAAATGTCATTAAACATGACATAAATGTTGGTGGATCCCAGCCTATTAAACAACACCCTTATCATGTTAATGCAACCAAATGCAAGTTACTGGAAGGGGAGACCAAATATCTCCTCCAAAACAGCTTGGCAGTTAATAGCTCCAGCCCTTGAAGTTCTCCATGTCTTCTACATTTAAAACCAGATGGATCACCTGGGTTTGTTATAGATTATAGAAAAGTGAATAAAGTTACAATTCCTGTCTCTTATCCATTACTCAGAATGGAGGATTGCATTGATAACATGAGTTTAGCCAACTATGTTACAAAGCTTGATCTACTTAAAGGCTACTGGCAGGTTCCTCTTACTGCCCGTGCCTCTGACATTTCTGCATTTGTCACTCCTGACCGTTTGCTCCAATACATTGTTATGGCCTTTGGCACGTGTAATGCACCGGCTACTTTCCAGTGTCTTGTCAACACTGTCCTAAGTGGTGTAGGCAACTGTAATGCCTACTTAGATTACATGATTGTTTACACTATATCATCGGAGGAACACCTTAAAGTACTTGATCAGGTGTTCGCTCGTCTCAGACAGGCATCACTAACCCTTAATCTTGCCAAGTGTGAGTTCGGAAAAGCTACTGTGACATACCTAGGTAGAGAGTTTGGCCAAGGTCAGGTGTGACCTGTTGATGCCAAAGTAATGGCCACAGTTGAGTATCCCATGCCCAAAACCCATAGAGCTTTATGCAGATTTCTGAATATGGCTGGCTACTATAGGAGTTTTTGCTGCAATTTCTCATCTGTAGCTCATTCCTTAACCAGATTGCTTAGTCCCAGTACCAACTTTGTCTGGACGCCTGAGTGTCAACAGTCCTTTGATACTATTAAAGCCATCCTTACTCATACTCTGGTACTTGCTGCTCCAGATCTCTCTAAGCATTTTAAACTGGAAGTTGATGCTATTGCTATGGGGGCTGGTGCAGTACTGCTACAGGAGGACAGTAATGGCACTGATCATCTGGTGTGTTATTTCTCTAGTAAGTTCAATAAACATCTAATTAATTACTCCACCAATGAGAAAGAAACGTATGCCTTGTTATTCTCTCTCTAGCACTTTGAGGTGTATCTTGGCTCTAGGCCTTGGCCAATTGTTGTGTACACTGATCATAATCCCCTCGTGTTCCTAGCTCGTATGTGGAACAACAACCAATGGCTCATGTGGTGGGCCTTGCTTGTCCAAGATTTTCAACTGGACATTCGTCACAAAAAAGGGACAGAAAATATTATGGCAGACGCATTATCCAGGTTTTGAAGTGCAAGCGTTTTTTAATTTATTTATGGGCTTTTGTTTTAAGGGGAGGAGTGTTACGGCCTCAGGCCTGTACTGCCTTTCTTCTTTTGTAGTTTTGCCGGGGCATAACACCATCCATCCATCCATTATCTTTACTCGCTTTTTCCTTTTCGGGTCACGGGTGTCACTGGTGCCCATGTCCAGCCATCATTGTGCGAGAGGCGAGGTACAACCTGGACAGGTCATAAGTCCATCACAGGGCCACACTTGAATATCTTGCAACAAAAACTTTGATTTGTTTTCACTCCTTGTTTAATTCTTGTCCAGAAAAAAAAAAAAAACACTCACCTTACAACCTAAAACACATTCACTACTCAAATGCCTCAGTGACAGGGGACATGGGCGTTCCATTTGTCTGTTTTACAGCAACATTGAAGCACTTGTCTGTTAACACCTCAGTCAAAAGTTTCAGCACTCCATGTCAGTTAATTGTCAAAAAGAAAAAAAGAAATCTAGATATTTTTTTGTAGATAATCACACTTTTGACAAACCTGAGGTGAGTGAGTGCAAACCCTTTTTTTAACTGTCTGCAAACTGAAAAGGCAGGTAGTTCAATATTGATATCAGCTATTTCTTTTAAGATCCACATGGAACACTTGGTAAGGAAACTGAAAGTTAAATTGGGTTTCTTTTTCAGAAATACATCCTGTCTAACTCTGAATGCTAGGAAATGCCTTGTAACGTCAATTTTCCTTCCCTCCATTGACTACAGTGACATTTTACTGCACATGAACACCCCTACAAGCATCCTGCAGATGTTGGATACTGCCTATCATGGTCCACTAAGATTCATAACTGGCTGTAACTACCGTATCCATCATTGCACTGTGTATTCACTGGTTAACTGGTCATCATTAACTTCACGCAGACTCACTGGTACATTTTCATCTTTAAATCACTTCTTGGTCTGCTGCCTTCATACATCTCCTACATTTCACTGCATGAGTGAAGCTACAGCATGTGCTCTAAGGGCATTATTACCTGCAGTGTTCCCTCAGTGTGGACCAAACTAGACAAAAGGGCCTTCTCCTACTCAGCTCATGTTTCCTGGAATATCTTGAAAAAAAATCTGAAGCTCTCGACCTTGACCTCTCTAAGTGGCTTCAAACATCTGCTATGTTCATGGCAAAAACCAATGCAGACATGTTCCTGTTTTTAGTTTTCTACATCGCTTTACAACCTAGCTGTTTTTGTTTCGTTTTTTAATATATATATATATATATATATATATTTATTTATTTTTTTTGTACTCTTTTTATGATTGTCTACTGTTGTCATCACTCTTTGTTAAAATCAGGCCTCTCTTGTAAATGAGCCCCCATGGCTCAATGGGATTAACCTGTATAAATAAAGGTTGAATAAAAAAAAATAATAATTTTATATGAAAGTATTTAATAAAGACAAATGTGATCAATCCACTGAATTGAAAGTGTAAATTTTAGAGTTTGTTACACTCGGGTATTTCAGCGGGTAAATGTCAACATGCTGCGTTAAGTCTCTGAGCTGTTAAAAAAAGGTAGTAACAGTTGTGGGCTGACTTTAACCCTGTTGCTAAAAATCACAAAGACAACCAGAAGACATTAGAAACATAGTTTGTTTTTTATGGAGGAGTTGCTTTTTTAATGTGATTGGTGTCTTTTCATGAGTAATGTAGAGAATGATGTGAACCAAGTCTGGTCTTTGTCTTCAGTAATGAGGGCATTGCTCCAGTCTGTCATGGTAAAGCTTGAGCAGAGCCAAAACACAAAGCTGTTGAAGCTCATTATTATTAGTTTGTTTAGACTCTTGAGGCCATAGAGACAGTAAATTATCTCAGCTAAATAAGGTAAAGGCTAAAGGCTACATGGAAGCACAATGCCAAATTCTTGGTCAATTAATTTCCAAAAGCCAACTTGTACTTTCAAGAGTACAGATAAGTTTCAATAGATAAGATATAGGACACAACAGATTATAGAGCAGGTTAGTAAATTAATAGTTTGGGATGACTAGTCCATCACTGTGATTACAATTATTGGCTTTTGTCATCTTTTGGTTCTTTTAGAACAAAGATAAGTCTTACTTGATCAAGATTATGTATCTGGCCTGACGATATTGGAGCTGTACAAAAAGGTTCACTGCTTTCTTTATCTGATGTGACCAGTACTGGCTTTACTACAAACACTTGGAGTTCTGATGTTGGCCTGATGTCATGGCTGAGGCTCGCAGCCCCGTGGCTTTAACTGATACAAAGCATGAAGTCCTGCATGCCTAATAACTCTTGTCAGTCTAGCACAGCTTACAAAGATGAGGAGACACTGAACAGAGTAAAGATGAGCATGCTACAGTTGTTGTGTCAGAAGTATGCTATTGTGTGGGGAAAAAAAGGCCTAAATTAAAAAAAAAAAAGAAGTTCTGGTTCCACTTAAAACCAGCCTGACCATAACCAACATGCATGATTTGGGATTTATGTTATAAAGTTTTTAAGAATACTTCATCATATATTGAGGTACTGAATTAATTGGACTTTTTCTGGTGGTGAATTAAAAGTCAAAAGGCCACCCTAGTTATTACCTGAAAGGCACATGATGGTGTGTTAACTGTAACATAAATTGGCTCCCAGCAGTTTATCCCATTTCCTGTCACATGCCAGTTAGTGCAATATACTATGCTTAGGGATGCACCATGTAAGAGAGGCCAGTAAGTAAGAAAATGTAATTATAGTTCAGATAATGGAATGTTTTCAGATAATTAGCTCTGACAGAGCAGAGAATGCTAGAAAGGAGAGACCACTTGAAGTCTGGCTTTGTTATTGCCTCCATTTATTCTCTGCTGTGAGCCAAACCTCCAGGAATAAAGCTGGGCAGTGTGGCAGTTTCAGCACTGAGGCCAAGCAGCTTCACTGCAGCTTTATCCCCTGACATAAACTGGGACAAATTTGGCATTTGGTCAATGGATACAATTGATATTTGGGATGTATACCGTAGTATTGCAGTTATAAAGAGATCAATCTAATACATTTATTTTCTTTTGCCAGAAAATGTTTGCATCTGAACCACTATTTATTGATTTTATATTTTATAGATTAAAATTAAATACATTTGTAAAGTAAAAAGGTATAAAAAATACTGGTAGCAAGTCTTTATAACTGGTTCTTTATTTTTGCTTTTTAATTAGTTATGAGCAACTCTGGATGAATAACAACACAAGATAAACTATATATATACAGGAATTCATTTAGGATAAAATAAGCTTTCTTTAGGTGAGGCTTCGGGAGAGTTGGACATAAATAACTTCCTGCAGCTGAGGCAATGTTGTCAAGAAAAAGGATATGATGAACTGATAAATTCATTTAGGTTTTGCCTCTACTTGCTGCTGAATCATGAAATATATTTAGTTTTATTTCCCCAACATTTTAATTTATCTGATAACCAACCAAACAACCAGACAACCAAAAACCACAGAGTGGTTACTAGAAGATTACTAGATTACTAGTACTATTACTATTATTATTATTATTACTATTATTAGATTACTATTACAAGATTATTAGAATCTGCTCAACTGTTATAAAATTGATTTTTTTGTTTTGTTTCCAGGGTAAAGTCAGACAAACAAACTTACTCAAACTTACCTGATTCACACCATCACAGTGGAAAAGGGGCAAAAGACAGCAGCAGAGTTATGAAATGTGGTCTGTTTGTCCTGGAGCAGTCTAAGCCTATAGCGGCATAACTTAGAGATAGCTCAGGAAACCCAAGCCAACCCTAACTATAGGATTCACCAAAAAGGAAAGACTTCAGCCTAATCTTAAAAGTAAACAATGTGTCAGCCTCACGGACAGAAACTAGAAGATGGTTCCACAAGAGAGGAGCCTGATAACAGAAATATCTGCCTCCCGTTCTGCTTTTGGAAACTCTAGGAACCACAAGTAAACCTGCAGTCTGTGAGCTAAGTGCTCTGTTAGGAAAGTTTGAACAATAAGATCTGTATTATAAGATTATAAGATTGAGCTAGGCTGTTGAGAGCTTTGTATGTTAGAAGTAAGATTTTGAATTCTATTCTGAATTTGACATGGAGAGACGCTAAAACTGGAGAGATATGATCTCTCCTATCAACTCTCATTGAAACTCTGTCAGCAGAATTTTGGATAAGCTGAATTCTTTTTAAAGAAGTTTGTGGACACCCAGATAGTAAACAATTGCAATAGTCCAACCCTAGACGTGATAAATGCATGGACCAGTTTTTCTGCATCATTTCTTAAACTTTCATCATTTAAACTTCTTAAGCTTCAATGAGAAGAAGTCTGAAGTCATGCTGTTCCATCCCAGTGGCTCACTCATGAACTATGACATTGACCTTTTCTCTCTGGTCCCGCTAGAGAAACAAAAGGTGACTAATCTGGGGGTGATAATGGACCCGTCCTTAAAACTCAACAGTCACGTAAACATGATGGTCAAATCCTGTTTTTTTCAGCTGAGACGGCTGTCTAAGCTGAAACCTATACTCTCCAAAAAGAACCTTGAGACAGTGATCCACGCCTTCATAACATCTAGGCTTGATTACTGCAATTCACTTCTGTTTGGAATCAGTCAGTCCTCCATTGCTCGTCTACAACTGGTCCAAAACGCTGCAGCCCGATTTTTAACTGGTACAGGCTATAGAGAGCACATCACGCCAGTTTTGGCCTCCCTGCACTGGCTACCCATTCACCTTTGGATCCAATTCAAAATTCTCATGTATGTTTTTAAATCACTGAACAGTTCCGCCCCATCCTATCTCACTGATCTTCTGCAGCCATATGTCCCACCGCGCTCTCTGAGGCCAGCAGACCAGATGGTTCTCTCAGTCCCAGAAACCCGTCGTAAGCTCAGAGGTGACAGGGCTTTCTCTGTTGCAGGTCCACGACTGTGGAATGAGTTGCCACTGAGTGTCCGGCAGGCTCCCACACTCTCAGTCTTTAAGTCTCGCTTGAAGACCCACTTCTATTCTCTTGCCTTTAACACGTTGTGATTTGTTTTGGTCCGGTCTGTTCTCTACTCTGTTGGCCATTTTAGTTAGCTTCTGCTGCTATTTGTATCTGTATTTTTATTTTATGTTTTCCTGTCCACTGTGCATGTTTGTTTTCTTTTGTACAGCACTTTGGTTGGCCTTGTTGCTGTTTTAAGTGCTATATAAATAAATTGGTATGGTATGGTATGGTATTTCTGGACAAGATGTTTCTTATCTTAATGATATTATGCATTATTAAATATAGTGTCCTCATATGATTGGGGTGGCCTACTATTATTCTATGGTGGCCAAGACCACTGGCTCCATCATTGCACCTGGTGGTGGGTAAAAATTCCCCCCTCCAATTGCTAAGATATGTCACTCTGCAATGCCTCATTCAAAAAAAAAAAAAAAATAATAATAATAATCTACCTGTGTAAACACAGTGTAACTCCTCCCCACTTTAATATCTTACACCAAAAACATTACAGTTTACTTGCATTCATTGTTCAATTCCAGTCCAGAAAAAATAATCATCTTAAAATCCTTAAGCATTCAATATTCAAATCATTTTGTGACGGGGGACATTGGCATACCACTTGTTATGTTTAAGGTTGCTTGTCTGTACAGACATCTTCAATGAGATTGACTCGAAAGTAATCAGTTACAGATTCTACCTAATGACTACTTTCCGAGTTTCATGCAACCAGTTATCCACCGGTTGAAGAGATATTGTGTAGGTTTTCCAATTAGCAATCTCCTGACTTGGTTCAGGTTCACTGAAATAAATATTTTATGCAGGAATAACATTTTGTGTTGGTCCTCAGTGCTGCCAAACTTCGTTAGTTTATCAGTACATTTTATGGATGCTCTGAGGGTTTTTCCATTATGTTGAGCAGTTTGTGCAACATCCTCCCCACAATGAGTTCTATGTGCTTCAGAGCATATTTATTAAATGCTATATTCATTTGATGGTGTCAGTGAAGTGATCTGCGTGTTAGGAGACACACATTTCATTAATTTTCTTCAGCTTTCCTGTCCTGTCCTAAGTGTATAAACAGCAGCCTTATTTCACAATTTACACTACATTTTTTTCAACCTGCTGAGATTTGCTGTTGCCTTCTCTCCATATAATGTTAATGTGGCAATCAGTATGTTTTCAGCTAGAAAAACATGATGAATAAAACTCCTCTTTTTGTGTAAATGTGCACAGAGCCTGAAAAAACAAGTTATTTCTTGTTATGACATAATAGCATCAGGACCACCATTTCATGTACCCAAAACATTATAGGGTTTGTGAAATGGTCCAACCGAACCAAAGCCCAGTGTGCATGTTGAACTAGTTTTGAAATAAATCTCTGCTGTTTCAGTTTCAGTTGTCACTCAAGACTTCATTCTGTCCCAGTCTGTGTTTTACAAGGTTTGTGTAACAGATGTTTCTCCGTAGAACCAAAATCCAAATTTGTTTTCACTTTTTAGATTCATTGGAAGCCATACAATAATTAAATGCACATTTTCTTATAGAAGGTTGGATAAAATCCTTTTGCATTTTATATTTTACAGCATGCCTTCATGTGAAGAACTATTTTACAATTCTGCAGCATCATATTCAATTCATTAATGAATCGGTAATCTTGTCACACATTTTTCTGAAGGCCGTATGGTCTCCTTCCTCTAAAAAGAGTTAATTGTATTAGACAGCTTGTCTGGAGCACGAGAGGACAGACACTTGGTTTTAATGAGAGTAATGATGCACCTCTTCTCTTACAGCATCTTTTTAGGACCCAAGGCCACTAATCCCCCTAGTAATTTATTTACTCAAGCTTTTTGCATATAAATAATGGTATTAATTTTAATCGCACATCCTATCAAATTCTTAACTATATTAACCTTTTCTAAAAGACCTTCGAATATACAGTTTGCAATCAGTTTCTGTTGGTGTGCTTTCTTTTCTGTTCATTTTTCACAAGTTATAGAGTGGAATATAGACAAAGTAAATAAGGTGAAAATAACAGTTTAAATCCAAGATTTGAAAATGCAAAAACAGAAATTTTGTCACAGTAGATGAGAGGCACGAAATGTCTTAACTGGCATTGATCCATCCAAAAATAAAAACAATTTGGCCAGAAGTTTAAATACTAAGTATGGGCATGCATGTCTTATTATTTTGACATTTTAAAGATTGATTTTTGTCTGTGTGTGTTTGAATGCCTATATATTGTACAACTTCAATTATCTAAAAATCAATAAATAAATAAAAACAAGAAGATAGTGCTCATGTTTGAATTTGTTGTGGATTTTGTCATCCATATAAAATCAATGTTATACATGAAGGCTCATTTACTTACACACACCCGTACTACTGTTTGGTTAAATGTTCCTTAGCAAATTGCACCTCAACTACCTACTTTTGTTTTGTTCAACAAGCTTCAGGCATCATACTGGTAAAATATTTGGCTTTGTTTGAAAGAACTGAGATGCTCTATTTAAAATGGCTTAATGTAAAATGTAAAATTCCAAAATGTTTGGCCAAAAAATAAAAAATTCAGAACTGAGCAGGCTTACTTTTGAAGATCTGACAACTGAGGTTTTCAGATAGTAGCTGATTTTGTGCAGAGCTAGTATCACAGCACGATTCTACCACCACCATTCTTGACAGTTACTGCTGCGTTCCTTGGTTTGAAAGCCTCTCCTTGACTTCTCTAAATATACTTGTTGTTGTAGACAGTTGGCAAATTTTTTGTCTCATTTGACCATAATTTTTTTCTTCTGAAGGCATTCAGCTTGTACATCAAGCTTGAAGGTGAGCCGTCCCTCTTCAACCTCTCAGTTCATAAAGCAGACAATGGAAATCTTGCTTCACTGTGGAAAATTACACAGGTGCTCAAGTAGCTCCAGTTCTTTGCAGACTCAAGACTTGAAAGCTACTGGGTTGTTTTAGTACTTTTTCTATTGTTGTGCGTATGGATATGATACACTGTATTGTCAAACATCTTTTTTTATGATAGCAAAGAAAAACAACCAATCATAAACACCACTCTGTTAAAGTTCTTAGGCTTTAGATTTTTCAAGCTAAAATGTAGGGCAGCACGGTGGCGCAACTGGTAGAGCTGCTGCCTCTCAGCGAGCAGGTCCCTGGTTCAAATATCGGTCCAGGGGCATTTCTGGATGGAGTTTGCATGTTCTCTCCGTTCATGCGTGGGTTTTCTTCGGGTACTCTGGTTTCCTCCCACAGACCAAAAACATGCATGTTAGGCTGATTGGTAACTCTAAATTGTCCCTAGGTGTGAGTGAGAGAGTGAATGTTTGTCTCGTTTGTCTCTATGTGTCCCTGTGATGGACTTGCGACCCGTCCAGGGTGTACCCTGCCCCTTGCACAGTGATTGTCGGACATAGGCACCGGCGACCCCCATGACCCAAAATGGAAGAAGCAGGTAAAAGATAATGGATAGATGGATGGAAATGGTATCTTGTGGAAAAGCCGAAGTGTTAGTATTTTACCTGTTGTAGCTCTTTGAACAATTTCAGTTCAGAGAAACAGTAAAATATTGACCTGGCTTATTAAAGGCTAGTCTGAGTGTGACAGGTTTTTCATCATTACATGAAAAATAGATATTATTTAATAGATCTTTTTTGGTAAAGGCATAATCTCAGATTATAGTACTGGGAATAATCAGGTTTAGATACTGAATGAGTGATTCAGGGATGCAAACACACCCCTCACCACCAGAGTCTCACTACTGACATTTATTAAAATTTGATTAAGCAGATTTCACGCAGTGGTTTAACTTTACCACCAATATACAATTCAATTCAGTTTATTTATATAGCGCCAAATCACAACAAAGTTGTCTCAGGGCACTTTACAGAAACATTCACATACATAAAAGCCAATTAGTAAAGTTCTCTATCTAAGGAATCCAGCAGACAAGTTGAATCTTGGCGTCGTTGCAGTCTCCCATCCTGAGCAAGCACAGTGGCAACAGTGGGAAGGAAAAACTTCCTTTTAAAAGGAAGAAACCTCCAGCAGAACCAGGCTCAGGACAAGCGGCCATCTGCTTTGACCGGCTGGTTGAGAAGACAGGAAGGAGAGACAAATGAGTACAGAATGGTAGTTCCAGGTATAGGTCCAGGTGTATCTGAAAGACAAACAAAAGCCCCACATGTTAAGGATAGAAAAAATAATTAACAATACAAAACAGGTTGAGCAGAGTAAGTAAAGACAATAGCATAGTGAAAAAAATGTGGTCAGTTTGTCCTCCAGCAGTCTAAGCCTATAGCAGCATAACAAAGGAACAGCTCAAGAAACCCAAGCCAACCCTAACTATAGGATTTAGCAAAAAGGAAAGCCTTAAGCCTAGTTTTAAAACTGGATAATGTGTCAGCCTCACGGACAGAGATTGGAAGTTGGTTCCACAAGAGAGGAGCCTGGTAACTGAAAGATCTGCCTCCCATTCTGTTTTTGGAAACTTTAGGAACCACAAGTAAACATGCAGCCTGAGAGTGAAGTGCTCAGTTAGGAAAATATGGAACAATAAGATCCGTTATATAAGATGGAGCTAGGTTATTGAAGGCTTTGTATGTTGGAAGTAGAATTTTGAATTCTATTCTGGATTTGACAGGGAGCCAATGGAGAGAAACTAAAACTGGAGATATGATCTCTCCTACTAACTCCAGTTAAGACTCTGGCAGCAGCATTTTGGATCAACTAAGACATTTTAAAGAAGTATTTGTCACAGTTTACACCCTGTTTTTCCTTTTACTCGTCATTCTGTTCACTGGTTGACTCTTTCTTCTCTGCTCTTCTGGGGTTTCCCCTCTGCTGCTATTGCCAGCCTCTTTGCATGCCACACCTCTCTCTCTGATTGCTGCTGATGGTTTCCACCTGTTTCTGGTTGTATATATACTTCCCGCTTTCTCCACTACGTTGCCAGATCAACTGATTGTTTTCAGCAACAGTTATCCAGCGTACTCTCCCCGTTCACAGCTCTTGAATCTTGACCCACGCCTGTTTCCCTCGACCACACTTTTTGCCTGTCCCTTTTTGTGCCTCAGCCATTTGACTTTGTTGAAGACCTACGCCTTTTTTTTTGGATTCCGCCTTTACTTCTCCTTATCGGTACTGTCTCCTCTTCGGATCCCGTGTAACGAACCCTGCTCGCCCTCGATTGCGCCTCTGGGGTTCCCTTGGTCTCTGCAGCCACTCAGCTGCTCAGCTGTCACCTCTCATGGTGGTGTCACACCTGCAGCTCTGTGTCTCTGCTGGAGCGCTCTATTACAACAAAAAGGTTAGTGTTTCACCAGACACTGTATTCAGATAACTACTCGTTATTCTGCCAAACACTAACCTTTCCCATCTGTATCATTTTAGATACAGTTCCTGCCCCTGGACCTGAGACACCAGAAGCTGTTTATTTCCTCACTAAACATTTTAAAAAACTTTTCTGAGTTTGTGTGTAGGATCCTCTGCCATCAGATCCTTGACAGTATTTGGACACCCAGATAATAAGTCAATAAGTCATAAGTCAAGTCAAGTCAACTTTATTTATAGAGCACATTTAAAACAGAACCTGTTATCAAAGTGCTTAACAACAACAACAACAACAACAACAATGAGAATAAAATTAAAGAGAAAAAAACAAACATATATACACACACATATACACACAATACACTAATAATAACTGAATAATTAATAAAAAGCATTTAAAACATAAGGTCACAGATTAAAAAATCACTAGATCAATTTACACTGTGTGAAATGTCTGCGAGAACAAATGTGTTTTTAGCAGGGATTTGAAGTGAGGAAGGGAGGTGGCCTGCCTGATGTTGGGGGGCAGGTTGTTCCAGAGTTTGGGGCTCATGACTGAAAAAGCCCGATCTCCTCTGAGCTTCAGTCTTGTTTTTGGAACAGCCAAAAGCAGCTGATCAGATGATCTCAGGGCCCGAGAGGAAACGTAAGGTTCCAGAAGCTCAGAGAGGTAAAGGGGTGTGAGGCCATTTAAGCACTTGAAGGTCAACAGAAGAATTTTAAAGTCTATCCTCGTACAAACAGGGAGCCAGTGAAGGGAGGACAGAACTGGTGTAATATGTTCAGACCAACGAGTTCCAGTTAAAAGCCGAGCAGAAGCATTCTGGACGAGCTGAAGACGTGAGATGGAGGCCTGGCTGATCCCAGCATAGAGTGCATTGCAATAGTCCAATCGGGTCGTGACAAAGGCGTGGACTAGTTTCTCAAGGTCGGGTCTGGACAACACTGGCTTGAGCTTAGCTACCTGTCTGAGTTGGAAGAAGCTTTTCTGCAGAACAGAGTTGATTTGTTTGTCAAACTTGAAGTTAGAGTCTAAAACCATCCTGAGATTTTTACCAGACTGCTTCAGATATGGCTGAAGAGAGTCCAGGTTGACAGGTGAATGAAGGCAATCAAAATTTTGAAACTGCTGTTTGTAGAATCAAAGCTGAGTGCAGTCAACAATTTTTTTTTTGTGTGTGTGTTATGTTATTTTTGGCCAGAGAGCCTCCAACATCTTCATCCCAATAATTTTGATAAATTTGCAGCTTATATTACAAGAACCCCAGACTTTAACCAAGTTTTCTTATTTACCATTTGAACGTCTTAAATGTGTCTGCATTAGGGGAGTGGTGAAAAAAAGGTGGTTAAAAAAACTTAAATTTATCTGGATTCATGCAAACAAATAACATTCTCTCAGTCACATAAAGATTGTGATACTGTATAATCAAAAAGGTTAGTTGTATCCTAGTTAGGTTGGGATGAAAAGGATGTCAGTGAGTGAAAGCTGCAAAGATCTTAAAATCTTTGCTGTTCAATGGTTGTTTTTAGGCAATGAAAATGAAAGTCCTTGGAATTTATTTGCAAAAATAATGTGTGTTTCTTAGTGACTAACAGAACAGACATGAGCACATTTAGGTAACATCAAGGAAAATGAGAAAATGTTTTAATCAAAATGTTTAATCTTGTTTCCTAAAGATTGGAAAAAATAAGTATACATGCATGCAAGCTTGAACCTACTTTCCTGATTTTAAATAAACTTGGAGACATGCTTAATTCATTCAATCTTTATTTATACAGGTAAGTCACATTGAGCCCTGGGGACTCATGAGAGACCTGCATTTAACAAAGAATGATGACAGCAGTAGACAACAATGACAGCAGTAGACAATCATAAAAGAAAGCATATAAATCGGGAAAAATAAATGAAAGAAAGTTTTATTTTAAAAAATGAAACAAAAACTGCTTCAATGTAAAGCGATGTAGAAAACTAAAAACAGGAACATGTCTGAATTGTTTTTTTGCCATGAACTTAGCAGATGTTTGAAGCCACTTAGAGAGGTCAAGGTTGAGAGCTTCAGATCTTTTTGTAAAAAATTCCAGGAAACAGGAGCAGAATAGAAGGTCCTATTGTCTAGTTCAGCCCGCACTGAGGGAACACTGCATGTAATAACGTTCTGAGAGCGCACGCTGTAGTTGAACTCACGCAGGGATATGTAGGAGAAGACGTATGAAGGCAGCAGACCAAGAAGTGATTTAAAGATGAAAATGTACCAGTGGGAGAGTCTGCGTGAAGTTAATGATGACCAGTTAACCAATGAATACAGGGTGTAATGGTGGGTACAGCAGTTACAGCCTGTTATGAATCTTACGCACCATGGTAGACAGCGTCCAACATCTGCAGATTGCTTTTAGGGGAGTTCATGGAAATAATGTCACAGTAGTCCATGGAAGGAAGGAAAGTCACAGTTACAAGGTGTTTCCTAGTATTGAGAGATAGACAGCATCAATTTCTGAAGAAGAAACCCAATTTAACTTTCAATTTCTTTACCAAGTTTTTGACATGGAGCTGAAAAGAGAGATGCAAATTGACCAAGATATCCAAATATTTATAGGAATCAACAAACTCAATAGGAACACCTTTCAGAATCAGAATAAGCTTTATTGGCATTGCACCGTGATACAACGAGAATATGTACGTACAGTCGTCCGAAAGATGGGCGGAGTGCACGAAGCTGAGGCTATAAATAATTAGCGTGGCCCTCTTATTCTTATTCAGAATAATATTTTGCTTAGATGAGAAAAGGAAAGAAAACATGAGGAGAGACGGTATAAAAAAAAAAGATCTCTCATGCTGTGTCCTAGACAGGGCACAATTTGAGGCATCAAAATAAACTACCACAGCAAAGCGACATAAATAGATGTTATACATTTACATATAGGCGGTGAAAACATTGAATTTTTAAGGGAAAGTCCTAGCATAGTCCAGACCCCCCCCCCCCCCCCCAGCCATTGTCCAGATAAGAGGTGACGTTCATCTTCAGCTCCGTTGAGGTTCTGTTACATGTCCATGTCCTTGGGGAAGGGAGGGATGTGGAGACAGTCAAAGCATTTTTGTTGTTTTCAAAACATTCCAGGAGGAGTTGAGATAAGTCCGGCGTCAAGGCCACAATTTGGGTCAGGCAGAACTTGTGAATTGTTGTTTCTGCCTTTTTAAAGTCTCTCTGGTATATATTCCTCTGATGGAACTCCAAAACAGCCGAATTGATCCTTTACTCCAAAAGTCGAGCTCACGGCATTCTCCAAGATTATTCCCACCATTCATGAGTTCTGCCAGGACGATCACAGTCCTGATAACAGCTGCTCCAACTCCCTATCACAGCTTCCCACATTCAGTCTGAGCACTGTCGAGCTTCAACACATTCACACAAATTTGTAGACAATCCAAGATTTCACCAACCCAAACAGCAAAATAACCAGTTGTCATGATGAATATAATTTGTTTCCATCGAGGTAAGAGGGTCCTCCTTACCATGACTCCTGTCAGGAGAAGTTGATCAATTTTGTTGAGAGACCAGATGATCCTTCCAATTAAAAGGTATGCAGAAAAAAAGAGGCTTTTTAAGGGTTCACAGGACAAAACAGCGCAGCAGGGAAGCAGGTGGGGTGGTGGTGGTGGGGGGGTGGGGACAGGGAAACACGTCTGGTTTCACCGGAGAATAGAAGGAAGAAAAAATAGGTTTCTTTATTTGCTCCACTAAATTAACCAGTGAATCCCTACAGTGCAATGTATTTTTGTAGAGCAAGAATGCTTTGCAACTATTCTTTATGTAAAAAAAAAAAAAATCACTGGGCTTCTGTTTTGAAGCTGAAGACGTTTTGCTTCACATCCCGGAGGCTTCATCAGTTATAAAATGTTTGGAGTGTGCGGAGTTCACAGCTTTATAGAACTGCATGAGAGCCTCATTGTGGACTTAGATTCAGCTGCAGGTTAGCCTGGAGCTTCTTATCCTGCACATTGGAGGCTCATTATGCTCTTTGTCTGCCTGGCTCAGAGAAATGTTTGGGTCACCTGCATGAAGGTGTGAATTGGATTGCAGCTGACCTGGAAGAAGGCCTAAAGCTGCATTGGAGTTTTTAAAAGTTGAAATCTGAGACATCCTCCTCTGTTTAAAGTTATTGTTTCTCCTGTCTTTGTCTAAAATATGAACATCTTGATCCTTAAAAAAGTGTCCATTATCCTTGAGGTGTAAGTGGACTGCTACATCGATACATTAGCAGTATGTACTGTTGTTGCAGGTAATATTACATACAGTGCCTTGCGAAAGTATTCGGCCCCTTTGAACTTTTCAAACTTTTGCCACATTTCAGGCTTCAAACATAAAGATATAAAATTTTACTTTTTTGTGAAGAATCAACAAGTGGGACACAATTGTGAAGTGGAATTAAATTTACTGGATGTGTCAAATGTTTTTAACAAATAAAAAACTGAAAAGTGGGGCATGCAATATTATTCGGCCCCTTTACTTTCAGTGCAGCAAACTCACTCCAGAAGTTCAGTGAGGATCTATGAATGATCCAATGTTGTCCCAAATGACTGATGATGATAAATAGAATCTCCCTGTGTGTAATCAAGTCTCCATATAAATGCACCTGCTCTGTGATAGTGTCAGGGTTCGGTTCAAAGCGCAGAGAGCATCATGAAGACCAAGGAACACACCAGGCAGGTCCGAGATACTGTTGTGGAGAAGTTTAAAGCCGGATTTGGATACAAAATGATTTCCCAAGCTTTAAACATCCCAAGGAGAACTGTGCAAGCAATCATATTGAAATGGAAGGAGTATCAGACCACTGCAAATGTACCAAGACCCGGCCGTCCCTCTAAACTTTCATCTGGAACAAGGAGAAGACTGATCAGAGATGCAGCCAAGAGGCCCATGATCACTCTGGATGAACTGCAGAGATCTACAGCTGAGGTGGGAGAGTCTGTCCATAGGACAACAATCAGTCGTACACTGCACAAATCTGGCCTTTATGGAAGAGTGGCAAGAAGAAAGCCATTTCTCAAAGATATCCATAAAAAGTGTTGTTTAAAGTTTGCCACAAGCACCTGGGAGACACACCAAACTTGTGGAAGAAGGTGCTCTGGTCACATGAAACCAAAATCCAACTGTCTGGCCACAATGCAAAACGATATGTTTGGCGTAAAAGCAACACAGCTCATCACCCTGAACACACCATCCCCACTGTCAAACATGGTGGTGGCAGCATCATGGTTTGGGCCCGCTTTTCATCAGCAGGGACAGGGAAGATGGTCAGAATTGATGAGAAGATGGATGGGGCCAAATACAGGACCATTCTGGAAGAAAACCTGTTTGAGTTTCAAGAGACCTGAGACTGGGACGGAGATTTATCTTCCAACAAGACGATGATCCAAAACATAAAGCCAAATATACAATGGAATGGTTCACAAATAAACGTATCCAGGTGTTGGAATGGCCAAGTCAAAGTCCAGACCTGAATCCAATCAAGAATCTGTGGAAAGAGCTGAAGACTGCTGTTCACAAACGCTCTCCATCCAACCTCACTGAGCTCGAGTTGTTTTGCAGGAAGAATGGGCAAGAATTTCAGTGTCTCCATGTGCAAAATTGATAGAGACAAACCCCAAGAGACTTGCAGCTGGAACTGCAGCAAAGGCGGCGCTACAAAGTATTAACGCAAGGGGGCCGAATAATATTGCACACCCCACTTTTCAGTTTTTTATTTGTTAAAAAAGTTTGACACATCCAATAAATTTCATTCCACTTCACGATTGTGTCCCACTTGTTGTTGATTCTTCACAAAAAATTTAAATTTTATATCTTTATGTTTGAAGCCTGAAATGTGGCAAAAGGTTGAAAAGTTAAAGGGGGCCGACTACTTTCACAAGGCACTGTATATCTATATCAATATCTACAACATGCATGATGCAAACATTCAGGAGTTGCACAAATGAATTCAGGGGAATTTCAAGTGACAGTACCTCACTAGTGTCAAATTATAGCAAAACATCTGTTAAATGTAAACTATAGTGTACTCAACTTTGGAATGAGACAAAATGATAAATAAAGATTAAAATAATGAATACAGTACATTCTGTAAAAAAGGCTTTCAAAAGGGCACTTCAGACATAAAGACATAAAGTGGACAAAGTAAAGGTACTTTTCAGCACCAGTAGTCCTTGGGAATGAGTGGACCTACAACTAAGAGCTGTCGTAGTATGAGAAAAGGCAAGCTGTGTAACCTTAAAAAATATTGAAATAAAAATTCTCCTCCACATGCGTTCCTTCATGTGCTACATGAAGAAACTGTGTAAGACAGTATTCTTATAAAACCAGGAAAAATCTACTAAACTGAGAAAAATTATAAACCTTTTTACATTGCTTTGTAAATCTACATGACTTTCACCACTGAGCCTGTAATTGGAGCACATTTTGGATAAATGGCCTTCAAATCCCAAACTGAAAGAGGCTGACACATGCTATGACAGTCAAAGAAATACAATATGTGTTATGTCCAGTAGGAGCCACAGTGTTCCCACATACTCAGATGCCTCCCATTGAGCGTGAATGTAAAAGTGCTTGAGTGCCATTTTTATTGTATATTGCAAAATGGCCAGCATCTAGACAATCAAGGAGAAAATAAAAGTTTTAGTCAGAAAAATAAAATGCTGGAAACTACTGAAAATGAGAGGGAAATTCTGAAGCAGGACTCAAATATTGGACGAAGAGAAATGTATATTTATTTGGGAATTGAAAATTTGTTATTAGGATTTTTACTTCACAGGATTGATTGAGATTGGTTGCTCTGATGATGATGATGATGTTTGATTCCTTAGAATGTGAACAACGCTCAACACAAGAGAAATATTCTTATTTGGAAATGAAGTCAATAAATATCCTGATCAAAAAGCTATAAACAGCTGTAATGTTTTAGAGGGTAATTAATCGCCACAATTGTGATCACTACTGTCGAATCTAAAATAAACAAAAGGTATCAACATATATCTGGGATCACTTTGAGACCACATGCTTTTCATCTTGGCAACAGTGTGAAGATGAAAGAAGGCTATAGAAATTTAAATGTCAGTTAAACGGCATTTCCTAATTAAGACATACTTCAAGGTTTTCACACTTGCACTGGTAATGCTACCTAGAGTAACTCCATGTGTTTTTGAATAAAGAACAATGGCCTCAGTTTTATCAGCCCTTGAAAATAAAATTATTACACAGCTGTTTTCCATATTTATTTTAATGTTGTTTTTTTTTTTTCTAAAGACAAACACACACACACCAAAAAAAACAAACAAAAAAAAAACAATCTAAAGTGACCTGTACCTCACTGGCACATGTTTGTGAGCCTTTATAAATCTATCTTTAAAAAGAAACTTATATAAAAAGAAACTGTCCAGATGACCCGACTGAGAATTATTGGATTTGGTACCTGGATGAATGAGCATGAACTGTGTTGCTTTATAAATCTAGTAGAGCTGGGTTTAATCAACATAAAATGAAAAGCTTGTGCATTTTTACACTGATTGGAATAAACATGCATAAAAAAACAAAAATATTAACTTCTCTGTGAATATTGATTTGTAGTTATCTATTTTGGGAGGATTGTTTGCTATATATGGCATAGATAGAGAAATCGGACAAATCAACTGTTTAAAAATGTTGAGTCAGTTCCTCTGGACAGATTCTTTTTTTAGTTGAAATGTTTCATCTTTTGTCCAAAATACTTCTTCAGTCTGAGGAGATGCACCAAACTCAGTCTTATAAGCAGCACCTTCTCATAGTGAATCCACCCGTTTGCTGGTGACATCCAGAACTAGTTGTTCACATGTAAAAGGAGGATCATCAGCCTAACAATTGATCATTAGTGCCCTGATGGCCGCTTGCTATTCACAGAGCGCTGAGTGATTCTAGCAATAACAGCATTGTACTTTGTAAGAGGGGGACAGTTGAACACGGAGACCTTTGCCTGGTTTAACAACGTACGAGTTTACTTCACAAAGAATGCTTCCTTTACTCCTTTCAAGCTATTGTTCCTCTCTATCCAGGATGTGTACATCTTCATCCCTGAAAGAGTGACCGCTGGCCTGAAGATGAGTGTAGACCGCAGAGTCCTGGCCTGATGATGTTGGCTCTTCTGTGCTGGGCCATCCTTTTGGCCAGTGGCTCTTTAGTGTCCCAGATGTAAGACTGATCACAGCCCTGACATTGAACAGCATACACAATATTACTCTGTTTGTGCTGGGGAACTGGATCTTTGGGATGAACCAGTCTTTGCCGTAATGTTTCTTGAAATTGAGAACACAAGAGGCCGAAGAGAAATATAAGACTTATAAAAATAAATTAGTAGGGATTATAAGGAAACACAAGAAGGAATCCATCCATCCATCCATTTTCTTTACCCGTTTATTCCATTTTGGGTCACGGGGGTCGCTGGTGCCCATGTCCAGCAATCACTGTGCGAGGGGCGGGGTACACCCTGGACGGGTCGCAAGTCCATCACAGGGCCACATAGAGACAAACGAGACAAACAACCATTCACTCTCACTCACACCTAGGGACAATTTAGAGTTACAAATCAGCCTAACATGCATGATTTTGGTCTGTGGGAGGAAACCGAAGCACCCGGAGAAAACCCACGCATGCACGGAGAGAACATGCAAACTCCACCCAGAAAGGCCCCCGGACCGGGGTTTGAACCAAGGACCTGCTCGCTGAGAGGCAGCAGCTCTACCAGTTGCGCCACCGTGCTGCCCCACAAGAAGGAATATTATAGTGATTTATTAAATAAAAGTAATGGTGATATGAAAGCTACATGGCGAGTAATAAATAGTGTTCTGAAAAGTCATAAAGCAAAAACAGGTATTTCACAATATTTTTTGAAGGATGATGATGAAATCCATGATGAAAATGAAATTGTAAATGGATTTAATCATTATTTTGTGAACGTTGGATCAAGCCTTGCAGCTAAAATACCAAAAGTAGACAATAATGTGAACCATTCAGTTATAAGTTGTGACAACAGTATTTTTCTTAGTGGAACTGACAAAGAATAAATAATGAATGTAGTAAAAAATCTTACAGATAAGAGATCAAAAGACTGGGTGGACATGGATATGATGTTTGTAAAGGACATAATGAGTTATGTTATCGAGCCGTTTACATATATTTGTAATTTATCATTTTCAAAAGGAATATTTCCAGACAATATGAAAGTAGCTAAGGTAGTTCTTCTCTTTAAAAATGGTGATAAATGTGTGTTCAACAATTATAGACCAATATCCTTATTACCACAGTTCTCAAAAATTCTAGAAAAACTATTTGTGACCAGATTAGATAAATTTATTACTAAATAAAACATTCTAAGTAGCAGTCAGTATGGGTTTAGAGCAAAAAACTCTACATCAATGGCTCTCATGGAAATAATAGAACAAATAACTACTGCTGCCGATCAAAAACAATATTGTGTTAGTATTTTTGTTGATTTAAAAAAAGCATTCGATACTATTGACCACACTATTCTCCTTGAAAAGTTAAATAAATATGGTATAAGAGGACCAGCATTACACTGGGTATCTAGCTATTTGAAAGATAGGAAACAGTTTGTACAAATAAATGGTGTAAGATCTGACCTGTGCAATATCACTTGTGGAGTTCCTCAAGGCTCTGTACTTTGACTAAAGTTATTTATTTTATATGTGAATGACTTAGTGAATGTATCAGGACTCCTCAAATGTGTCCTTTTTGCAGATGACACCACTTTTTTCTGTTTGGGTAAAGACGTAAAACGGATGTTGGAACTGATGAAGACAGAATTTGATAAAATACAAACTTGGTTTAAACTTAATAAATTATCATTAAATTTAGATAAAACTAAATACATGATATTTAGTAACAAAAAGAGAACTGTTGATGATCCATTTAAAATTGAGGGTGTTGAGATTTGTAGAGTTAAAGAGATGAAATTTTTGGGTGTAATCATTGATGAACAGCTAACATGGAAAAATCACATAAATTCTGTAAGAATAAAAATATCTAAATCTATTGCAGTACTATACAAAGTCAGGGAATTATTAAATGATAAAGCTCTGTACATGTTGTATAACACAATCATTGTTCCACATTTAATCTATTGCATTGATGTTTGGGGGAAAGTGTGTAAAACTTTTACAAAACCTATTTTTATTTGACAGAAAAGAGCTGTAAGAATTATCACCAGAAAGCATTACAGTCACCCATCAAGCACATTATTTTATCAACTGAAGTTATTGAAGTTCCATGATTTGGTAGATTATAGTATTTTATCAGTTATGTATAGGGCTCAAAATAACACATTACCATTAAATATCTAAATAAATTTTGTTAAAAGGCAAAGTTGTTATAATCTTAAGGGGATAGAGATATTTGTCAAACCAAAATTCAGAACTAGTCTGAAGGGAAGGTCTACCTCAATCCAAGGAGTTGGATTGTGGAATGATCTAGAGAGTGATGTGAAAAATGCCAAGTCAATGTGTACATTTAAGAAAAAGATCAAAGCTGAATTGTTAAAAAAAAAAAGTAGCTTAGTGTGTTTTTGTATTAGAATTAGAAAAATTAAAAAGAGTTATTCATTTTGTTCTGTTACTTAAAAATTGTTACGATTGAACTAATTGTTTGAAAAAAGGGGCAGATATAATAAGATTTTTTTTCTTCTGCTGCCTTTCATTTTAAATCTCCTGTATTTTTTTATATAGTTATGAAACTGTTTTGTATTTTTAAAATGAATAAACTTTATACCATACCATACCATAATGTATTTTGAGGTTTAAAAACCACTGGGATGTCATGTTTAGAAAATAAACATCTCCATTTCTCTTAAACTCCCACAACATATGGAATGACCACTGGTCTGGGTCTGGGTTCCTCTTTTTCACCTGATGGCTGGCTGGATTCCTGATTAAATTTATTCTATGCTTTCAGGAAGGCCCAGTTAGGATATCCACATTGCTCCAGGGCCAGTCTTGTGTGGGATACAAGACGAAACACTTCAAGAATCCATCTTGAGACATGACTCGTCTTTGTTAGATTGATCCACCTGGGCATGCATCAGGATATGTGTTTAAGAGTTGGGTGGATCATAAAACACAACATAAAAACCAATTGTGTGTTATTCTGTTCTTTACAAGATGAGTTCAGAATATCATCCATGCTTCCCATTCTGTAGATTAGGTGTTACAAGCTGTTGTGGTTAAATGATGTATCTCTTAATATATTACCTTTATGGTAGAACAGACCATCAGGATCAATAGGTGCAATAACCTGTCACACAGCCTGTGTAGTTAATGTTAGTTATGTGCAATATATATTATGTGCATTTAAGCTGATATTACTACCTTGAAATACTTATTCATACAAATTCATCCTGCTTGCACCAATTCTACCATGCTGTTGTTTACTATTTTCGCTTTAGGACCTTGTAAATGTTATAATTACTTTTTCACTTTTTGGTACTTTATTTTTGTACCCTTATTGCATGCTTTAGTATTTTTTGTTTGTTTGTTCATTGTTAACGAGTCAAATCAGTTGTTCTCACTCTAAGCATTTCATTGTACTGTTAACCTTGCATATGACAAATAAATAACTTGAAGAACTTGAACTGATCATCTCCTGATCACAGCTTTCCATCAGCCTGTGCTATTGGAAGGACTGTATGGTTGGATAGATGAGAGTTTTCATGATTTTTACATGGCTTGCCATGTAAATGAAAAACCTTCTAAAGGACTTTACAATAGAAAAAAGCACTAGCACTGATTTTTTATGAAAATTGTCAGTAACAGGAGAATTTTTGTTCTATCATTGCTCTGTAGGACTTCAGACTCAGAAAAATACAATATAAGCCGCAGCTCTAAAGCTTCAAGTCAAATTTGAATGTCTTGTTAGCTGCAGTAAAATAAATACAACTTAAATCTGGAATACAACTGTGACAAAGTTTGATGATTTTAGATGCACTGAAATAGAAATGGGTTGTTTTATTTATTTATTTATTTATTTATTTACCCCTATAACATAGCAGAGGTGGAATTGGAAATGCTGTCCATCCCAATGTCCGTCCATCTTTCTGTGTATGTTATGAGCATGGAAACATGAAAAATAAGGTACTGGCTTCCATTTTGGTGTGTGGCTACATCTAAGCATTAGAAATGTTTCTTTCAAAAAATTGGGTTACTAAGTCAAAGTTCAAAATGTCTGTCACCATACATTTTTATTTGTCTTGTGGATACCGTTAAAAATAAACAATGTTCAGATGTCTATTTTGGTGTGTGGCTGTGGCAGGTGATCAAAAATTGGCTTGACATAAATATCAAAGATGGCCACCACCGTTTGTGTGTGTGTGTGTGTGTGTGTGTGTGGGGGGGGGGGGGGTAAACTTACCATTTGAGGAAACTATGCTGTTAGTTTTTATATTGCACTAAAGGATAGTTTTTTTCAAATCAATGGGGTGGCCAAAAATTGATCTATGGTGACAAAGTCCAATTTTAGCCATGCCCTGGCTGCACCATTTTGTGCCTCGCCATGGATAAAACTGCTCCCTCCATTCGTTAGGATCTATCACTCAGACAAGAAAAAAGCAAACTCCCTCTGTTCTTTTCCACAGTGTAACTCCTACTTGAAAAACATTAAGGTTCACTTGCATTTCCTCTTTAATTCCAGTCCTGAAAAACAGTCATCTCAAAAACTACAAACATTCACTATTCCAATCTCTTAGAGACAGGTGACATTGACGTACATGTTTACATGTTGTCTTCTAATTTTCTCACTGCGGGTTAATAAAGTTGATAGGTTTTTGTGAACCAATACCTTAAAAAAAGTCACACGAGAAGACAAGAATGAATATTTCAGAGAACGTATCCTTGCAAGGAGGGACGGTGATTCCAACAGGGTCAGAACCAAAGTCCAACTTGCCGAAGCGTGCGTTCCTATTTTATTGGTGCAAGTGGGAGTGTAAACGGGAAGAACAAATTCTGACAATTTGCTGATAACAAAGTATTTTCACAGATGTGTCAGTTTGACAAGGACTGTAAGTGTTTTTGATAATGATAAAAAACAAGTACTGTGATATTAAAACATCTTCTAGAACATTCTTAACAGTTTACAACATCTTGTGTAGCAGATAACTGGGTGTTGACGCACACGCGCAGAAACTGATTGAAGCAAGATGGCTGATACAAATGAAAAGTATTTTAAAAAAAGAAGTTTTAAATGATCACTCTTAAAAAATTCTCTATCAAAAGTTGTTCATTGTTAATATTTGTCTGATGTATACAGCCAGTGAATGTATGGTCAGATAGAGGTAAGTGTGTATTCTTTTTTTCTTTTTTGTTACACTGTAAATGAACATATATCTGTGAGATATTATCCATAAATTAAACGGATTCTTTCATTTTTCTGGACTGAGTTCTATCGTGCATTGAATGATTAAATGTGACGTGAGACGTTAATTTTCTTTGACCCATCAAAAATGAATGCGGTCATTTATTAACAGAATCAAAGTTTAACATCAAACATTTACATTAATTTGGCAACATTGATTTCAACAACAGCTTCATTAATTAGCTTTACAATCAGAGACCATACGGCCATGGTATCTGCTTGCCGCTTTACAACAGACATTTATGAAAATATCTGGATGATTTACTGGCAAGATAGAAGAGTTTTAAAGATGGAAATGAAGTTTAAATGGAGAGAAAGGATGGATGAGGGAATATGTGTCTGTATCAGAACGGCACTCTCCATTAGATCCCAGCTTCAGTTACGGTACACTCAGGTAGTGGAAATCGACTCTTTACCTGTAGAAGATGTCTCCACTGGTACGAAGTTCCATTTAACGCCACCTTTCAGCGTCTCCGTAGGAACAGCTGTGAATCGTTCGAAGTAGTGACGGAACTTCGTTTGACACACGTTCACCTCACGGGTGGACTCACATGAGGAGTAAGTCCGTCAGAGGCTCCACTCAGATGTGAAAGATTTCATAATTCCCACGAGACTCGGAAGAACTTCGGATCATGTCTGGAACCTCCTGTTCTCTCCAGCAACTTTTCTGTTCGGTTCTGCTCTCCGAACTGAACTGCTCTCCCACCGCACTGGTTGGAACTAGGAAGTGTCGACATTTAAAGAGTTCTGTTTCCGGTTCATTTGGGAAGTCCTGATTGGCTGAGAGAGCTAATCAGGGGTGTGTTTTAGTGATGTAAGAGGTTATTAAAAGTCAAGGTGAAGATTAGATTGTTTAAGAACAGACAGAAGAATGTTTTGAAGAAACCGAGACTTCGTGGAGTCAGTTCTCTCATATCTGTCTGAAAAAGTTAAACATGACATTTCTTTCCAGTAAACATGTAGTTGACCGAAACTTGACCTTTGACCGACTTACACTTGCTCATTTCAGACAGAAGATCAAGAAAATGAATAATTACTCTGTAACAGACCTTAACTTGATTTCTACTTTGAATGAGGATTAAAAATCATTAATACTGTTTCACAGTTGGTTTAAAATGAGTAGTTCACTTCAACATTTAAAATGCTTTGAACTAAACACACTTTGATTATCAAGACATTTGTAAAATAGTAATGATAATAAAAAGAGAGTGTTCTTTCAATTTATCAGTGCAGGACACTTAGAAAGTCTCTGGATGGACTTGATTTTGTGTTTCTGGACTCAAATCAATGAAATACAGTTCTTGTCCCAGGAAGGCCCTCAAGGTCAGGATTTGACCTGAGGCTTAGTTCACTACAACACTGAATGAATTGGTTGAATTTATAGTTTTTCTGAGAAGAGAAAACTGAAAAGGTCTTTATTCAAATGTTTCCTCGGCTTTACAACTTTTGTTTGTTTGTTTGATCCTATTAAATTTCAGGAAGCACAAGCCTGTAGAAAACCATTACAAGGGCAGAGAAGATGTGGTTATTTATCTTTTTTTTCCCATTGGTATGCCGCTTCAAATTTGCTTTCTTAAGTTTTTGATTTTTTAAGGGTGGTCAAATAAGTTCTGTTTTATTCCTCTCAGGGTGTGATATATATAATTAACATCTCTCTTTAGATTAAAAAAAAAGTCACTGGTGTAGAAGAGGGAAAAGATTGGACACAGGCAAAACTAAACTTTTTGGTTCATATTTTTATACACTGTTGACAACTTTTGTAGTTTAGGTTTTGGTTTGTCTGCATTTGCACCAATAAAATATAATTTAATTAATGATTGAATGCATATGTACAACAGATTAAATTTTAGAGTCAATCTCATTCAAGATGGCCGCCATAGCTAAACAATCTTAGGAAGCACAAAAATAGCTCTATCTCAGCCAGTTTGACATCAAATAGTCTCAGATGGTTTGAGCAAGATTTGTTTTTAGAACTTTGCTATTAACCAACTTCAGCATTTTTGTTAGCAATATATATCATGAAACACAACACATTTTGTTGAAACTTTCTAAAAACAGACTTTTGATGTGCATGTACAACTAATGTCAACTGATGTGTTTTGATGTCAACCGTCTCTTCATGGCCACCACAGCTAACTGACTTTACAACTTCAACTAAAATTTGGTGATCATGCTGGGACTTATGCCCAACACATAACTCAAGTGATATGTTGCCCAACATGTTGCGTTAAACCTCGGCATTGAATATTAAAAAATACTTAACTGTTTGTTGGGAAAATATTTTCTGAACCAATGAACAGATTTTAGTGTAACTCTCAGAAAGTAATCACTACAACTGATTAACATTCATAGTCAATCTAATTCAGGACTGTTTCCACAGATAATTGAAAATACCAGCACAAAAATTACTAAATGAGTAAATTTCACAAATACAGTAGTCCCCCGATTATCACTGGGGTTACGTTCCACCCACCACCGTGATAGGTGAAAAACCGCAAAGTAGGAAATCTATATTTATTTTAGTATTTATATATATTAAGGCTTTATAAACCCTTCCCACACTCTTGTAATGTTCTAAACTCTTAAACCTATGTAATTTTAACAACACACGTATATATACTGTAGAGTACTGCAAATTTTCTTCACCAGCTCTGCAGACCAGCAGCTCGTTTCTGGTTCTGCAGACCTACCCTGCAGCAACAAAGCCCACCGCCCCATCCAGGTTGGTGTGTGCATGGAGAATTGAGCTTCAGGAAGCTTCTGTTGGGATCCTGCCCTGCACTCCTCTCTCTCCTCAAGCTCCCTAA
>NC_056500.1:36687807-36689788 GCF_014905685.2 Nematolebias whitei
CTCTTCCTCTGCCCCTCAGGTGATCCTGTATATATATATATATATATGTATATATTGTAAATATCTCCCGACACCTGTACAGAGACGTCATCACCTTGAATATCACTTTTTGTAAATAAACACTGTTCTTTTGGTACTTTGAGTCCTGGTCTCTGTTCAGTTTTCTGGTCCTTCATCCTGGGTACGATCTTGATCATAACAGCTTCAGGATTATTTGCAACTTTACTGCCAGTTCTGTGAGCTTAATATTGTTAAGATTGTTACTTCTGACTTTGTGGTGCAAAACTTTCTCGTCATTTCAGCAGAAAGCAGCAGCCGGAAACATTGTCGGCTTCTGGGTAGCGTAGGGTACTTTTGACTGTCATGACAGTATTGGCTTATTGAAAGAAAACTACAAAATGGTGGCACCTGTCCGAAGTATTTATTTATTTTTTTGTTAACATTTTATCCTGTACCGTTCCAATCACACGAGTAAAATTATAGTTGACAATCTTTGAAAAACCACAAAAGAGCGAGTCCGCAAAAGTCGACCAGCAAAGTAGCGAGGGGCTATTGTATTGAATTTTTTTATTTTTTTTTGTGGTAGAAGCTGATAATTAACTCCATCATATTCTCTGAGCCCTAACACATACCAAGAGATCTCACATTGAATTTGAATGAATCTCAATGAAATTGTACTTAATGCTATTAATGTGGTTTACTCAAAATGGCTGCACAGCAAGTCCATCCTTTCTCGGCACAAGATGGTTTCAGGTAAAACTCTGGATGAAAGGCTCAGGTGACAAGCATCCATTCAAGGAATTATAGACATTTAATTTACCATATGTAAACAACAAACATTTGTGGTTTTAATTAGGGATGGGGCCGATCCGATCCAGTATCGGTATCGGCCTCCGATACCAGCATAATTTACGTATCGGATTTTTCCGATCCACATGCCGACATTTCCGATCCATGATGCATGTCTGTGGTTGCGCTGCACGTTGGCTTCAAACTATGGAATGGATTTCATGAACGGCGGCTTGTCTCATGAACCCAGAGTAATAAGATCCGCCTCACATTCAGGAAATCCAGTTCATAGTTTGCAGCCAGCTACAACGTGAGGACTGAGTTAGCAGCACTGTGGCTAACGGCTAACCAACTTTTCATCTAAACATGTCCGCTGTGTGGAAGTATTTTACGCTAAACACCACAAAACAAGACAGCAACGTGCAATGTCTGCAGAGCCATATCACCACATTAAACCGCGGTAAAGTTAGTTTTACGTTGGACATTCGAGCTCCGTGGCTTCAGCGGGGCGCTACTCTCGCTGAATCCGAAAGAGGCGACTCGACCTCGGCCAGCCGCGTCCAATCTGCCCCGCTCAGTCTGCCCGTCCCTGAGGAGGGACAGACTGAGCGTGGCTGCCCCAAATCAGGCTGCCTGCTTCGGATTGAACAAGAAGAAGACATCGCTGAAACTACGGAGCTCTAATGTTTACAGAGAAGTTGCTAAACTGCATAATTAATGTCCAACTCCTATCAGTTTTAGAAAATGAAGGATTTCACAGTTTGATACTTGCAGTCAAGATATAGTTTACCCTCCAGGAGATATTTATCAGTACAACAGTAGACAATCATAAAAAAACATGATTTGAAAATTATATATATTAAAAACAAAAGACAGCTACATTATAAAGTGATGTAAAATACTAAAAACAGGAACATGTCTGTTGGTTTATGCCATGAACTTAGCAGATATTTGAAGCCATTTAACATTTTATTTAATTTAATTCATTTATTTGTAGTGAACTAAGCCTCAGGTCAAAACCTGATCCTGGGACAGGAACTGTTATTTCATTGATTTGAGTCCAGAAACACAGATTAAGCTCATCCAGAGACTTTCTAAGTGTGTCCTGCACGGATCAATTGAAAGAACATTCTCTGTTTATTATCATTACTATTTTACAATATCTTGATAATCAAAGTGTGTTTAGTTCAAA
>NC_056500.1:36689798-36702775 GCF_014905685.2 Nematolebias whitei
TGACTGTAATAACCTCTGACGTCACTAAAACCACACCCCGGTTGGTTCGTTCAACCAATCAGGAAGTTCTCAGAGGAACCGGAAGTGACCTCTTTAAAAGGGTCAACACTTCCTAGTTCCAAGCAGAACAAGAGTTCCAAGCAGAACAACGTTCCAGAGAGAACCAGAGTTCCAGGGAGAACCCCGAACGAGAAGTTCAGAGGAACAGAAGTTCCGAGCAGTTTCTAATGGAGTGACAAGAGTCCGTCGATGCCGCGACGTCTCGCTGTGGCTCTACCCGATGAACGCTCTGAACAATGAGGAAGTCTGTTCTGTGATGATCTCACGACTCCTGAGGTCACAGCTGTTCTTACGGAGATGCTGAAAGGTGGCTTGAAGTGGAACTTTACGCCGGAACTGAAATATCTTCAGAAAGGTAAAAGAGTCGATCTTCAACTACCAGTGTACCGTGGATTAAGCTGCGTCTAAAGAAGCGTGCTGATCTGGTTATACAGACACATTCCCTCACCCATCTCTCTCCATTTAAACTTCATTTTCCCATCTTTAAAACTCTTCTATCTGCCAGTAATTAATCCAGATATTTTCAGAAATGTCTGTTGTATTTCAGTTGCAAGTAAGAAATCATGGCCGTATGATTTCTCATTGTAAAGCTCATTAATTAAGCTGTGTTAATTGTAATCAATCTGTCAATTAATGTAAATGTGTGATGTGTTTTAAATCATTTTTAATTAAACGGCTCACTGTTGTTGGTGAGTCAGAAATTTAAACACGTTTCCGTCCACATTTAATCATTCAAGGCACGATAGTACTCAGTCCAGAAAAATGAAAGAATTTGTTTAAATAAAGTATAATATCAGACGCATATTATCTTTCATTACATATTCATTCATTTAAAAGAAACAATTTTTTTTTTAAATCATTGAATAGAAAATATTGAATGAAAAGAGTGCAGAAAGAAGAAATTTTTTTTATATCTCCCCCTTATTTAAAAAAATATAAAATAACTTTAAACAATCACTTAAATTAATCATTTTAATATGCACTTTAAAGCTAGGAATAAAAAGAAACATGTTTTTGTGTTAGCAGAATTTAATTCTAACTTTAAAACTTATCCAACATTAATAAAACTTACCTCAAGTTGCCTTTTTGGACATGCATGCATATATTTGTACAAATTGTACTTGAGAGGAAATTATTACAGCCTCATATAAAATCTATGATGATCATGATATCGGAACTGGATCGGTATCGGCCAATATTCAGATTTAGGTATCGGGGTCGGATCGGAAGTAAAAAAAAAAGTGGATCGGTGCATCCCTAGTTTTAATGTTTGGCTGTGGAACAACATGTAGTAGATTTAGATAAATCTGCAACTATTGATGACATCAATCTCAGTTCAAGGTGACATTTTTTAACCATTGAGACCTAAAGCCAGTTTATGTGTAGGAGTAATGCTTGGATTTGACCTTAGTGATCAATAAAACACATGGCCAAATAGACTAGTGTGCTTTTTTAATACAATGTAATGCTGTATTTGCTCATATTGAAGCCCTTCTAATCTTTTAGGGTCAATATCCAAATCAAGACTAAACAAAATAATCATTTATCAAGGTGCCTTCTGCTTTTAGGAATAATCAAGCTAATTTCTTTATAACTAAATGTAATAAAACACAGAGGCATGCACTTATAGCAATATAACTCATTTTCTGTTCCTATAACTTATTAATCGTTTGTTTATTTCTTGATTTGTTCTAAAATGTACACAAAATTATTAATTTAATAACACTATATAGCCTTTTATCTGACTTTGTTTATCAACTCATTTCAGAATGAGTATTAATTGCTTTTGAATGCTAAAAGCTAAACGTGACTTGCAGGGGGTGAGTATCCTGTACTGACTGTCACATTTGAGTGACTGTAGACTATATCTGCTGTGCTTCAACAGCCCTTCATTAATTCTCATTTATCATGTAATACCAGGCTAATTTATTCACTCCTAGATTACACAGAGGCCTCGGCTCATTCTATAGGTTTATGCTAATAATTGTGCTGCTTTCACTTGCATGTCTTTTTAAGGCACAACATTATTTTATTGAGGCAAGCATAACAAATAATGCAGTAAACTTGTCAAATTGATAGATCACATATTATTTCATTAATTGTTTTCAACCACTTATTGTTGTTTTAAAATCAACAATAGTCCATGAACATACATATTGTTTTGTGCATACCGCTTGTTGCAATTTTTGCTAACAATTATACTTTTAAGAAAATGTCAGCCTTTTTCTTTTCTTTGATCCACTTCAGGTTTGCTGTTTTTGTTGCCGTTGTAGTTCTACACAAAGGTCAGCACACAAAGTAGTGTGAAAATCAATCCACAGATGATTTTTGATGCTGTCAGAGCCAAACTGTCAGTTTCATCTTGTGTTTCCTGAAGTTCTTGTTTAAATTCAAGTCTCCAGTTTCTTATTTTATTTTGAAATATTGTTGCTGGATAAGCATTTTAGGTTTATTGATGTGATACTTGTTTCACGATTTAGGGATAAGAATTTCTTTCCTCTATGCATTTTCATCACAATGACTCCTTACTCTGACAAATCTACAGTGGCATTCAAAAGCAGAGGCTCTTGTGGCCAAATGTACCATTAGCAGACCCTGTGAGCAGCTAAGTGACTCAAAAAAACCTTGGTTTCCAAAAAAACATAAGCATAAACATCTTAAGAAAAAACAAACTTAATACTCACTGCAGGGCTGCATTTTTACCTTATTAAGTGAAGTATTAATACGTTGTTTAGAGCAAAACTACTCTTCATCAGACAGACTTAAAGCGCAACCTGTCATCGAGCACACAATACTGATTACATGCAGTCAGCAGCGAGAAATTCATAACAATCCAATGTTTTCAGTGTAGGGGTGTCAGGATCAAACTTGCATTTTGCTAAAAGAAATGGTGTTTATGTAAAACAAAGTGTTGCCATTTTCAGCAAATGCTATTGTGTTTTACCTTCAAAGACTTTGAGGGGAGGTTATAATTACATTAATTATACAGTCGGGTTACACCCACTCTGATTTGTTAAGATCGGGGGCACAAGTTCTGATGTGTCAGGTAAATGGACACCAGAGGTCAGTTGTTGTTGTAGTGAACTAAGCCTCAGGTCAAATCTGGCCTTGAGGGCCTTCCTGGGACAAGAACTGTATTTCATTGATTTGAGTCCAGAAACACAAAATCAAGTCCACCCAGAGACTTTCTAAGTGTGTCCTGCACTGATCAATTGAAAGAACACTTTCTTTTATTATCATTATTATCTTACAAATTTCTTGATAATCAAAGTGTGTTTAGTTCAAACCATTTTTAAATGTTGAAGTGAACTACTCATTTTAAATCAACTGTGAAACAGTATTAGTGATTTGTAATCCTCATTCAAAGTAGAAATCAAGTTAGAATGTGTTACGGAGTAATTCATGCATTTTCTGATTTCCTGTCTGGAATGAGCAAGTGTAAGTTGTGATGTCGGTCAAAGGTCGAAGACAAGTTGTTGGAACGAACTGTCATGTTTTTATATCCTCTCAGACGTAAATAGAGAAGCTGGCACCTGTTTTCCCCAACTCGCCTAAACATTTCTCTCGTCTGTCTCAAAAACATCTTCTGTCCGTTCCAAAACAATTTTTCTGTTTTTCTGACTTTTAATAACCTCTTACATCACTAAAACACACCCCTGTCTGGTCGATCGACCAATCAGGAACTTCCCAAATGAACCAGAAATAGAACTCTTTAAATGTCGGCACTTCCTAGTTCGTGCAGTCGAGTGCGGTGGGAGAGCAGTTCAGTTCGGAGAGCAAACCGAACAGAAGAAGTGCTGGAGAGAACAGGAGTTCCAGACATGATCCGGAGTTCTTCCGAGTCTCGTGGGAATTATGAAATCTTCCACATCTGAGTGGAACTCTGACGGACTCACAACTCATGTGAGCCCAACCGAGAGGTGAACCTGTAGGGACGGAATACCGTCACTACTTCGGACGATTCACAGCTGTTCCTACGGAGACGCTGAAAGGGTGCGTTAAATGGAACTCCGTACCAGTGGAGACACCTGCTACAGGTAAAGAGTCGATTTACACCACCTAAGTGTACCGAGGAGGAAGCTGGGATCTTAACGGAGCGTGCCGTTCTGATACCGACACATAACAACCCCTCATCCATATTCTCTCTCAATTTTAACTCCTTCATCCCCTATCTTTAAACTCTTCTATCTTGCCAGAAATCATCCAGATATTTTCAGAAATGTCTGTTGGTTTAATGCAAGGGAAATCATGGCCGTATGGTTTCCTAAATTGTAAAGCTTGCTAATTAATTATGTTGTTGTTGAAATCAATTAGCCAAATTAATGTAAATGTTTGATGTTAAACTTTGATTCTGTTAATAAATGACCGCATTCATTTGATGGGTCAAAGAAAATTAACGTCTCACGTTACATTTTAATTTCAATGCACGATATTATTCAGTCCAGAAAAATGAATGAATCCGTTTAATTTATGGATAATATATCACAGATATATGTTCCTCTACATTGTGAAGCAGTTGTTGAGATGGGCAGTTGCTGAAAAGTTGCTTGGAGAAGCAGTCTCATGATGGAAGAAGTGGGTCCAGGTAGAGAGTTGGCTCTGAGCCAGCCAGAAGTCCAAAAGACTCTGAGCCAGTCAACTGAGAGATGGATAAAGTCCTAAATGCTCAAACACCCTGAAGAGTGGTGCATGCTGCTGGAGGAGACATAGTCCCCGAAAGAAAACATCCCTTTTCAGGTGATAACGTGAACCTCCAGCCTTCATCACATTTGTCGTGGTGATGAGAGTTACTGTAGATGGACATCTCCTGGTAGGATGTAACATCTTCCTTCTGATGATGAGATAACAAGTGCCAACTGAGTTTGTTTAGACATAATTTTCTTTCACAAATCTGAGATAAAGCTTACCTAAATTTTAACGTTAGAGCTAGAACCTTAGTCCAAATTGAATATGCCTCTTCTCAAAGTCTTCAGACTAGCTATATATTTACCCTTTTGAAATAATACTATTGGTTATTCTTTCATATTTGCCGTATTGTCATTATTCAAACTGAAAAACGTTACCGAATTGTGTATTTAAATTACCGGATTCTTTGTCTTTTCTTTGAGAGAGGGGGATTACATTTGTTACAAGGACTCAAGTATATGTTTTGGAGTTGAGGCCGTATTACATAACATGAACGGTTAGTGTATACACCTGTTAAAAAAAGTGTTCAGACCACAGCCTTCCCACTACAAAACATATATGCATCATTACTACATTACTACTCATCAGTTCCGTTTCCGGTACGCTGATGGACGGCAGCTCCCCCCGGCTTCTCTGTAGTCTTTTATCATCAAACTGACCTGTTTTTCGAACCAAACTAAAGGTGGTCCCCCTTCCATCCAAATTCGGTGTTCAGTGATTCAGAGAATCGGACGGGACAGTCGAAAAAATTATTTTGGCCCAGGACCGGCCGCTCCCACTCCACCAGTCACTCTGAGCGCACCATGCCAGCCAGGTGACCCCTCGAGCTGGGAAGTTGCCGCACAAAGGTCCGGTGTTTTTTTTTCCTCTCTTTCTCTGGACCTCAACTGAACTTCTCATCTGGACCTTGTGGTTCTACTTGGTTCCAACAAGAATCGCTGGGTTTCATTTTGCTGGCTTTTTTGCTGTCTTTCTTCTGGACTGGCCCTTCGTGGTGTCTTCATTCAGTGTGGAAGAAGTGTACTGTGTCCAAGAATAGGACCAGAACCGAACCGAGTTGGCTGTGGGGGACTTCGTCTTCAATAGACCCAGTCTCAGCCTCAGTGAGCAGCCCATTACCTTTAAACGAAGGACTGTCCACCTTCGTGGGAATCGCTGTGTTCGCCTGGAGGAGACACTCTGATGCTTTGAAGCACCGCCGGAACGAGACCGGAGAAGAACCAGGCCAGGGACGACTTCAGCCTCTCTGGTCAGTCTCGTTTTTTTCGCCGGGGGTGGCCTCTCGTGCTGTGGGGTGTGGAGGAGCAGACGAGCAGGGTGACATGCAGAGAAGCAGAGTGAAGCGCGGAGGAGCAGCGTTGTGGGGTGCTCAAGAGAAGTACGGCGTTTGTGTCGGAGTTGCTGCAGGCTTCCATCCAAACTCACCTGGATAATAAATAATTTTTATTCCAGATCACGCTGTTATCACCTGTTGACCTGAAACGAGCTAGGACTACGTCTTTCATTTCGGGAGGATTTTCTGACAGCTCGCTTTCTGGCAGCTCGCTCTGCTATTTGCTGCAAATTATCTGTTTCTGCCTGTTGATTCTGGACCCAACTTCTGTTTCTCATGGGAGCATCCATCCATCTTTGCAAGGGGGCTAGAGCCCCCCTTAGTCCAACTCAAACTGCAGTTGGGCCACCTCGTCAGATTTGTTTGCCCATTTGATTTGTGACGCTTTATGGTCTGAGAATTTTCTGTACCATTCATATTATTGTCATTATTTTCAGATTTCAGACTATGTGGAGTCACTGAATCTTGTTAATACATATGGATCTGCCCATCACTGCAACTTTCACTGTTTTTGGGTTCTGAGTGATCACATCTTCATTAATGCTTCTCATGGTTCAATTATGGGGGATAATTTTCACACTATTAACTCTTGTAATTACACATCAGTCATGAAAAACTCAAGTAAATGTCTGATAATAATGTTTTTACTGCTCTCAGCGATTCAGCCCAACCCTGGAACCCCCACTAATTATAGCACACCAAATGACTTTAAAAACATGTCAGGACTTCATTTTCTGCATGTAAATGCATGTAGCGTTCTGAGAAAACTTGATGCCTTGAAAATTCTGGTCAGTTCTTCTGAGGCAGATGTAATCTTCATCTCTGAAACCTGGCTCAACAAATCTGTACTGAATAACAACCTAGTAATCAATGGATTTAACATCTACCGCTGTGATAGTCAAAAAAGGGAGTGGGGGTGGGGGGGCGTCGCTATTTACATCAGAGATTCTCTGGTTTCTAGTCTAGTGTCTGCTAAAACAATTCCAAACCAATTTGATGATTTAGCTGTAAATATCACTTTGAATGGAGGCCAGATCTAATCTGTAGTGGGTTGTTATCGTCCCCCCTCAGCAACACCTGAGGCTCTGTCCGCCCTGATGGAATTCCTTGGAAATTTAAAATTCAAAGAGATTTTTTTGGCAGGGGATTTCAACATTGACTGGGATAAGTCGACCCCACCTCTGTGATAAATTTAAGGAATGTTGCCTGTCACTTAACCTAACTCAGCTCATTGACTCTCCCACTAGACCAAACAAAAACTGTCTTGAAAAATCTTCCATCTTTGGCCTATTTCTAACAAATATGCCTCACAAATTCCCTGGTACATGTGTATTCGCTGACATTTTGAGTGATCATTGTGTAAAAGCAGCTCTCAGAGACATTAAACTTCCACCTTATTCCAGATTCCACCAGATTAATTCAAAAAAGAGATTTGAAAAGTTTTTGTGAACAGTCATTCCTCTGGGATCTATCTCACTTTGACTGGCATCATATTCTATTAACTTACAATGTGAATACCTCTTGGAACTATTTTCATAATAGTTTCATTTATTTTGTAAACAAACATGCTTATTTTTGTCAGTTCAGAATAAAGGGACGTGACAGTACCTGGTTTACTCCTGAATTAGCTGACCTGACCTGATTAGAGATCATCTTTGGGCTGTAGCGAGAAAATCTGGTTCAGACAGTGATTGGTTGAGTTTTTGGCAGATGAGGAATAAATGTACAACTGTCATCAAAGCCACAAAATGTAACTATTTCTTATCTCAGACCTCCAAAAATCTAAATGACCCTAAAATATTCTGGAAAACCATCAAATCTCTCTCAGGCAGCACCCAATCATCTGACTTCCCATCACACCTTCTTGTTAACTCTGTTCCTGTGTCAAAAAAGCATGAGATCCTAAACTGTTTCAACAAACATTTTGTTGCTTCTAGTTCAATTTTTGACACAGTTACTAATGGAAAATATGCCACTTCACTAAATAACCAAACTTCTACGAATAAAATCCCTCCTATAAGTCAATCCTCAGTTAATCATACCTTCTCTTTTTCTCTGTTCTCAGTTAGTGAGGTAAATAAACTGTTAAAAGGTCTTGATCCTAAAAAATCTGCAGGTCCAGATGAACTTCCACCTTATTTCTTAAGGCTGGCCGCTCACATCATCGCAGTCCCTGTGTCCAACATCTTTAATCTTTCCATAAGCCAAAACTCCATTCCAGATGCTTGGAAAACAGCCTTTGTTCATCCTTTGCTGAAGGGAGGTGACCCCACCTCACTGAACAACTATCAACCAGTCTCTAAACTCTGCATTTTAGCCAAGGTTCTAGAAAAACTGATAAACTCTCAAATCAAAAATTACCTGGACTCATTTAACATCTTACCTCTCCATCAATCTGGTTTCAGGAAACAACACAGCACAACCACTGCTTCACTGAAGGTTGTTAATGACGTTGTTGAAGCACTGGATGCTAAGGATTATTGTGCTGCACTTTTCTTAGACCTGTCTAAAGCTTTTGACACTGTGGATCATAACATCTTGTGTCATAAACTCTCAGAATTAGTTTCTCAGATCACACCATTGTTTGGTTCTCTAACTATCTCCCAGATTGGAGGCAATGTGTTCAACATAATGGTACTTCCTCCAGTTATTTAACAGTCAACAATAGTGTACCACAAGGCTCAGTCTTAGGACCCACCCTCTTTACAATCTACATAGGTAATATAGGTCAGAGCATACCTGATGAATCCTCACATTTCTATGCTGATGACACAGTTGTTTATTGTTGAGCTAAAACAGTTGCTAAGGCTTTCCAACTTTTGCAATCTGCATTTGACATCATCCAGTGAGATTAGTTCCACCTCAAACTTGTCTTAAATGCCGATAAAACCAAAGGGATGCTTTTTACAAACAGGATGTTGTTCCCAGCAGTTCTTCCTCTGATTTTATCCTCAAATTGTGTCCCTACTGAGTTTGTTGATTCTTATAAATATTTGGGTATCTTTGGCGACTAGCATCTTTCTTTTAAGCTCCACGTGGAAAACCTAGTAAAGAAACTGAAAGTTAAACTGGGTTTCTTTTTCAGAAACAGATCCTGTCTAACTCTGAATGTTAGGAAACGCCTTTTAACTGTGACTTTCCTTCCCTCCATTGATTACGGTGACATTATTTACATGAATGCTCCTATAAGCACCCTGAAGATGTTGGATGCTGTCCATCACGGTGCACTAAGATTAATAACTGGCTGTGATTACCGTACCCACCACTGCACCCTGTATTCACTGGTTAACTGGACATCATTGACTTCACGAAGACTCTCCCACTGGTTATTTTCATCTTTAAATCACTTCTTGGTCTGTTGCCTTCATACATCTTCTCCTTCATGTCTCTGTGTGAGTGCAGCTATAGAGTACGCTCAGGACATTATTACCTGCAGTGTCCCCTCAGTGCAGACTGAACTTGGCAAAAGGGCCTTTTCCTACTCCGCTCTTGTTACTTGGAATACCTTGCAAAAAGATTTGAAGCTCTCAACCTTGACCTCTCGAAGTGGCTTTAAGAATCTGTTGGACTCCTGGCAAGGACCAATGCAGACAAGTTCCTGATTTTACCTTTCTACATTCGCCTTATAATCTAGCTGTTTTTGCTACTTTTTTGCCATCGTTTATAATTGTCTATTGTTGTCACTGTTGTCCATTGGTGTCATCATTCTTTGTTGAAATCAAGTCTCTCTTGTAAATGAGTCCTCAAGGCTCAATGTGATTAACCTGTCTAAATAAAGGTTGAATGAAAAATTACTAGTCTAAGTCTTACATACACTTTTCACCACCCCAGTTACAAGGTCAAGGTCACAAATCAAGATTAAAGTTAAAACAAGATTTTTGCTTGACCAAACCATAACTTCTCATCTGCTCAACATAACTTATCGAAAAATCAGGCACTTTTATATCACCTCTAGACAGTATACCATATAATCTTTTCATCACGCCTTCTTCCAGGTCAAGATTTACTGGTGTAGATGAACAGATGCTGGGATATATTCATCATTTAACGCGAGTTCCTCATTTTTCTGGACTGAATAAAACGTGCACTGAATTTAAGGAAATGCAAAGTGAGACGTCATTTAAATTTGACCCATCAAAATGAATGCGGTCATTTATTTACAGAATCAAATTTAACATCAAACATTTACATTAATTTGGCAAATTATGAAAATAACAACAAAGCAATCAATCAGGAAAAATCATACGGCCATGATTTTTCCGTTGCTGCACCAACAGACATTTATAACTGTACAACTATGATCTTTTACCCACATGAATGTGGGTAAGCACTTTACACAGACATTTCTAAATATCTGGGAGAATTTCTACTTGATAGAAAAGTTTAAGATGAAAGATGAAGTTTAAAGGGGAGAAAGATGGTGTTTGAGGTAGAGTGTTGAACAGAACGGCACTCTCCGGGCTTTCTTCAGCTTTTCCTCACAGTACACTTAGGTGGTGAAAACGACTCTTTTACCTGGAGATGTCTCAGGCGAGATTCCGTTTAACGCACCCTTTCAGCGTCTCCGTAGGATGCTGTTACTCGTCCGGAGTAGCTGCGAGGTTCTGTCAGCCACAGCTCACCTCAGTGGAAAATGTTATAATCCCATGGAACTCGGAAGAGCTTCGTTGTCATGTCAGGAACTCCAACAGCACTCCATCAGAACTCCAGAACTCTAGAAGTCTGACAACTCTCCAACTCTGAGTACCTGTGTGTCTCTCCGTGTCCCTGTGAGTTCGTGTAAAGTCTGTGTAGACCAGGAAGTACTGACATTTTAAAGACTCTTTCCCGGTTCACTTTTTGGGATTTTTCATTGGTCAGAAACGACCAGAAGGGGTGTGTTTTTGTGACGTAAGAGGTTAGAGACAGCGAGAATTGTTATGAGACAGCTCAGAAATGTTCTCACAGACCGAGAGGGTTCTGTTTTGGCGTGCCTTAAGAAACAGGTGCAAAACATCTCTATTTACGTCTGAGAGGATTCTAAAACATGACAGTTTTAACATAACAACTTGTTTTTCGTTTGACTGTAACCTTGTAAACGCACACACTTGCTCATTCAAAAGCAGAAATCAGAAAAATGCATAATTACTCTGCACAGCTTTTAACATGAGAATAAAATCATTACTCAGTTAATAAAATTGATTAGTTCACTGCAACATCTAAAATGGTTTGAACTAAGACACTTTGATTATCAACATTTGTAAGATAGTAATGATAATAAAAAGAGAGTGTTCTTTTCACTTGAATCTTCAAGAAAGAAAGTCTCAGGATGGGTGAACCTGTATTTATGGAGTCAAATACATGAAATGACAGCTTCTGTCCCACAAGGTTCTAAAGGTCAAGAGTTTTGACCTTAGACTGGGTTTCGACGTAGGCTTAGTCCACTACACTGGTCTATCAACGTTCCAACCCTTACCCATGGTCATGACGTGCGGATGATGGCTGAAATAATAAGAACCTGAAAATAAGCAGCTAACATGAGCATCTGATTATGATGCTTTATTTGTTTAACTGTACATGTATGAATCAGTGTGTTGAAGAAAACTTTCAACTTTCTAGTTTCCTGTGATCATTAATTCTGATAGACTAACGATTTGTTGCGCAGAATCCATAACTCCCCAACATCAACAAAATATATTTTCATCCTAGCAGTGGTTAGACTCTCAGAATTATGCTTTTTATGTAAGTTTATATTATGTACTTATGCAGCTATCTTCTTATAAATATGAAATATATTGCTTTAATGAAATTGGAAAATGATAAGGCACTTCATGCAGTCATAATACCTATATTATTGCCAAGTTCTTTGCGAAATAAAATGGAAGAGCACCCTGTTCAGTTTAGGCTTGTTAGGCACTAAAATTCTATCAATTTCCCTTAATGGTCTAATATTATAATGTACTTTAAAAGGATATAAAAATGCTAATCCACGTCCATATTTCATTGAGAAGCATGACAGTGTAATGAGGTTGATGAGACAACCTGAAATATCTTGAGTGTTTACTGCCTGTAATAAAATAAACTTCAAAGTAAAAGTAACAATCTGCTAATTGTTTTCAGTTTAAGTCTGAGGATTCATTTTCATCTACTTGGATTATCATCCTTTTTATAATCAGGAGCAACTGATTATCAAAGGCAGGCTAGTGATTTTATTTTTTTATTTTTTATTTTACAGTGCCTAATTTTAATCACTGGTATCAAATATGTAAGCATGTGACCCCAAACTCAAGCCATTTGTTTATCATAATTCTACTGTATGCATTTCTTTCAGTCACTAATTATTTAGTGGTTAACAAACTCATTGTTGTTTTATCCTATCGAAGATTAACTGTAAAAATGTTAATGTTTAACATTTGTGGTGGCTTTAGGGGAGAGAAAGAGATCTCACTGAAATGCACAATATGAGATAAAAATGTACTGAACAGGCATGTTATGAACTAAAGTTAGTACATTAGGCTCCAACTATAGTCTGAAAAGTATGCTATGGGCTTTTATTGTTAAAAAAAAAAAAAAAAAAACTTGCATACTGTACACAAGAACTTATCAAACTATTCTGAGGTGGTTCAGTAGGAATTATTAAAACAGCTTCATTGTAGGATTATAATGTCACTCTGATAAATGGTCCACACTTATTTAGCGTCTTTATAACCTCGCTCAGGCTCCACAAAAAGCTATACAATGTGTTTCCCATTCATACGCACACTCATGCAGAGCATTCTATCTTAAGTTTTCACTTTATTATACAAAGTACACAACACTTTTTATTCTCACCTGTACACCATAAAGCAATTCAGGGACAATGGTGTGTGTGTGTGTGTGTGTGTGTGTGTGTGTGTGTGTGTGTGTGTGTGTGTGTGTG
>NC_056500.1:36702785-36704839 GCF_014905685.2 Nematolebias whitei
GTGTGTGTGTGTGTGTGTGTGTGTGTGTGTGTGTGACACCTTACAGGAATGTATTTCATGTGAAAGCTGACTATTTGTTCAAAGTTTGGGGGAAATTATTGTCCATCCATCCATTATCTTTACCTGCTTTTTCCATTTCGGGTCGCAGGGGTCACTAGTGCCCTTATCGAGCTATAACTGTGCGAGAGGCGGGGAACACCTTGGACAGGTCACAAGTCCATCACAGGGACACATAAAGGCAAACAACCATTCACTCTCTCACTCACACTTAGGGACAATTTAAAATTACCTGTCAGCCTAGCATACACGTTTTTTGTTTGTGGGAGAAAACCGGAGTACCCGGAGAACCCACACATGCACGGCGAGAACATAAAAACTCCACCCAGAAAGGCCCCAGGTTGGGATTTGAACAAGCGACTTTCTCACTGAGAGGCAACAGCTCTACCAACTGAGCCACCATGCCACTTGTAAATCATTGTGATTTACAATATTATTAAAGCACAGATTTCCAAAAAGTGAGATGAAGCAATCTAAAGAAAGCAGGTAAACAAAGTTGTATTTAGAAAACAGAAAATCAGATGAGTATGAATATGTAGGAGTGAAGGGGAGGTTGAAACTCTTCAGGTAAGCTGTCATCAAAATGATTAGCTTTATTGTAGATTTATTTTTTTTTATTATTATTCGACTCTTTTTTTTTTTAGCTCTTTGAGAAAGGGGTCAGTTTTACAAAGTCTGGAGAGGTGAGAAGTGTCATTGAGAGTTCCAGTGTCCAGAAAGGTGTGGCATATTTTCAGACTGATGACATAAATCAGAAAGACAGGAGAGAGGCATGTTGAGCAAACTTCTCTTTACATTTTGTAGGGTGGAATGTTGACAGAGGTAATCAGTGATTGATTCTTTCAAAGCACTCTCTCTTTCCACTCTCACATCAATAGTATTACCCGGTCTACATATTTCCACCTTCGAAATATCAACCGTCTCTGTCCATCCCTCTCTCCACACTCTGCTTCCATCCTGGTCCACAGTCTGGTCATTTCTCGAATCGATTACTGTAACTCTCTCCTCTTTGGTCTGCCTCACAAATTAATCCGTAAGCTTCAAATGGTTCAAAATTCAGCTGCCCGCATCGTCACCAAAACCCCCTCATTTAACCACATCACCCCAGTTTTACAGCAACTTCACTGGCTTCAAGTCACATTCAGAATTCAATTTAAAATCTTGTTGTTCACTTTCAAAGCTATCCACAACCTCGCCCCTCCTTACCTGTTAGATCTCCTGCACATTACCACCCATTCACGCTCCCTTCGTGCTTCCACTTCCATCCACCTTAACGTGCCTCTTGTCCGCCTCAGCACCATGGGACACAGAGCCTTTTCTCACTCTGCTCCCCAGCTCTGGAATGCTCTTCCCCCGGACATCCGTAACATTGACTGCCTTCTGACCTTCAAATCAAAACTCAAAACTCATCTGTTCAAGCTAGCCTTTTCACTTTAACTGTTATTTTTAAATGTTATTTTCTTTTTGGTTTTGTGTTTTTAATAGTTATTTTATATTGTTTAGTACTGTGTTTTTAGTGCTGTGAAGTGTCCTTGGGTGTTTTGAAAGGCGCTGACAAATAAAACGCATTATTATTATTATTATAAAGAAGTTTTGACAAGGAAACACGGAGGATTATGGAAAGTAGCCAAGTAGTTTTTTTTGTTTGATTCTTCCAGAAAGCAAGTAATTTTACTGAATACGTAACGTTTGCAATCACCGAGTGACGTTTAAAGGTCCAATGTGAAGAAAACAGAGCTAAAAACAGGAATACCGATTAAAACAAGAGTTCTGCATACAGCACATTATATGCCTGTCGACAAGCTATTATACATCAATCTATAGCAATGGCCAAACAAGCAAATACCTTGTTTTAACTTTAACCTTGAAGCTGGGGTGATCAAGTGTACACAACACTTCTTTTACTGATAATGCAAGTGTATCACGTTTCAGTAAATTATCTTGAGCTGATAATGTCAGGATCAGCTGGACAGGAACGAACCCAGTTGTGCAGACAG
>NC_056500.1:36704849-36711539 GCF_014905685.2 Nematolebias whitei
GGAAACACAGACACAAACAGAAACAGCAAAAGGTGCCATCCTTACAGATAAGAAGTAAGCAAATGCCTTGTTTTAATTTTGACCATAATTTGTGACTTTGACCTTGGATTGGAGATTGGATGATGAAAAGTGTGCACAACACACAAGTTCTGGGTGGGACAAGAGAAAGTTTACAAATAGATGGATGGACTGAGACTACACCATAGTAAGTCTGCCATTCAACGGATGTATAAAAAGCATATTTGCTTTGGAAAGCAAAAAGATTATAAATAGATTTCAAATTTTATTGTTCTTCTTTGGCTTTCTCTGCTCTGTTTAGGGCTTCTCCCATTTGGTTATGTAAAATATGAGTAAGCAGCCACTAGGGAGCTCAAGCTAGTTTATCTCTTGTGCCGGTCCTAAGCCCAGGTAAATGGTGAGGGTTGTGTCAGGAAAGGCATCTGACGCAAAATACTTTCCAAAATTATAAAGCAAGTTCATCAAAGCAAAACCATACCAGATCAGTCTAGGCTCGGGTTAATAGTGACCGCCACCGGTGCTGTTGAAAAACAGGGTGCCAGCAGAAATTGTGCTACTGTTAGTTGAAGATCACAAGAAGGGAAATGTGTCAGGAGACAGAGGGAGAAGAGGAAAGTTGAAATGTAGGACTGAGAGTTGCACTTCTAAATGTGGAGACAATAACAGGCAAAGGTAAAGAACTGGCTGACATGATGCAGAGAAGGAAGGTAGGTTTTATGTGTCCAAGAGAGCAAGGGGAAGGGCAGCAAGGCTTGCAGCATTGAAGTAGGGTTTAAATTGTTTAACCATGGTGTGAATCGAAAGAGAAACGGAGTAGGGGTGTTCCTGAAGGAGGAGTTGGCAAAGGATGTAGTAGAGGTGAAAAGAGTGTCAGATAGGGTGATGTGTCTGAAGGTAGAAATAGAAGGTCTGATACTAAATGTTGTCAGTTGTTATGCGTCACAGGTTGGATGTGATGTGGAGAAAAAAGATACATTTTGGAAAGATCTGGATGAAGTGATAGAGAGTATTCCCAGGGAGGAGAGAGTGGCGATCAGAGCAGACCTGAATGGACATGTTGATTAAGGAAACTGAGGAGATGAGGAAGTGATGGTAGGTTTGGTGTCAAGGAAATAAGCCAGGAAGGACAGATGGTGGTGGATTCTGCCAAGAGAATGGACATGACTGTAGTCAACATCTATTTCTAAAAGAGGGAGGAACACAGAGTGACCTATAAGAGTGGCGGAAGGAGTGCACAGGTCGACTACATTCTATGTAAAAGAGGAAACCTGAGGGAGATTGGGGACTGTAAGGTTGTGGCAGGGAAATGCGTGGTCAGACAGTTATGTGTAGAATGACTGTTGTTGTGAAGAAGAGAAAAATAATAAAATCAGAGAAGATGACCAAATGGTGGAAGCTGAGAAAAGAAAAATGTTGTGGGCAATTCAGAGAGGAGCTGTTAATTCAATTCAATTCAATTAAATAATACATTATTAATCCCAAAGGGAAATTATTTGTTGTTGTAACTCATTATCCTCATTTCATTAAGAGATGTTGTAGATACTATGTTATAGATAAAAGGTCTGGGTGGTAAGAAATAACCTCCAAATGATGGGCTACTACAGTAACAGTGACTAGAGAGATGTGTAGGAAGGTACTTGGTGTGTCATTGGGACAGAGAATGAATGACAAGGAAATCTGATGGTGGAATAGTGAAGTGCAGAAAGCTAATCAAAGAAAGAGGTTAGCCAAGAAGAAACATAAAAGTGAGAGGACTGAAGAGAGGACAGGAATATAAGTTGATAGGACATAGAGCAAAGAGGGAGGTAGCTAAGGCAAAGTGGAAGGCGTATGATGAGTTGTATGAGAGGATGGACACTAAAGAGGGTGAGAAGGACTTGTACCTATTGGCAAGACAAAGGGATCAGGCTGGAAAGAATGTGCAGCAGGTTAGGCTTGTTAAAGATAGGAACTGTAATGTTCTAACAAGTGAGGAGAGTGTGATGGGAAAATGGAAGGAGTACTGTGAGGAGCTACTAAATGAAGAGAATTAAATAGAAACAAAAGTAGAGGTCATATAAACTGTGGGCCAGGGAGTGGGAAAGATTGGTGAGGACGAAGTCCAGAAAGCTCAGAAAAGAATGAAGAAGGAGAAGGCAGTAGGACCTGATGATATACCACTGTCGGTTTGGAAATGTCTTGGAGAGATAGCAGTGAGGTTTTTGACTGAAATATTCAGTGGCATAATTGAGGGTGAGAAATGCCTGAGGAATAGTGAAGAATTGTGCAGGTGCCCATTTTTAAGAACAAGGGTGATGTACAGAGTTGTAACAACTACAGGAGAATTAAGTTGATGAGTCACACAATGAAGATCTGGGATAGAGATGTGGAAGCAAGACTTAGATGAGAGGTGACTATCTGTGAGCAGCAATATGGTTTCATGCCCAGAAAGAGCACCACATAAGTCATCTTTACTTTGAGAATGCTGATGGAGAAGTATAGAGAGGTTCAGAAAAAACTCCATTGTGTCTGTGGATTTAGAAAAAGCATACAATAGGGTGCTGAGGGAGGAGGTGTGGTATTGCATGAGGAAATCTGGAGTGGCAGAGAAGTATGTTAGACTTGAAGACCTGAAGAGGGTACAGGACATATATGAGGACAGCAAGACAGTGATGAGATGTGCTTTAGGAGTGACAGATAACTTCAAGGTGGAGGTGGGATTGCAACAAGGATTGCTCTGAGCCCCTTATTGCTTGCTCTGGTGATGGAATGACTAACAGATGAGGTCAGGCAGGAATCCCTGTGGACTATGATGTTTGCAGATGACATTGTGATCTGTAGTGAGAACAGAACAGGTGGAAGAGAACTTGGAGAGGTGGAGGTATGCACTTGAAAGAAGCAGAATGAAAGTCAGCTGTAGTAAGACAGAGTATATGTGTGTGAATGAGAAGGAGGCTGGTGGAACAGTGAGGCTACAAGGAGCAGAAGTCACAAAGGTGCAGGATTTCAAGTACTTGGGCTCCACTATCCAAGAAAATGGGAAGTGTGGTAAAGAGGTGAAAAAGAGTCCAGGCAGGATGGAATGGATGGAAAACAGTTCCAGGAGTGATTTGCAACTAAAGGGTGTCAGCAAAGGATAAAGGAAAAGTTTACGAGATATTGGTGAGACCAGCTATGTTGTATAGTCTGGAGACTGTGGCATTGACAAAAAGACAGGAGAAAGAACTTGAAGTCATGAAAATGAAGATGTTGAAGTTCTCCTTAGGGGTGACAAGAATGGATAAGATTAGGAATGAGATCATCAGATGTACAGCACAGGTTGAACAACTGGGAGATAAAGTTAGAGAGGCCAGACTGAGATGGTTTGGACATGTTGAGAGGAGAGACCATGGGTTTATTTGTAGAATGATGTTAGAAATGCAGCTGCCAGGAAAAAGACCTAGAGGAAGGCCACAGAGGATATATATGGATGCAGTTAGAGAGGATATGAAGGTAGTTGGAATGAGGACAGAGAATGCAGTGGACAGAGATGGAGGAGGATGACTCGCTGTGGAGACCCCTGAAGAGGGAAAAGCTGAAAGAACAAGAAAAGTTTATGTAAATTATGTACATCGTAGTTTAACAGACCCAGCCATATTTATGTCTCGGTTAAAGAAAAGATTGTATACTGATCCCATTTCTTGAAATCAACTGCAAAATCTAAATCAAAGATGAATAGATGCCCTATGCATTACTAACCAAGCTACTATATATGGTGGGTGTCATGGACTAGACTCAGCACAAAGAAAATGAATGGTTAGACAGTCGAATAAAATGTGTGCAAAGGCAATTACCCATGCTGAACACAGACGCCAAAGTGGCCATCAACCAATAGAAAACAGTCGGTGAAAAGAGCACAGCTGCTGAGCAAAATCGATGCACGAAGCAAAAGTAACTAAAAATGTGCTTTAAAAAGTTTAAAATGAAACAAAGTATGTGTGAAAATAAATGTTATGTGATATGACCTGCCTTTGTTTTTCTTTTGCATTTTACTTGCTCAGTTAGCAGAGAAATTATCCAAAATGATATACAAAAATGTCAAACTTCAATTACAGGTTCTGTATTCAGCCCAAGGCCACTTTAACACAAACCTCTATGAAACTGTGTATTAAACAATATGGTTGGTTTTTGACAGCAAAATTTATCAAAATGCATCAGTATCTAGTTTGTCCTTTAAAACATGAGCTGGCTCTTGTTCAAAACTACATCTTCACCAGTATAAGAACCATATTACTATATCTAACAAAGTTAAGTCAGGTCCTCTGGATGGATTAAAAAAATAAATAAACTTGCTGAAACATTTCGTCTTTTATCCAAAAGACGTTGTCAGTCTGAGGAGCTGCAGTAAACTCAGACTTTTAACTAGCACCTTTTCATAGTGGATCAACCAGTTTGCAGTTGACTGTCACAAACCAGGGTTTTGGATTCAAAATAAGTCAAACACAGGAGTGCAAAATTTAAGAACAGCTTTTATTAATAAGGCAGCTGCAGAGGGAGGCCTTAAATGCTATGAACTCAATGCAAGTTTGTGATTTCAAGGGCAATCCAAAAACATAATCTGAGTTGAGGTCATAGACTGAAGTGGAGTTTGTTACCGTGATCAGAGAGGCAGAACAGAACCAGATGAGGGGCAGGCAAAAAACAGGAAATCCAGAAGGCAGGCACGAGGTCAATAATCCAGAAAACAAGGCTTGAGGTCTAGGCATGAAACTATGAAGGCTTGAAAATCAGGGTCCATGGAAGGTGTAATAATCTCGCACTGGTGGAGAGGAAGAATGGATCTTATAAAGGGTGCAGAGCAGGTGAACCAGATGAGTTGAACAGGTGAGTGGGATCAGGGCTGATTGCTGTGATAGGCTGAGGGGGTGTGGTGAACTGTTAACTGACAGGAGCAGATGTGAGCAATGACAGGAGCTGAGGGATAAACAAAACATGAAGGAAAGGGGCAGGAAACATGGCATGCTATGAAGGGGCAGGGGAGTGAGCAGATGGGGGGCCAGCAGGGGCTGCTGATCATGACAGTTGACAGCCAAAACTAGCTGTTCACATGATAAAGGAGGACCATCAGGCTAACAACAGATCTTTAGCACCCTGATGGCTGCTTACTATTCACAGATGGATGTGATACTAGCAATAACAGCACCATAAGAGGGGGACAGTTGAACACGGAGACCTCTTCCCTGTTCAATGATGGGCAGTATCTTTTCACAAAGATGGCCACTTTTACTCCTCTCTCAAACCTTTGTTCCTCTCTGTCAAGGATGTGAAAAATTGTATCCCTGAAAGAGTGGCCGCTGGCCTGGAAATTAGTAGAAACTTCAGAGTACTGGCCTGATCTGTTTTTCTGTACTGGGCCATCCTTTTGGCCAGTGGCCATTTAGTGTCCCCGATGTAAGATTGATCACTGTCCTCCTGGCACTGAACAGCATACACAATATTACTCTGTTTGTGTCAGAGGACTGGATCTTTGGGATGAACCAGTCTTTGCCGTAAAGTATTTTGGGGCTTGAAAGACACTGGGACGTGATGTTTAGAAAATAAACATCTCAGTTTCTCTGAAACTCCCACAATATACGGAATGACAACTGGTCTGGGTCTGGGTTCCTCCATTTCACCTGATGGCTGGCTGGAGTCTTGTTTGGGTTTCTTCTCTGATCCACGATGAAAATGGGCTCTTTATAAGACTGAGTTTAGTGCAGCTCCTCAGACTAAAAGTCTTATGGATAAAAGATGAAACGTTTCAACAATTTTTTTTTAAATCTGTCTAGTGGACCTGACTTAAATTTGTTAGATTTTTCTACCTGGATTATTTAGCATGCATCAGGACAGATGACCAGCTGTTGAACCTCTTCTTCCTCACTGAGGGAACTTCTTTCACACCTGGCTCTCTGTGGGCTACAAGAATTGGAAAGCTTGCCCACAGAGGAGCCATATGAACTACGTATTTTTTCTTTGTGTTTTTATTGTGTTTCACTGCCACAGAAACACTGATCGTGTAGCAATCATCTGTCAGTTGGTGCCTTATCGTTAATGTGCGAGACATTAACCCAAATAAGAACAGAACACACTGTTGCAGCTACTGTATGTGATTTGTGTGTGCTGAGGGTGTGATCAGTACTGTGAAGTTGGAAAGAACATGAGCATGAAATCACAAGAAGCGCTACAAGACTAAAACTGTCAGATGATGATCCTAATAATAGTGTTCATTACACCTACATATTAGAATGACAAATTAGTAGGTTTCAGATAGACCATTTTAACATCAGTGGCTATGACTGATGCTACACAGCAAAAGTGTTTTCAGTAATCCTACTAAACTTATACATGCAAAATTAAACTTCTATGAATCTATTTCCACCTTTACTGACTTAACTTCAATAAACCAAAATGTATTAAAAGGTTATCGCAAGTCATTTTTGCACATAATATCATGTCACTGATGATGGGTAGATGCTGTATTCTAAAACAATGCATTGAACATCAGGCTGATTGACCAGGCAAGGTTCGCTCAGACTTTGTTCCTCAGACTGCATTCTGATTACATGTAATATCTGCATACTTTAACTTTGTCTCAATTAAATCTTTTACACTAAGGTGAAGTGCTCCTGAAATTCTGTGCTCGGGTCATTTGAACACCCCAAACTCTTCAGATGG
>NC_056500.1:36711939-36733730 GCF_014905685.2 Nematolebias whitei
AGAAGAAGTTGGTTTTCAAAGATTTTTGAGTCCAATCTGGCTCTTTTTGGAGAGTGACTCTGTCCTGTTGTACTGAGCAGTCTTTCAATAAGGCCATGGGTGGAGCATATCTTCTGGCTGACTCTCGTGTGGTGGATTACATTTTGGGTGTAGTGGTGCTGCGGGTGCACCCAGCTCAGTGACATATATACTAGAATATATGTCATTGGTCTAGCTCTTCTTGAAGGTGAGCCTAACGTTACCTGCCCACTTTGCAGTGATTCAATGGACCAGCTCCCCTCTCACCATTAGTTACTTTCAAAGTAACAAAAAAAACAAAAAGCTGCAACATGAATGTAACTTGTAATGCAACACTTTATAGAAATGTAGTGTAGTAGAAAGTACAGATACTTGATGTAAAATGTAGTGGAGTAAAAGTATAAAGTACCCACATTTAACTCTACTTAAGTAAAGTACAGATACATGAAAAATGTACTTAAGTACAGTAACGAAGTATTTGTACTTAGTTACATCCCACCACTGGACCTCAGCCGAAGTAAGGAGTACCTTCAGAAGGATTAATCCGCACAAGGCGACCGGCCCTGACAACATCTCCAGAAAAGTGTTGAAAGAATGTGCCTATCAGCTCTGCGAGGTGCTGGCAGACATCTTTACCACCTCACTTACCCTGGAGACAGTTCCTACCTGCCTGAAGACTGCCACCATCCTCCCAGTCCCAAAACGCTCTACAGTGACTGGTCTGAATGACCATTGGCCAGTGGCCCTCACCCCGATAGTCACTAAATGCTTCGAAAAACTGGTCATGACCCACATCAAAACAACCAATAACATTGAGGACCCTCATCAGTATGCGTACCATGAGAACCGATCAACAGAGGATGCCATCTCCTCTGTGGTCCACACTGCGCTCAACCACCTGGAGCAGAAAGACTATTACGTCCATATGCTCTTTGTGGACTTCACATCCGCCTTCAACACCATGATCCCCCAAACCCTGATGGACAAACTGTTCACACTAGGACATTTGCAACTGGGTCCTAGACTTCTTAACAAACAGACCACAGTCAGTGAGGATCCACAACTTCTCATCCTCCACCATAATCCTCAGCACTGGCTCTCCTTAGGGATGTGTGTTGAGCCCCCTCCTGTTTATTCTGCTCACGTATGATTGTGCAGCTACCCATCCAGGCTGTCATATTATAAAATTTGCAGATGATACAACGGTGGTGGGATGCATCACAAACAATGATGAGTCCAGCTACAGGCAGGAGGTGGAACACCTGGAGAGCTGGTGCAAAGAGAATAATCGTCACATCAATGTGAAGAAGACAAAAGAGATGATTGTGGATTTCAGAAGGAATAAATACACATAATGAACACACACCCTGAACATAAGAGGATCTGCAGTGGAAGTGGTCTCCAGCTACAAGTACTTGGGTGTGCACCTGAATGACAACCTCAGCTGGAGCAACAACACCACCAGCCTGATCAAGAAAGCTCATTAGAGACTCTACTTCCTCAGACAGCTGAGGCGAACTGGACTGGGAAGCTCAGTCCTCACCTTCTCCTACAGGTGTGCAGTGGAGAGCATCCTGTGCTCCAGCATGAACATGTGGCATGGAGGCTGCACAGCTGCAGAAAGAAAAGCTTTGCAGAGAGTGGTGAAGGCTGCACAGAAGTCTGATGGAGTCAGTCTCCCCACCATCACAGACATCTACACCTCCAGATGCAGGAAGAGGGCCACCTGCATCGTGAAGGACCCCACTCCCCTCAGGAAGGAGGTTGAGGAGCATTAAGTGTAGAACCACTAGAGTGAGGAACAGCTTCTACCCTGAAGCTGTTAGACTCATGAATCTCTAACCAGAATAATCACTGTGAGAAATCCTATCATGTTGCTGCTGATCTGTTTCAATGTTGCTGCTGATCTGTTTCATGTTGCTGCTGATCTCTTTCATGTTGATGTGTTCATGCGTGCTCATCTGCTCACATAGACTCATGCTCATGTTCGTGCTGCTGTTCTATGTAATGTTTTTATGCTATTAGTGCTTACTATATTTTAGTTGATGTTTTTCTTAGTTCATATTTTAGATGTTATCATTGGTTTTCTTTCACATTTTATTGATGGATGTAACTGGGTTCTTGTGTACATAGTATCGTTCCACCACATGTGCCACATGTGGTGCAAATGACCTTAAAGAATCTCTCTGACACTGATTTGTACATCAATGGGACACACATTGGATGCAATGAGGGGTTCACTGTCTTGCCCATGGACACTTCGGGATGTGACTGCTGGTGGATTCGAATCCCCAACTCTTGCATTGCAGGATGACTGCTCTAACCACTCAGCCACACTCACCCGACAAATGCAATGTTGCAGTTACTGTAAACCACAGGACGAAAAGTGGGCTGGCCAAGAAAAGTTGAAGTTCTTGAATATAATTCATGTGTAAATTCCATCCATTCATTATTTTTACCTGCTTCTTCCTTTTTGGGTCGCGGAGGTCACTGATGCCCATATCCAGCTATACGTGCAAGAGGCATGGACATCCTGGACGTGTCTCCAGTCCATCACAGGGACATGGAGACAAATGACACAATCAGTCACTCTCTCACTCACACCTAGGGACAATTTAGAGTTACCAGTTATATTAACGTGCATGTTTTTGGTCTGTGGGAGGAAACTGGAGTACCCGGTGAAAACCCACTCATGCACAGAGAGAGCATGCAGACTCCACCCAGGAAGGCCCCTGGCTAGGGATTTGAACAAGGGTAACCTGCTCGCTGAGAGATTGCAACTCTACCAATTGTGTTACCATGCTACCTGTTATTAAAAATTGCTGTTCTAACATAAAATATTATGGGAGCTGGCATTTGCCACAAGTGTTTGTTTTTTTCTTTATTGCCCTTGACATTTTACTTACAAACATATTGTATTTAACCTACTTTTTTCCACCAAAATTCATAAAGTGAAACATAAATTCTCAAAGCGTAATTTTCCTGTGAGGCTCACAAGATAAGATCAGTTGCATCTTGCTCATTTTAGATTTTTTTTGTTGCATATTTAGTAAACTCTTATGTCCAAGATAATAACACAGTATATTCACATGAACAATCTACAAATTAAACAGGTGCAGTGTGTGCTCACAGCTTTTCCACAACATGAAAAGTGGCAAAGAGAGGGGAAACACGGCTACATTTGAATGGCAATTTTACACAGGAGTCATAAAAAGCTCAACAAAAATATATTGTTGAGCTAAAAATGTAACTTTTTTTAAGTAATACATTTCTAAGAAGGGGGTTCTTCATATGGGAAAAAAGCTCAGCAGGAAAAAAAAGCAATTGAGTTAGACTGTCAACTAAGATCCACTGCAGCCCAATGACACACGGATACATCTATTTAACTATTTTCATCATTGTATCATGTTGGGTCATCAGAATAATTTTTATAGCTTAATCTGAATGCACTTTCTGAAAGAGCCCATTTTATTATTCTTTAAGCATGGGCTCAATCTCTGGAGAATGACTCCAGTGACTCATCGGCTCCTACAATCCCAGGGCACTGTGGCCAAAAGCTGAGGCCATGACGCCATCTGTTTATTTCATCATTAATGGGAACAGTGACGTCTAAAGGTCAGCGGTCGTCTGAAAAAAAAAAAAAAAAAGAAATCAGGATCTGTAAACATTAAAAATCCCCTTTATGTGCAACCTCGTCATCTTCAGACGTTCAAATCATATAACAGTCCATACACCTTTATCTTCCTCCTATGTGTTTCATTTACTTTATTATACTCTTATAATGTTATTTCACTCAAGATTCACCAAGAGAGCTAGTAGTGTTTGCCTGCTACAAAATATTAATGAAACTAAAGTAATTTAAAATCGATTATCGCAATAACTTTAAAAGAATTGTGCCAATTTTTTTCTAAAGTGGGGTTTTGTAGAGTAGTTTTGAGTAATCAGTATCTTACGTGCAGTAGAGAGCAGTCACATATCTCAGGAAGAAGTTCCATGCTGCTTCAACTGAAGGATTTGGTCTTTTTTAACTGTCAGTTTTACAGTGGATATCTACATTGAAGACTGAAGACATAAGAAAATATCTGCACAGAATTTTCTGTTCAAACTCTTATTGTCTTTGGTTGGACCACAATCCACTGGGTCAGGATTAATGTGTATTGATGTGTAACATCAGTAAACTGTGTGCAGTCAGAATAACCATCTGGTATGGAAAGGTAATGTAGCGTAAAAGCCCACAGAATAGTGTTTGCCTTAATGGCTCCAATATGTTAGACATTTGAGTTGTTTTAAATTGTGGAAATACAAACTTGATGGAGCCCAGGTTTAAATATTTGTTTGCTTCACTTTTCTGTGTTAAATCCTTCAGGATTTTGCTAATTCAGAACCCTCTGACTTTGTCTAGTGCAGGTAAGATTTTGTCTATTCATAGCAGTCTTCCGGTCTCATCTGACTACCAGAGATAAGCAGCTTTACAAACATTAAATCAACATGCAGCAATTCATTCTTTAATAAAATTTAAAAAGTGTTAGCACAACAACAGCCGAGCAGTTTTAATGAACACTAACATCAGCTGCAGCTTTATGATTTTAGGCTGTTGTGTTTTTAATGCTTTTGCTCAAAAATAGTCATGTCCACAGCACTGAATAAGTTTCTGTACTCACCCCAAGTCCATCAGGTAAAAACCCTTCTAACAGAAAAGAGGCGTCAGGAATAAAGATGCGTCTCATGGGTGATCCTGCTGTCATTTCTGCTGGCCGTGGACCTTTACTGTACATTCATTCGTTTGCACAGATCTAATAGATCTACATGAATGTGAAGGCAAGTTTTTTGGTAGCTGAGCTCACTCGTGCACAATTTGCACTTTACAATCATTTCAAAATAAACTACAATATCAGAAATAGACACTGTTTGAAAACAATTTGACAGAGGCCGGTTTAAAGCAAACTTAAAAATATATACATAAACAGAAATTGCACATTTTAAATGATCTTTTAATATTTGAAAATTGCTGCTAATCCCTGCCCACAATCAAATATTTTTTTTTCTTAAACCAATTAACAGAAATTGTATGACAAACTAGAAAAGCTATAATAATGCTGTTGCTGCAGGAGAATGCCTCTGATATTTTTACAAAAACATCTTAATCCACTCTTGTCAGCTATGAACAAGTAAACAAGTCTGCATAGGTTCATGGGGACTGTGGTTTCTGAATAAATGGGATAATCCTTGTTTGGACTTGCTATTCAAATGCTAGCCTCAAATTTAATTAAAAAAATAGTGCCAAGTATGTGATTTTATTTTATTCCAAAACGTTATCCATACTTGCTGATTGCTGTAATGAATTATGTCTCATAGTAAAGGTTAAACTGTTTCCTCATCATGTCACTGAGTTCAGTTGTGTTTAAAGGTTCTGCAGTAATTGAACAAAGTCCTGCAAGATTTGAGCCTTTTTGCCTTTTGGGAGCTGCCTTTTTATGAACATACAGTGGTGCTTGAAAGTTTGTGAACCTTTCAGAATTTTCTAGATTTCTGCATAAATATGACCTAAAACATCATCAGATATTCACCGAAGTTCTAAAAGTAGATAAAGAGAACCCAGTTAAACAAATGAGAATAAAATATTATACTTGGTCCTTTATTTATTGAGGATCCAATATTACATTTTTGTGAGTGGCAAAAGTATGTGAACCTTTGCTTTCAGTATCTGGTGTGACACCACCCCCCCCCCCCCCCCCCCCCCCCCCCCCCCCCCCCGCATGCAGCAATAACTGCATCTAAACATTTCCAGTAACTGTTGATCAGTCCTGCACACCGGCTTGGAGAAATTTTATCTCATACTTTTGTACAGAACAACTTGAACTCTGTGTGTTTGTGGTTTCCTCACATTAACTGCTGCTTCAGGTCCTTCCACAACATCTGGATTGGATTAAGGTCAGGACTTTGACTTGGCCATTCCAAAACATAAACTTTATTCTTCTTGAACCATTCTTTGGCAGAACTACTTGTGAGCTTAGGGTCATTGTGACTGCATGACCCACCTTCTCTTGAGATTAAGTTCATGGTCAGATGTCTTGATATTTTCCTCTAGAATTCTCTGATACAATTCAGAATTCATTGTTCCATCAATGATGGCAAGCTGTCATGGCCCAGATGCAGCAAAACGGGCCCAAACCATGATACTACCATGGTACCACCACCCATGTTTCACAGGTGAGATAAGGTTCTTCTGTAGGAATGCAGTTTTTTTCTTTTTCCAGACATAACACTTTGCATCTAAATCAAAAAGTTGTATTTTGGTCTCATCCATCCACAAAACATTCTTCCAGCAGTCTTCTGGCTTGTCCACGTGATCTTTAGCAAACTGCAGATGAGCAGCTATGTTCTTTTTGCAGAGCAGTGGCTTCCTCCTTCAACCCTGCCATGACCACCATTGTTGTTCAGTGTTCTCCTGATGGTGAACTCATGAATATTAACATTAGTAAATGTGAGGGAGGACTTCAGTTGCTTAGAAGTTACCCTGGGGTCCTTTGTGACCTTTACAGAAACATTCACATACATAAAAGCCAGTGAAGAGCAGACTTTGATCGATCCCTGTTCTTTAAATCAAACAGGGTGCCCACTCACACCTGATCATCCCACTGATTGAAAAGACCTGAACTTCAAATTAACTGCTAATCCTAGAGGTTCACATACTTTGCCACTCACAAATATACAATGTTATTTTATTCAATAAATAAAGGATCATGTATAATATTTTTGTCTCATATGTTTAACTGGGTTTATCTATTCTTAGGACTTGTGAAAATCTGATGGTTTTAGGTCATAATTATGCAGAAATATAGAAAATTCTAATGGCTTCAAAAACTTTCAAACACCACTCTAAATTAAACTCTCAAAATAATTATTTTTAACTTGTGCTGAAACCAATGCCACAGAACTGAGACTGTTTAAGAAAACAGCGGCCCTGTTTGGCTTTGTTGTGGTTTTTAAAATAAAGTTACTGCTAAGTAATATGCATACAAGGATTTTTTATTTTTTTTTGGTTTGTTTTTTTGGTAATTATCATTTTCAAAGTAAAGAAAATGTTCATCTTTCTGCTTTTGGATAACTTTGATTAACACACTGACAAACATGAATCAAAGCATCATAGACAGGGGAAGCATCAAACCAGATTATTTGGGGCAGTCAAAAGAACAGAATTGCTGAGAAAACCTTTAGCACATAGTTCAACAACAACTCCCAAGAGGCAATGCTGTTAAAATCACCCACTCTCTGGGTAGGCAGAGAAATACCACTTTGTAGATGTGTGGAAAATCTGTATTTCAATTAACTGCATGTTTCTAAAAGTATTAATCACAGCACACTGTTGCAAAACCCAGTGGAATTATTACATAAACCCATGGGACTTATACACTGCTGAGGCTTCCACTGACAGAACAGAAATTTATAGTTCAAGAAAATACGTATGGGACCTGAAGCTCCAACAATTTTTCTAATCTGTGGTGCTTTCAAAGAGTGCCACCAACGTGTGCTGTCAGTAGTTATTCTGCTTCTGCTGCTGACTTTTGTTTGAAGGTAGGACATCAGAGCACCGTTACAGCAGGACTGGCAGCTTGTCGCTACATTTAAATACACAGAATAATATGAAAAAGTTTTTTTTAAAAATGGATTACTTCTGTCTTTTGATGTAAACGTAAAAAAAAGTTAAACTTAAAAAGTAGGGTAACCAGAATATTTGAAACATTTTAGTGTTTCTAGTATGTACATAAAATGGGCATATGGAAGAAATACATATCACTCACCATTGTTTGTGAGTTTTGAACTAAAATCATCTGATGCTGGAAAAAGACAAAGTTGTGGCTGTTTTGGTTAAAGCTTAAAAATAAAGTTAAGCATAGTTGTATGTTGTAAATGTTAGGTTTAAGTCAGTACCCAGATAACATGAACTGAAGGAACAACTCAAAGACTCAGGATGGAAAATAGTGCTTTATTTATAGTAGGATAAATGGTACAGTCACTGGAGGGAGATGGAACCATGGAGAACAAGGGTAGAGGTGAGCAGATCTTGATTATGGTCTCAGGACATAAGCTGATTATGATTTTATTTCTTACTGTAGTTGTGGTAGATTGGTATGTGAATAAGTGTCCAAGGGGTCCAAGAGTGTTGAATATAATGCACAGGGAGTCCAGGAGCATAGGGCAGTGGTAGGAAGGCAAGGGAACAGCTGAGGAGGTCACTAGGAGGTCCAGGAAGATGAGGAGTTCACAGGTAGATCCAGGGAGCTAAAGAAAGTACAGGTCCACAAGGAGATTGGGAGCCACTGGAGTGGAATTTGAACACATGAGAATCAAGGTTAGCATATACAGTATAATACATAGGAGCAAGGCGTGTAATGCAACAGTGTTGAACTGGAGCCTCCTGCAGTCTCTTATACTCCCACCTCTCATTAAGGGCGATGAACTCCGGGTGTGGATGGCTGGTACCATCGAGATCTTGAGCTGAGGAAAAAAGGCTGAACTCCTACAGTAAATTAATCTCAGCTACTACTCATTTACATATTTTAGCTCAGTATATGTAAAAGTAATTGAGTTATAAACAATTTCTGTTGGGTAATTTTTAGTTGTGGTGACCGTTTTGAGTTGAATTGGTTTCAATAAGATAATCTGTTGTTGAGGTTCAGCTTTTGACATTTTTTTTGAAAGTTTCAGTAAAATCTGTTCAGTGATTCATGAGACATTTTGCTAAAAGACAAACAAACTTGACTCAAAACAGTTGATGGCAAAACATTTTAATACCAAGCAATACACCAAAGTCCCCCACTGCTGAAGGATTTGAATAGTGAATGTCTGCAGTTTTGGAGTGTTTTTTTCTGGACTGTATTGAAAATGGAATGTAAGTAAACCTTAATGTTTTTGGTGCAAGTCATTCAAGTCGGTAAGAGTCGGGGCTTAATTTGAGCCGGAACAAAATCCAGGAACTTTCTTATTTTGACAGGGTGTATTCCGGTAACTGTTTGCTTGGATCTGGCAACACTCAGGCCTAATAATAATAAATTTATGAACTAATTTGACAGCCTTGAATGAATAAAACTTATATTGGATATGTAAACTGAAAATAATGACATAAACACTAATTTTAAACATAACAAGCTTCCTAATATCAAATCAGAGCTGTCGCTTTGCATTTCTGCTTCTACTCTTAAAAAAATCTCCATCCCTAAAAGTTCAAAGTCATGGTCAATTTGATTAAAAAACATAAAAACATAATTAAATAGTTTGTACTTTGCATAAGTTCATGCGCTTTTGTGAACAATCTGATGTCCGAATCACTGCAGGAGTTATCTGAACTTTCACTTGAGCTGCTAAAAAAAGATGATAATCTCTGCTCATAAAGCTATTTGTTGTGCAGTCAGAGTGTATGAAGTGATGTTGGAGCGACCAGGAGGTTTTTCTGAATTGAGTAACAGGGAAATTGAGATTAACTCTTTTCTAAGCCAGTGACAAAGTGATAAATATTAGTCAGTTTTTTCTAAATGTTGCCAAAAACTTAGAGCAGCGCTTGTTGTCCCACAGTGCAGAGCAGGGAGAAGGATCAGGAGGCACACATGACCGCGGCGTGGGATATATTAAACAACTTGTAAGGTAGGAAATTATCCTGCACTTAATACACTTATAAATCGCAAATAAAGCATTTAAAAGTAAATTATAAATACGAACTGTTTTCAGTGACAATTTTAGCCTTTTTGGGGGCGTGTTCAAGTGGCCCTAAATTTTAACTCAGGACCTCTGAAAAATCAAGAAAGCATCATTAGTATTTTGTAAGGAAACTCAGTTCTCAAACCTTAGATTCACCAAAATATTGAATAAAAATAGAATAAATGATGACAGTCTTAGATGGGCCAGTAAAATTTTTTGCACGAGTCGCGCCACCTGTCAATCAGTCCAGTATGCACGTCAGCAACTGACCAATCAGCGACCTCAATATGTCCTGAAGTGAATACCCCTTACCTGCAGAGCTGCAGTGGTTTTGCATTATGAATGCTTTGCAGTCAGAGAGATTTTGCTAATATCTGCATTTACATCTTTTGTTTCTTGTTAATCTACTGTAATACATTTTAGTAAAATACACCAGAATGCAGGAAATGGCATCTACAAATTCTCTGGGGGAGAACCCCCAGACCCTCAGTCATGACTTCCCTTTATAAAAATACTGTTCGGCAGAAAAAAAGAGGAAGGAGGCACTACAGCATTGACTTAAGGGCAATGTAGTCCTTATGAGTGGTGATTACAGTACAGTGGAGGCTGAATGAAAGAAATACAAAATGGCAGCTCCTGTCTGAATTACGGTATTATTATTTTTTGTCATTAACTTTTTCACAAGCACATGAACACAGTGATATTACTGTACAGTCCACAATTGTGTGTCTTGTAGAATTTTTGTACAATATTATGGACTGTACATCCACAAAACACAATAGAGTAAGTCTGCAGAAGTCAAACCGCGTAGTAGCAAGGGACTACTGTACCATGTAGTACTCTAAAGCTCTGAACTGTAAACAACATGGTATGTATGTATGTATGTATGTATGTATGTATGTATGTATATATATATATATATATATATATATATATATATATATATATATATACTTAGAGCTTTAGATTCTGAGGTAAACTCCTCTTGGTGAATAAATATCCCATGCAAAATGGTCCAATGCAAAATGGTCCAAAATAACTTTTGCATTAAATGCATGGCAGCATTATATCAATACATACAAAAACACTTTGGAATATTACTTCTTTTTCAGTCCTTGCTGTAAAGTTTAATGAATTTCCGAAATTGTAAACTTGTTGTGCAATGGGCCTGATAAATCAGTGTTAACAGTGCATTCTGGTTATAGTAATGGTAAGTTCTAGAGTGCCTTTGGATAGTCATGTTAGTTACATTAATGAATTGTAACGACGAGGCGACTGACATCTCCAGGTGAGGATGTTAGACTTTCATGTGTGCTTAAGCATCCTTAGTTACAACTGATGGGCAAATCATGTAAGCTTTTAACTTGTAAGGTAAATGTGTAGTGTGGGCAAGCACCTTAAAATGTAAATGAATAAGGAGCAGAAGCAAGAAAGACATTTCTAGCATGTACTAGAGTTTAATCCTAAGTGTAGCTTCTTTTTTAGTGTTCTCTGCAAAATGGAAGCATCCCAGCTTTGACAAAAATGAAGAACCTTGAGTATCATAAAAAAACTTTAAGTGATCAGTCTTTGTTAGGTTTGAACACAGGCACTGTGAAGGCTCTAGAAATTGTTGGTTACGTACTGTAACCCCAGATTCTATGAATAAAGGTGTAGCCCTTTAAGAGCTGTAGCTGGTGGGTTTTATCCCGTCATGCAAAGCATCGCACTGAAAAAAATTTAGTCTACACCCACCTGCTGTGTGGGCCCCACCCGGTCCGTATAAATTACGTTAAGAGCGGGTAATCGGCTCCCAAATAACTTTTTCTTCAGCCATTTAGGAGCCAGTGAGGCCCGACACTTAAAGGGCTACGCCTATACTCATAGAATCTGGGGTTACAGTACGTAACCAACGTTCTATTTCGTATAGGCTTCGCCCTTTAAGGCTGTCGCTGGTGGGTTAAGGGCGAAGCAGATGTAGTCTTCGCCTCACTGGGTCCATTCGAACACCATACGAAGCGGCAGCTTGCCCAAAAACGTCTTGTCACTCAACTCTCCATGTGCGTAATTACGCGTTGCGTAATTATGCGTACCATGCACAGACGCGTGCTGTGTAGCTATGCGTTCTGAGTGCATGAGCACCCCGGAAAGGTTTTCAACAGAAAAGAGGAGAGGCTGAAAAAAGGCTGTGAACAGAGCAGATCCACGGCTTTTCAATATGAACAGATTAATAATAAATGAACTGATTATTAATCAAATCAACTGATTGATGACAGTAGTCATGAACTGATTAATAACCATAGAACAAGAACAACAGTCATAACCTGTGACTGATAACAACATCTCACACTGTAAATGAATGCGGTCAGATGTGAGTTTAAACGAGATTCCATGAAACAACAATATTCATTCTGTTAAGGCACTAAGGACAGAATGTGTCATGGAACAAGCCGTCACATAAGGTAAATAGAAGCGAATAAATGAACAGGATGTTGACCACACGGTCGCAGTGCAAATATCCTGCATTGACATACATTATGCAAAGCAGTCGAAGATTCGATACCTCTGGTCGAATGCACCCTGAGGTTGTCAGGAGGCTCTAAATCTGATGCTCTGTAGGCTTCAGAAATGGCCTCACACAGCCAGTGTGACAGGCGCTGAGTGAATAACGGGCGACATGCAGATGCATCTCTATAATGCACAAACAAATGTTGAGTCTGACGCAATGCCGCCATGCGTGTTACGTAACACGTCAACGCACGTACAGGGCAGAGAAGATGGAAAGATGCTTCTTCTTCTGATTGTGCGGAGGAGGGAAAAAATCCCTCCAACGAAATTGCTCTTGATCTAAAGAGCTTGTGATGTTTTAGGCATAAAACGCTGGATTAGGCCTCAGATCAGCTGAGCTGCCATCAGCCTGAATTCTGAGACATGACGGAGCGACAGAGAGGGCAGATAAATCACTCACCCTCTTAGCGGATGCTAAAGCCAACAGCAGGGCTGTTTTAAGAGACAAGAATTTAATCGGAACCTGATCTAGTGGCTCGAATGGAGCTTTGATCAGGGCTTGCAGGACCAGCGTTAAATCCCACTGTGGAGCAAGTGGGCGTGAAACAGGCTTGCGTCTCTTTACACCTTTTAAAAAACGTTTCATCAGCAGATGATTAAAAGCTGTTCTGTCCCCGAAACAAGGCTGCTCGTCTACTTCTCCTCGGGGAGGAGAACTCACTGGGACGGCAGGAGGTTGGCGTGGCAGGACCCCAGGCAGCCTTAACAAAGGTTGTGCTAGTCAAGCTGGACAACTTCCCTTCTTCGTTCTTCTGATAGTGCTATTTGCTTGCTGAAGAAAAATGGGAGCCGATTACCCGCTCTTAATGTAATTTATACGGACAGGGTGGGGCCCACACAACAGGTGGGCGTGGACTAAATTTTTTCAGTGCGATGCTTTGCATGACGGGATAAAACCCACCAGCGACAGCTCTTAAAGGGCGAAGCCTATACGAAATAGAACATACCTTTGTCAAAGCGTTACAGATGTTAGATACCATAGTCGACTCAACGTTTTTTCTTGTTTGGTTCTCTTAACCACAGGCACCAAACTCAAAGGCCACAGCCAGACACAGCCCTTATTAGAATAGTTTTCGGCCTACCAGAAAATATTTTAAATGTATTTGAACTGAAAAATGTGTGACTGATTAACTCTTAATTGCTTCTTGATTTTGCAGATTTCTCATGGGAATTATTCAACTCAAAGGTTGCAGAAAATAAGCTTGAGATGATTTTGATGTGGGAAAAGCAGCAAATAATTTTTAAATCTAACCAATTAAACTTGCTGACCTGAGCTAATCTGCATCAAAGTGTCAGCTTAAAATAGAATATTTTTAAACATATTTTCTTTCTTTTTCAAAAGTAAATGTTAGTTGGTATATGTTTGAATATTTGAGGGATGTTTTAAGCATATTTTATTGATCTAATAAAAATTATCACTGATAATAAACTAATTATAGAAAGCAATGTATTGGACATAAATTACAATATACAATATGTAACCTATACAAGATACAAAATAATATAAGATACAATATGTATCTTTTAAATAAATCTTTTTTAAATCAAAAGTTATATTTGTTCTAAATTGTATTGTAATATGTCTTGGGGGAAAATATTTATATGTGTATATGTGTTTATTATTATTATTGGACCAGAGCTAAGGACACACATTTATTTTTATTTTGGCTCCCCGTGTAACTAATTTTGACATCCTTGCTGGACTCTTTGGAAAATGAGGTACAAAATAAAACTCAGCAGATGTGTAACTTGTTAAATGCAAAGTTTGACAGCCCTTCTTTACAATGGCTGAGTCTGAGCTCAGTGTAAGATCTGTCCTGACAGCCTCAGAAAAACGATTTGTACTCTTTCTAACAAGTGTTTTCAGCTGTATACTTTCAGTTATTCAGTTTTAGTTGAATCAACCGGCTGCTTCCTCTGGGTTAAGACCTGCTCCTCTCAATAATGTCATGTGTCAGTATGTCGAACAGCTTGAGACAGGGAGCAGCAAAGATTTCTGAGGTTAAGTGAACAAGTCTGGAAATATATTGAAAATATTATACCCCTCAGTACAGTAATAGCTTTCTAAATGTGAAAGACCCCACACACTCCTTTCTACCAACGTACTAACTTATACTTGTACTATAAGTCTGAACAGAAAACACTGAACCTTGTTCTCAGTGAAGAAATCCAAACACGTTGAAAGAGCAATTATAGCTGCAATGTATGCTAAATGAACCCCCAAATTAATCATTTATTTACTTAAAATGGATTTTGATTACATGGGTGATTTCAGTAAAGATTTGGTTTCATCGGTAATTACGTTTTGAGAATTATTGCTTAACCGATCCCTTGGTTTTTTAAAAAAATTTCCTCATTTTAACAGGAGATACGAATAGTCTACCAGAAAGGTACAATTATCCTCTGAAAGCTCTCTAAAAGCTCACAAAAGCACATCTTTCTCTATCTATCCATTATCCCCAACACAGGCAATGTCTGACAGCATTTTCCTTGAGAAACAAACTGTTTACTCCCTCGGGGAGTGGTAGCAGATTTTATCATTTGATCTATAACCTGATGCAAAGCTTGCAACCTCAGTGCAACCTAATGCAACAAACAAAACAAAGCTGTTTGAGAGACCACATACAGAACTTCTTTTAATCTCTCTAACAGGAGTCAACTGGACAACCAGAAAGTACACTTTGACTCAGTGGTATCACTTGTAACTGAGACAAACCTCTGATCATCAACACAATGCCTTTTAAATGCAAATAAAGAGCCTCCACACATTTGATGTAAGCCAGGTCAAGATGAGAAAGCAGGTTAAACCTCATCAACGCTTTCTTTGGGATGATGAACAGGTGGAGACACTTGCTCTATTGGTGCTTAAGGCAATAAAACCCACTTGGATGTCAAGTAGCAGGATGTTCTTGCTACTTTAGTGGCTGACAATGGCCTTGAGTGTCAATTCCTGCATTTCGATAAGTGCGTACGTCAATCCTGTGCCTCCTTTTAGCACACAGCACCATCCCTGTGGAAGCTCTGACATATACAAGTGTCTTTTTGACACATTAACTGAGCATGAATGGTGCATAGATTAAACAAGTACAATTCTGTGCACTCTATATTCACAGTCATGGACTATAGTATCATTAACAGTCAAGAAGCAACGTTTCAAATTTCACATGCATATATTGCCTCCAGATATCAATATACAACACAAATTGATTCCGATAAATAAGAATATTGTTGTTTTATATTTTATATTCAAATATGCTTCTCTTTACCTTCTTTCTATTTTCTCAACAGGATTATTTTTGTCATGTTCTTTAATAGCTGTGACAAAAAAAAACAGAATAAGCTGATTCATACTCACAAGGTATGAAATATTTAGGATACTGTATAACATGAATACACCTTGTATGTGTAAAAACAACTTGTAGCTAGTCTTAATCTTCCACTTGGACTGTTCCACTTCATTTCAAACTTTGGCCCTTTACCAGAGGCCTTGGAGTTTGAAGGTTATGTGCAGTATCTTAGCTGTTCCTAGGAATGTGTTCTTCTGGACAGAGATCTGAGGCTGTTCCTGGGCTCTATTGGAGGTATTCTTCCAGTTTGGGAGTCACAGCACCAAGTACTCCAATGACCACTGGGACTACTGAATCTTTGACTCCCCACAGCTTCTGTATTTCTTCTTGCAGCTCTTGGTATGTCTCCAGCTGCTCCTTCTTCTTGATGTTACAGTCTCTTTGGATTGCTACATCTATCATCACTGTCTTCTTCTCTGGCTTGTTGATCACCACAATATTTGGTTGGTTAGTTATCACCTGTTTGTCAGTTTGGATCTGGAAGTCCCACAGTATTTTAGCCCTTCCATTCTCCACCACCCTTAGTCGAGTCTCCCACTTTGACTGTAGGGCCTCCAGTCCATACTCGACACAGATGTTCCTGTATATTATTCAAGCCACTTGGTTATGGTTCTCCATATATGCTTTGCCTGCCTGGATCTTACAACTTGCTATTGTGGGAGTTCTAGGTCCACCAGCCACTCACTCACTCATCAGCTGCAGTCAATCCTAATCAGCCACCACTCCACACCTGTTCCTGGTTTGGAGGACTACTCTGCCTGCGTATAAGAGCCTTTGCCAGACATGCCTCCAGAGTTAGGACATTATCATACTTATGGTAAAGTGCATGTCCAGCCACTAAATCTGTTTGAAGCGATTCTTTAATCCCAATACCTTGTTTTTGATCTCCTGCAGAGATAATCCTGTCTGCCTCAGATGACCTGCTCCTCGCTCTCTCAACCAATACTCAACTTGCTTCACTGCAAAGATCATCTGGAACCCTCTGACCTATTCTCTCTGGATCTGGCTACAAGAAACATTGCAGTAAGAGCAAGAACCTCACCATAAATTGATCATTTACTTTCTGAAGATTTTCCCAGACACTCACACACTGCTCTCACCCACCTGGAACAGAAGGACTCCCACGTCTGTAGGCTCTTTGTGGACTTCACGTCTGCCTAAAACACCATGATCCCCCAAACCCTGATGGACACACTACTCAAATTAGGACTAAACCCATCCATTTGCAACTGGGTACTAGACGTCTTAACAAACAGACTGCAGTCAATGAGGATCCACAACTTCAGGGATGTGTGTTGAGCCCCCTCCTGTTTACTCTGCTCACGTATGATTGTGCAGCTACCCATCCAGGCTGTCACATTGTAAAGTTTGCAGATGATACAGCGGTGGTGGGATGCATCACAAACAATGATGAGTCCAGCTACAGGCAAGAGGTGGAACACCTGGAGAGCTGGTGCAAAGCGAATAACATTCACATCAATGTGAAGAAGACAAAAGAATTGATTGTGGACTTCAGAAGGAACAAAAACATCTACACCCCCCTGAACATAAGACGATCTGCGGTGGAAGTGGTCTCCAGCTACAAGTACTTGGGTGTACACATGAATGACAACCTCAGCTGGAGCAACAACACCACCAGCCTGATCAAGAAAGCTCATCAGAGACTTTACTTCCTCAGACGGCTGAGACGAGCTGGTCTGGGAAGCTCAGTCCGCACCTCGTTCTACGGGTGTGCAGTGGAGAGCATCCTGTGCTTCAGCATCAACGTGTGGCATGGAGGCTGCACAGCTGCAGAAAGAAAAGCTTTGCAGAGAGTGGTGAAGGCTGCACAGAAGTCTGTCGGAGTCAGCCTCCCCACCATCACAGACATCTACACCTCCAGATGCAGGAAGAGGGCTACCTGCATCATGAAGGACCTCACTCACCCAGCACACACACTTTTTGCCCCACTCCCCTCAGGAAGGAGGTTGAGAAGCATTAAGTGTAGAACCACTAGACTGAGGAACAGCTTCTACCCTGCGGCCATTAGACTCATGAATCTCTAACCAGTATAATCACTGTGAAAAAAAATCACATCATGTTGCTGCTGATCTGTTTCATGTTGCTGTTTTCATGTGTGCTCATCTGCTCACACAGACTCATGTTCATGCTGCTGTTTGACATAATGTTTTTATGCCACTAGTGCTTAGTGTATTATTTTGCTGATGTTTTTCTTAGTTAATATCTTAGATCTTATTACTGTTTTTCTTTTACATTTTATTGTTGGATGTAACTGGGACCCTGTGTACATAATCTCCTTCCGCCACATGTACCAAATGAGATGTGAATGACAAATAAATTTCTCTGACTCTGATTTGCAGTGTGTTTCTGTTAAAAATGATAAATTTAGTTTTGTCTGTGTTCAAAATCAGATGTAGACTAGTTGAAAGCCTGTTGGATCCAAGTGAAACTGGCCTGCAATGAAGTGAGGGCAATAGGCAGGGAGGGACTCGATGTATGGCTTATCACCTACTGCCAGGGTAATGTTATATAAATATTGAAAAGAGTAGGCCCCAGAATGCTTCTTTGTGAAACACCATTAGATAGGGGTAATTTGAGCCGGATCCTGCAGGAACAATATCCGGGAACTCTCATTTTGACAGGCTGTGCTTCGGCAACTCTTTACTCGGATCCAGAAACTCAAATCTCCGCCCCTAAAGGTCCAAAGTCATTGTGCATTTTTATTTTGATTATTTACTAAAGATACAATGAAAGGAGACATTGCCCAGTCTGTGGAGTGGATGTTCCAGCTCGCTCACACGCCCCTGTCCGGGCTGGGAGGAGCAGGAGAGGAGGCAAGAGGTGTAGGGACAGAGTGACTGGATGGTCGCATTTACACACGGAGGCGCTGCGCGGAGTCCTTCTCTCCTCCTACTCTCCAAACATTGAAATTTTGAACACTGAAAAACACCCTTTCTCCCCTTCTTTCAGACCCCCCAATTACTTGAGTGTGTGCGTGTGGGGGGTGGGGGGGTCCAGCTCACATGAAGCTGCTGAATTGATCCGTTCAACAACAGAAATGATCATTTATTCAACAGAATAAACAAGAAAATGTATATCATGTTCATGGATGAAAAGCTTGAGTGTCTGTTACAGCACAGTGTCTGAGATGTGGATGGCATGTCCCACAAGGATTTAAGCGTCTTCATCCAACACATTCAGCGGCGTGCCCTGCAGACAGTGCATGCACAGCGTCTCCAGATAGCTCTACACAGCACATGCACAACTGCTGATGTGTCTGAACGCCTGCATACATTTCAGACATAATAAATAAAAAAAAGCTTACAGTAAAAAAAAAAAAAAAAAAAAAAAAATACAACTAGAGAAATGTCTGATGTGTTATTCATTTTGCATCACGTATCAAAACAACGGCACTAATGTGCCAAAATAATAGGGAACAAAATGTTTAAAAAAACAGTCCAATTTACTTTCATAAAATAAATGGATGGATGGATGAATTGTCTGACAACCGAGAATTGAAGCCTTCTGGTGCTTGAAAAGGTGCCACTTCAAGATTGGAGCAGGAGCAGAGAAGAGTTCAGCTCAGAACTGTGAAGTGAGGTGAGGGGGTGTGGGAGAGGGGTTAGGACACCTGACAGAATTGGAGCTGCTCTATTCACACACAGTCTGCTGTTGCTTTCCAAAATAGTAATTTAATCAAGTGTTTACAAATGTAGGTAAATGTTGATGTTTAACAACCCGTTATACACCAGAATGCAGAAATGGCATCTCTGTTATTCAAAATTTTCTGTGGGAGGACCCACAAACCCTCAGCCCCACCCCGACCCCCACCCTCACTCCCCGGCCTGTCCGCTGTTCCGACATCAATCAGTTTACAAATTAAGCCCTGTAGATAGGGTCAAGGGAGCAGACAGAAGACCATCTATCCAAATTGTAGGGAGCCTGTAAGCAATCGCAACAATATCCATTAAACTAAGCTAAACAGCTTTCCAAGAGTCTTATGTTCTTTAGCTTGTCTAGTAGTAATTTATGGTTCATGGAATCAAAAACCTTTGATAATTAACAAATGCAGATACACAGTACTAATTGTTACCATGATGTAATAAAAGACTGTGTAGCAGTGACACAGCAATGTTCACATCTGAAGCCTGAATGAAACTTATTAATAATGTTGAGACTCAAAATGGTACAGGAGCTGTTTGTTGATCAGCTTCTGCAATATTCTGGAGAGACAGGGCAAGATCAGGTCGCTCTTGTAAATGAGTCCCCGAGGCTCTATGGGATTAACCTGTCTAAATAAAGGTTGGATGAATGAATGAAAAAAGATGGAGATGGGTCTGTAGCAATTTATATCAGAGTTATCACCACCTTTAAGAAGTGGGGTGACAGTACCAGGCTTCCAGCCCTGGGGAAGAGCACCAAATTGAATTGAGTGATTAAAAATACAGGAGATAGGTGCTAAAATGATTTGATCTCCTAATTTAAAATAATGGAGATCTTATGCATCCAGCGGATTTATGGGTGTCCAGATTGAACAGTTCACCAAGAAACTCAGACTCCTGTATGGGGTTAAATGAAAAATTTGGGAACCCTTTGGCAGGATTCTGAGACAAACCTACCATGTTGGCAGAAATTTCCTGATTCTTGACTTTCCTCTGTTCTTCTCAGTGTTCTGTTCTGGTCCCGTCTGTCTGCTCCAAATGAATTTAAAAACAGAATATCTCCATTAATGGTTTCAGCAGGCTTCACTGCAGCTATTCCTAGGTTTGAGCTCACGTCAGGTTTAGGTAGAGGTCATATCAATGCACTAAAACCAGCCAAATGTGTCCACGGGGCAGAAAATCAAACACCCCAAATGAAACTCTATTGGACCTGCCTGTTCGGATCACTGGCTGATCGTTCGGATACGCTTGAAGATTGCAGGTCTTTGAACGGTACTGCCTGAGGATGAGGATGAATGACCAAAAAAAATAAAAAATCCCACTTACAATTGTCAAAATGTTTAAAAATACACAAAACAAAACACACCAAACAGAGTAAAAAAATAATTGACATTATATTAGGAACTACTTTGTGGGGTGATTACTTTATTATTTAGGTGGTGAAAAAAACTTTTTTTTTTTAAACAGCTGCATTACATGTGAACAATTGAGTGTTCTCCTAAATTCAAGGATTCACTGTGTCTTTACTGTCATTCACATCACATGTGGTACATGAGGTGGAACGAAACTACAGTATGTACACATGGTCCCAGTTACATCCAACAAAAATACAAATTGTAAAGAAAAACAGTAGTAAGATCCAAGACATGAACTAAGAAATATGCTAAACTATAATAACTAAGAATACAGTAAGCACTAATAGTACAAAACAATGCGCCAAACAACAGCAGCCCGAACTTGAGTCTGTGTGAGCAGATGAGGACAAATGAACACAGCAGCATGAGATCAGCATCATGGATAGTCAGCAGCACATATCAGCAACCAAGTGACATTACAGTGATATTTTTTCACAGTGATTTTTTTCCACAGTAATTTTCAGTGATAATCCTGACTAGGGATTCATGAGTCTAACAGTTTCAAGGTAGAAGCTGTTCCTCGGCCTATTGGTTCTGCACTTAATGCTCCTCAACCTTCTGCCTGAGGGGAGTGGAGCAAAAAGTGTGTGTGCTGGGTGAGTGGGGTCCTTCATGATGCAGGTGGCCCTCTTCCTTCATCTGCAGGTGTAAATGTATGTGATGGTGGGGAGGCTGACTCCAACAGTCTTCTGTGCAGCCTTCACCACTCTCTGCAAAGCTTTTCTTTTTGCAGCTGTGCAGCCTCCATGCCACACATTGATGCTGGAGCACAGGATGCTCTCCACTGCACACCTGTAGAAGGAGGTGAGGACTGAGCTTCCCAGTCCAGCTCGTCTCAGCCGCCTGAGGAAGTAGAGTCTCTTCCCATTGAGACAGCCCCAGAAAACCTCCAAAGAGAGGCACCTGGGAAGCGTTTCCATCAGACGTTGGAACCAGCTTAACTGACTACTTCTGATTTGAAAGAGTTCCGGCTTTATTCCATGCTCCGGCTGAAAGGCAGACCTTCACACATTTTAAAGGCTGAGGCTGACCACTCTACAGAGCAAGCCCTTTAGTGTATATATATATATATATATATATATATATATATATATATATATATATAT
>NC_056500.1:36733740-36754490 GCF_014905685.2 Nematolebias whitei
TATATATATATATATATATATATATATATATATATATATATATATATGTATATGTATATGTGTATATTAGGGCTTTAACAGACTACTCGAGTAATCTACACATCGCTTCCTAGGACATCTATCGAGGTTTTTAATTTCATGTTGAGTATTCGTGGTGACGTCATTACGCCACCGTTACGTCATCGTGTCATGTGTCATGTGATCCGCACCGGGCACGGGTTACAAAATGGATTCCTCCAAGCAGACGGATGGAGCAAAGCAGACCCAGTCCTGACAAACAGGTAGAAATGCATCAATAGGGTGGAAATATTTCACTAAAGATTAATCTTCTGGTTCAACTATCGTAAGGAAACAGAAAATTAATAAACTTCCTGACTGTTTGGAGCTCGTTGCGAACTGGTGTTACACCATATTTTGTGACCATATGGGGCGGTGTTGCATGCTCTGTTGCAGGTCATAGAATATAGTGTAACACCGGGTCCAATCGACCGAACCAGAACCAGCTTTCTCTGACCTTGTTTCACAAACAAAAGGCAAAAAATATTAATCTCTGAACCTATAAAAAAATCTATAACCATATTAACCTCTAAAACTAAACTTAATGTGCACCACAGCTGGCGGTGGTGTGGGGTGGTCGACCCCCACCCTGTTTTTAGTTTCGTTTTTGACGTGCTGCACGTTTCTTCACGTTTGCAGCTTAATAATAAAAACCAATAGTTTAGTTTTTCCTGTGACTTATTTGCTGTATGATAAATCGTAGGAGCATAATATATGCTCCCAATTTTTTGTTGGTCTTTTTTTTTTTGTAAATAATTACCTTTTTTGCGTTTTATTTATTTATTTATTTTTGTTTCTTTAGATCCTATGATGTCATCAAGTATTCGAGTTCTACTCGAATTTTATTATGTTAATGTCGAGTTTAAAAATTATGTAGTCTTTCAACCCATAGTTGTTGCCCCAGCTGAGGTTGTCATTCAGGTGTACACCCAAGTACTTGTAGCTAGAGACCACGTCTACCACAGATACTCCTATGTTCAGGGAGGTATGTGTGTTTATTCCATCTGAAGTCCACAACCATCCCCTTCATCTTCTTCACATTGATGTGAAGGTTGTTCTTCCTGCACCAGCCCTCCAGGTGTTCCACCTCCTGCCTGTAGCTGGACTCATCATTGTTTTTGATACATCCAACCACCACTGTATTATCTGCAAACTTTACAATATGACAGCCTGGATGGGTCGATGCGCAGTCATACGTTAGCAGAGTGAACAGGAGGGGGCTCAACACACAGCCCTGGGGGAAGCCAGTGTGGAGGGTTATGCTGGAGGAGGAGAAGTTGTGGATCCTCATAGACTGTGGTCTGTTGGTTAATGGTGGTGATTGTGGAGAATCTCTGAATTGTGAAATTACTGAACTGAAGATCTAAAGTAGAAAAATGCCCTCTGGATAGATTCTTCTTTGTTGAAATGCTTTGTCGTTTGTCGTTTTGTATTTTATCTCATCTTTTATAAAAAAAAAAAATTGTTTAGTCTGAGGAGCAGACTGAAGGAGTGTTTTGGTAAAAAGACAAATGTTTCAACAAAGAAGAATCTGTCCAGAGAATCTGATTCAACCATGTTGTATTTATCTACCTGAATTATTGAACATGCATCAGAACATTGAACTGAATATTTCTGGGCTTTTAAACTAGTACATTTTGTGTGTTTATTGGAATGAATGATGGTCTATGGCATATGTGTCAAACACAAGGCCCAGGGGCCAAATGTGGCCCTCCTTAACATCTTATCTGTCTCTCAAAATGTTATTTTAAATGTAAAATACAAAGCACTTTTATCACTTTTTTTCAGTAATCTTTGATTATGATGTCAAAAATGCAACAAAAAATGTTGAATGAGTCAAGTCAAGTCAAGTCAACTTTATTTATAGAGCACATTTAAAACAGAACCTGTTATCAAAGTGCTTAACAACAACAACAATCAATGAGTAAATTAAAGAGAAAAATATATAAACATATATATAAAATACACTAATAATAATAACTGAATAATTAATAAAAAGCATTTAAAACATAGGGTCACAGATTAAAAATCACTAGATCAATTTACACTGTATGAAATGCCTGCAAGAACAGATGTGTTTTTAGCAGGGATTTGAAGTGAGGAAGGGAGGTGGCCTGCCTGATGTTGGGGGGCAGGTTGTTCCAGAGTTTGGGGCCCATGACTGAAAAAGCCCGATCTCCTCTGAGCTTCAGTCTTGTTTTTGGAACAGCCAAAAGCAGCTGATCGGATGATCTCAGGGCTCGAGAGGGAACGTAAGGTTCCAGAAGCTCAGAGAGGTAAAGGGGTGAGAGGCCATTTAGGCATTTGAAGGTCAACAGAAGAATTTTTAAAACTATCCTCGTACCAACAGGGAGCCAGTGAAGGGAGGACAGAACTGGTGTAATATGTTTAGACCTACGAGTTCCGGTTAAAAGCCGAGCTGCAACATTCTGGACGAGCTGAAGACGTGAGATGGAGGCCTGGCTGATCCCAGCATACAGTGCGTTGCAATAGTTCAATCGGGTTGTGACAAAGGCGTGGACTAGTTTCTCAAGGTCAGGTCTGGACAACACTGGCTTGAGCTTAGCTACCTGTCTTAGTTGGAAGAAGCTTTTCTGCAGAACAGAGTTGATTTGTTTGTCAAACTTGAAATCAGAGTCTAAAACCATCCCGAGATTTTTACCAGACTGCTTCAGATATGGCTGAAGAGAGTCCAGGTTGACAGGATCAGTGGTGGCCGTTGAGTTAGGGCTAAAAACAATGACTTCAGTTTTGTCATTGTTAAAACTTAAGAAATTTGAAGCCATCCAGGCCTTAATATCGTCCAGACATTTTAACAGAGGGTGAATGGAGCAAACACTTGCTGGTTTCACAGGCAGGTAGATCTGGCAGTCATCAGCATAGCAATGGATTGAAAGACCATGTTTCCTCAGGATGGACCCCAGTGGGAGCAAATAAAGTGAGAACAGAAGGGGTCCAAGAATCGAACCCTGTGGGACCCCACATGAAAGAGGTAATGAGGCGTATACATTATTACCAACCTTGACACAGAAACTCCTGCCACTCAGGTATGAGCGGAACCATTCTAATGCAGCACCTGTGATCCCCACCCACTTTTCCAGCCGTGATATAAGGATACTGTGGTCAACAGTATCAAAAGCAGCAGTAAGGTCCAGGAGCACAAGTACTACAAATTGACCAGAATCGTTTGAGATCATAATATCGTTACAAACCCTTACTAATGCTGTTTCAATGCTGTGGAGTTGCTTAAAACCAGATTGAAAATGTTCAAAATTCTGTTCTCATTCAAAAACTTGTTTAATTGAATGAAAACTATTTTTTCCATGTTTTTGGACAGGAAGGGAAGTTTTGAGATTGGTCTGAAATTTGAGCAAGTCGAAGGGTCAAGTCCTGGTTTCTTAATTAACGGATGAACTACTGCATGTTTGAAAACATCGGGAACCACACTTGTCACAATACTACTATTTACAATAGTAAGAACAGAGGGTCCAATCGTGGGTAGAACTTGTTTGAAAAACGGCGCAGGAATGGGGTCAGCGGTGGAACCGGAGGGTTTCATCTGACCAACAACTTTGTTCAGAAATGGGAGTGAAATGGGTTTAAACTGTTTGAAGACAGCTGATCAAGGGACAAAGACAGAAGGGTCACTTGTGGACTGGGGGATGGATGACCTAATCAACTTTACCTTATCAGCAAAGAATCTAGTAAAGTTGTTGCAGATGTCAACAGAGGCCTCCATGCTAGCAGACCGAGGCACGTTAAAAATGGAATTTACGGTATTAAAAAAACACGGGGATTATGACTGTTTGAAGCAATGATTTGGGATAAGCATTTGTTCTTTTCAGATTTAACGATGCTCTGATAATCTTTCAAACATGTTTTTAACATAATAAAAGAAAACTGTAATTTGTCCTTTTTCCACTTACGCTCAGCTCTCCTGCATAGACGTTTGGCCGCTCGAGTGGTCGCGTTCAACCAGGGGTGTGGTGCCCGCTTTGGTCACCTGATTTTTAGCGGGGCCACGAGGTCTAAAATCTTAGAGCAGGTTGCATCATGCCTACTGAGCAGCTCCTGCGTACCAATACAGGCAGAGGTTTCAGGGACTGAAGCAGCATCAGTAAGGAATGCAGAGGAAAAAAGAACAGCGGTTGAAGAGTTAAATATCCGACAACTCTTGGCTGGAGCGGGGGATTTAGACTCATGAATAACAGAGGTTTGGAATGAAATGGGTTTGTGATCTGAAACAATAGCATCCCCAATTTCCAGATTAACCACAGCTAAACCGTGAGACAGAACTAAATCAAGTGTATGGCCCTGTTGATGAGTTGGACCAACAACATTTTGCACAAGGTTGAAAGATTGTAACAGATTTAGAAACTCCTGCACCAAAGGCTTGTCGGGACAGCAAACGTGCACATTAAAGTCTCCCAGAATCAAGATCCTGTCGTAATTGAGCAGTATTCCAGTCAGAAAGTCCTTGGAGCATTAAAAAAGGCACAATCCACCGGCAAAAGTTCAGAAAAAACAGTTAACTCACCAGGGACGAGCCAGGTCTCTGTAACAAACATGAAGTCCAGTCCATTGGAGCAGAAAAAGTTGTTTAAGACAAAAGTTTTATTTGTCACCAACCTCACATTCAGCAGAGCAATCTTTGTAGGACCAGTAGATGAAGGTAAAGCTGTGCTCCGAGCACAGATTAGCTGTTTCAGACTTCTGGAGTTTGAACCGCGCCTCCAAGGACCAGAGACGTCGCAGCTGTGCGCGCGCCCGCGGCGCGAGCCAGGCTCAACTACAGGGATCAGGCAGGACCCAGCAGGATCAGTGAAGTACCCTGACAGGCGAATACCCAGCAGATGGTCGGCAGGAGATGATGCAGCAGAAGGTCCGGAGTTGATTAAGTTCCACTTGAGATGGCCGAAACCATCGCGGCAGCGCGCACCCGCTGCACATACCAGGCCCGAGCACCTGGAGCGAGCTGGAGTTGAGTGGGTCAGCGAAGCATCCTGATGGACAGTTTAACGTCTGATTGTCAGTAGCAGGTGACGAAGCAGCAGAGAGCTTGATGCTGGCTTTAATCCTCATGAGACGGCCGGCACGTCTCCCACGGCGCCTGGAGCGATGTTTTCGGGCGGGCAGAAACGCTGCGCGCTTCTGGTAAACCGGGACATCAACAAGCAGAGGGGGTGGGGGTCCAGAGCCCTGATCAAAGTGGTCAAACAAGGTGGGGTTTGCAGTAGATAACTGTATATTTAAAAGTTGTTGGCAATCATACACAAACAGTGAGTTTATGTCACCGAAGAAAAATGACAAAAACAGAAAAAAAACAATCAAAACAGACAGAGGTGAATGGCAAGCCACCAGCACCGGCGCCATCTTCCCGGAAGCCAGAACGAGACCAAACAAACTTGTTGAGGAACCTGCAATCAAGAAAAGATGTTGGGTATCTAACTTGAGTTAATGTAGATTCTGAAACCGGCCCTTACTTTGAAAAAGGTTTTAATTTTGGCCCCATTTTGTAAGTGAGTTTAACACCCCTGGTCTACGGGATGCATTTCTACCTTTGTTAGTTTCTTGCCAGAACATTTTTCCTGCAGCTCTTTTTAGCTGTTTGTTTGTGTATGTTTTGGCTCTGAGCTTTATTCTCAGCATGCACTTCAGCACAGTTTGATGTGACTGCTCCTAGCTATTTTCTAGAACTCTACTTTAAGTTTTTTCTTTTAATAATTTTAAAACTTAGTCTTATGTGCTGTGAAAACAGGGTAAAGAGTCTGTGTATCAGGTCATTCTAAAATATTTTACTTGCTTTTGGTATTGCAAATTCTCAAAATGTTTGAGTTGACAATGTTCAAAAACTTAATTTTTAAGTGTCACAACGTCATAATGAACAATCCTAGTGTTTTACGGATAAGTTTGCTTCAGATCAGTGGTTCTTAAATATTTTATAACAAGTACCAGCTCAGTCCAACTGTCACCTTTATGCAAGATAATGGAAAAAAAGTAGAACAATTTTACAAGCTTGCAGTTATATCTAACATAAAACTGCAAAGTGACCAAACTTTTAACTCATACATGGCCTACAGGTGCAGTTACACTTCAGACTTGGCTCTTCTTCTTCTGCCCCACAACTACTGAGTACAAATTTGAGATAACTTGAATCACATTTCCTGACCGTTTTCTTGTGATTCCATAGAGACTTCCCTGGCACCACTAAACAGCCATTAGCTCACTCCATTTTCCTCAGGGTTTGCTTAAATTATTCTTCTATTCAAATATTCTCCTGTAGTTCCACTTGCAGCCAAGATCATAATTTGCTTGAACCATTCATCTTTCTGGCTACCTTTTGTTTTTAACCTCTCACCACAGTTCAGCTTATAATGGTTAATTAGATATTTATTTAAGTGGTAACTAGTTAATAAGAAAACTTCTTCTGAGTAGCACTAGAGGGAATTATGAGTACCATTAGTGGTACTTGTAACAGTTTGAGAACCATGCCTTTAGATTATGAAACATTTTAAGACTTCTTAATCCTCAAAAAGTACACTTGAGAAGTGAATGGTTGGGCTTTTTCATATGAAAAGGACATTGCTTTTACACATTGTTGTTGTCTTTGATTTAATACATTATATTACATCCATCCATCCATTATCATTACCCGCTTATTCCATTTTGGGTCACGGGGGTCGCTGGTGCCCATGTCCAGCAATCACTGTGCAAGGGGCGGGATACACCCTGGACGGTTCGCAAGTCCATCACAGGGCCACATAGAGACAAACGAGACAAACAACCATTCACTCTCTCACTCACACCTAGGGACAATTTAGAGTTACCAATCAGCCTAACATGCATGTTTTTGGACTGTGGGAGGAAACCGGAGTACACGGAGAAAACCCACGCATGCACGGAGAGAACATGCAAACTCCACCCAGAAAGGCCCCTGGACTGGGGTTTGAACCAGGGACCTGCTTGCTGAGAGGCAGCAGCTCTACCAGTTGCGCCACCGTGCTGCCCCACATTATATTACATAACATTTAATTTAAAGTTCGGTGCTATGACTTAAAAAAAAACCACATTTGCAACTCGTTCCTTCAAAATCAATGTTTTGTTTTTCTTTATGACACGTTTAGCTTTTAGCTACTGTTTTGCTACTTTAAGATAGTGATCTTCTACTTTTATCAATTTGCTTCTTCAGCTTTCAGAAAGTTTTCTGTTAGGAATGCACAATATTATCGGCATGGTATCAGTATCGGCCGTCATTAATTGCGTTACAAGCCGTCAATTCCGACATCACTGAGAAGCTAATAGCTGATAGCATGACATGTTGGGTGAGTTTTACCACAGACATTTGGACGTCGTGTTAGCCCCATTAGCATGATTAGTCTTACGGTACAATGGCTAGTGTAAAGACGCTCTTATTTGCTGTGCTGTATTGCTCAATGTATCACAACTGTATCTTGTCCTTTATATGTATCTGCTTGCATTTTGGTATCAACAAGTACAGAGTGAACTAAGTCAGATAATGTATTTAAGTTTTTTGTGTACGGGACATGAACTAACAAGGAGCTGCTGGTGTATGACCCACCTGATGACAAGATCACCAAGTAAACTGGAACGGCAGAAGAAAATAATAAAACAACTCCATAAAAGGACTTCCAGGAAATGAAGACATCAGTTTGAACTAGTTTAGACAAATAACTTAAGAATGTGTGACACGTCTCTGGGTGGAGCTTTTGTGTTTAAATACAGGAGATGCTGAAGCTCCAGTCAGACGTGTCTTGGGTTTTTGCTGTATCTCTGTTGGTTTGGGGTAAAGCTTTAATAAATGTTGGTAATACTTTTTAACTTGAATCTCTCTGACTGATTATTGTGTCTTTTCTCCATGCATCTCTGAACCAATGAAAGGAGCAGGTAAATAGGCTGAAAAGTCTGAGTTGTGTTAATTTTCCTCGACAATAGACACAAACTTTGAACTTAAAAAGGCTGTCCTTCATGCACAGGAGTGCAGAGGATCCCACACTGCAGCTAGGAACCTGGAACAAACCTCCACAAGTGAGACAGCATTGCAGGTGACTAATGCTAATAAATAACATTTAACACTTTTCATTTAACATACGTTAAAGTGCTATGCATATCATATGGCTGTTACTGAATATATGTCAACAGCTGTTGCACAATTTTTGTAGCAAATAAGCCTAAATAACAGGGCTATGTTCTGACAAAGGAACGTATATAAAATATCGGTATCGGCATTGGTTATCGGCCAAATAAGTTTTAACATATTGGCATATTGGATATCGGCCAAAAATCCAATATCGTGCATCCCTATTTTTTGTTTTTTTAGCTTTAAAAATTCTGTTTCAACTTTTTTAGACAACTGCAGCTTCAGTTTTCCTGTTCCTGCTCCTCCGCCCTGCCACGCCCTCTCCCACCTGTGCCCTGTTTTGTTCAGCACAGCTGTTTATTGTTACCTCATTTATCTTCACTCATTTAAGCCCTCGGTGTCAGTTTACCTTTCAGTGGAGCATTAGGCCTTCTCACGAGCCAGTCTCGGTCTATTGTTTTAGTTGTGGTAACTCTCTGTGTTGCTGCATTGTAAGCTTTTTGCTTTCTGTTTAAATAAAATATTAGTTTATCGTTACTGGAGTTTTTTAGTTTGTCTATACTTCTTGGTCCATCACTTCCTGCCACAAGGACAGCAGCAAAGTAATTCAGCTCTCAGTATCTACTATGCATTTTAGCAGAAAATCAATTTACTCTGATTTCGTTTCTATAGGCTATGAATGACCTGTTCACTTACATAAAGAAGTCTTTGACTTAAATTATAAGTTCATAGTTATATAACCAAGACACTTTAAATAAATCTAAATATTGTATTTTCTTTGCAATACTGTGAGGAAATAATGATGTATGGTTAACACCTTTCCATAAAAATGACATCCAAAAGCTTCTGGTCCTTTGAAAAACACTTTTACTTTCACTTGGGCATGTACATGTTTACCCCAGCAATATAAAGGATTCCTGCAAACTGCTATATTGGATACAGGGTTTCTTTAAGATTGCATGAATCCACTTTGGTCTTGAACCACTTGGATCTGCTCATCAGTCCAGTCAGAATTATACTATCTTTATTCAAAATGAGGCTAACCATAAAGCTATGTACAGGTAAGATATAAACTGTTAATACCCCAAACATAAAATCCCACTTGACAGGACCTGAGTTACAACTTTAATGTATTTTTCATGCATTGTAAAAGCTGCAGTATTTCTACTGTATCAGATTTTAGTGGGTTAATGAGCTGTATGTTGTTGTTTTTTTTCTAAACAAACCTCTTATTTGGATACAAAAAAAATTAAAAAAGGCAGTCTCCACTTCAAGCTCATTAGTTATTAATCAACATTGCACAATTGTAATTTGAATACATATATTTGGTTAGTTCAGATATTTCCAGACTGAGAATTGGCTGTAAATGGTCAGGCTACATTCATGAATGAATCCACGTACAACCTAAACTGCTTATCCTTTTCAAGGTTGCAGACTGTTGGAGCAAGGCCAAACACAAATTGAGCAGGCGGTGGAGTACTCTCTGGTACGTCACCAACATTTCACACCAGAAAAGCTATAAATGATCAAAATGTAGATGCTTATTGCATTTTTGTTACATAATAACTGAAAGGAATGTTTTAATGTGAAATAAATTTATATTTTTCCAGAGCTCCCATACAATTAAAATCTTTTGCTCCCTTCTTTTTCCAACACATCCACAAACACACACTGAGGCTTAGACAGAGCCAGCATGACAGCTTGGACCTGTGAAGCAGAAAGTGATAAGCTCATCTCCAACTCTCTATGGTGCTGAGAAATGAGAGAAAAGACAAAGAAAAGAAGAGAGAGCAAATGAAAGAATGAAATGAGCCCACTGGAGCCAGCAAAAGTGAGGGAGAGAGGGAGGTGTAAGACAGAGCAAAATAAGATAAATTTGAGAAAAGAGCAAAGAGAACACATCACATTTTGGCTTGCAGACGTGAGCTAAGACAAGAGGACAATGTAGATGAGTAAAGGATACCCACTGAACTCTAGCCTGAAATCACAAAGAAGCCATTAGCTGAGAGATAAAATTTTGAGATTGCTATTTGAGATAGGAAAAAACCCTGAAAGATTTGGGGCACAAGGAAAGACCTTTAATCCAGGATCTAACTGCTGATGTGTCAGCTGAAATATACGTATGATCATAAATAATCTTTAGTAAATTCCCTTACCAAACAATTTCACCCCTCCACACCCCATCTAGGCTCTACACCAATGACCAATTTCCTCGGCCATCGATTTGGGGTCCACATAAGCCTGTGAGGAGCAACTCTTCTTCCATATAGATTTTCATGTCACAACCATGACTGACTGCAAATAATCACTCACCAATCATGTCCCACTTTCAGAGTGACCTTACCCAAACACATCGCTTTCATGCAACCGTGTAACACAAAACACGCAAAAGATGTTTGTGTAGATTTAAAATTGTGTTTTAGTTACATGTATAATTTGTTATTGTCACATATCTTTAAAACTGTATTTAAACATCATTAACTTATAAGGCTGGAAAAAAAAAATTTTTCTTGGTTTATAAACCAGCCACTAGGAAGCAGAAACCAGTGTATCTCTGGTTCTGGTCCCAAACCTGGGTAAATGGTGAGGGCTGTGTCAGGCAGGACATCCAACGTATAATACTTTTGACAAAACCAACCTGTCAGTTTTTTCCAAAACTAGACTGCATCGGTTGAGGCCTGGGTTAACAATGACCGCCACTCGCCACTGGTCGTGGTGACATTCTAGATGTCAGCCGAAGTTGTGCTACTGTTAGTCAAAAAGCACAAGTAGTGAAAAGTGCTAGGAGACAGAAGGAGAAAAGTCAAAGAGTGTAGAACTGAGCAACTGTGGCATCTTTAAACATATGGACAGAGACAGGCAAAGGTAGAGAGCTGGCTGGCATGATGCAGAGAAGGAAGGTAGATGTTTTATGAGTCAAAGAGACCAATTAGAAAAGCAGCAAGGCTTGCAGCCTTGAAGCAGGGTTTAAACTGTTTTATCATGGTGTGGATAGGAAGAGAAATAGAGTAGGTGTGATCTTGAAAGAAGATTTTTTTTCTACCTGGATTATTGAGCATGCATCAGGATATAAGGTCTAAGGTTGAATGTTGGAGGAGTAAATTACATTCTGGAGAGATCTAGATGAAGTGACACAGTTTTTCCAGTGATGGGTGAGTTTGGTGTCATGAAAAACAACCAGGAAGGACAGATGGTGAATTTTGCCAAGGCCTGACTGGCACTATTGATGCCAATTATCAATTTCCAGTTACAGCCTAAATATGGGCCTTATGTTGAGGCTATATAGGTCAGATTCACATAACCTGTGCTGAAAGACTTGCTTTATATCCCATTTCATTTCATAGTTCCTCTTTTCTTTGTTCATGCCAGATAGGTTTTTGTCCAACTCTTCAGTCATGTCATACATAAATGGCCACATCTGCTTTAAATTACTTTAGTATCTTCTACAACATTCCATTTATTCTTATTCTTATTATTATTTTTGTTTGTTTTGTTAAGGACCTCTGTTGTGGTTTGGTACCACTGTATCTTTTTAAATCTGATCTTGTCTCAGTTTGTTAAGAGTTCTGGTTTTGTATTTCTCTCCCAGTATACATTCTTCTGCAGAAACATATAAGCTTTATTCATTGGTATGCTGTTTTTTGGTTGGTCTTGTTATTTTTTTTTCCACTTGGTTTACTCAAATCGGCAGCACGGTGGCGCAACTGACAGAGCTGCTGCCTCTCAGCGAGCAGGTCCTTAGTTCAAACCCCGGTCCAGGGGCCTTCTGGGTGGAGTTTGCATGTTCTCTCCGTGCATGCGTGGGTTTTCTCCAGGTACTACGGTTTCCTCCCACAGTCCAAAACATGCATGTTAGGCTGATTGGTAACTCTAAATTGTCCCTAGGTGTGTGAGAGAGAGTGAATGGTTGTTTGTCTCGTTTGTCTCTATGTGGCCCTGTAATGGACTTGCGACCCGTCCAGGGTGTACCCCGCCCCTCGCACAGTGATTGCTGGACATGGGCACCGGCGACCCCCGTGACCCAAAATGGAATAAGCGGGTAAAGAAAATGGATGGATGGATGGATGGATGGATGGCTGGTTTACTCAAATCTCTCTGAAATAATTTGTAATATTTTTTACAACATAGTCTTCTATTTGTTGTATATGTGCTTTTTGGAGTGTTACTCCTTTCAAAGTTAATATTTTATGGTTGTCCTTTGGGTTCGGTTGTGTTTCCCTGTTCAGTTTAGATCTTGCGTTCATTGTATTTCAGTGCTGGGGTTTTATTTTGAATATTCTGCATTAGGTATTTATTTGTTTCCCAGTGATTCCTGTGCCATATTCCATTAAGTAAACCTCCCCAGCCTTTTTTCCATTCAGCCTGCCACCCTCACCTGTCCCCAATCAGTGACTCAACCCTGGTGTTTCCACTTTCCCCTCTTACCCAGCTTGCTATTTAAAATCATTTCTTGTAATCCCTTCACCACTGGCTCATTATTCTGAAACACAATCCGATATCTCGGTCCTCCTTGTGCTTTCGCCTTCATATTTAGTAAATTGTTGCTGCCACGTGAGCTTTTTGTTTTGTTAATAAATCCATTATTTTACTTCCTTGTCGTTGTGTTAGTATTTTACATCACTTTTAATGTAGCTGCTCTTGTTTAGTATTTTATATAATTTCTTCTATTCTCATTTTATATGCTTTTTGCACAATCGTCTGTTTTTGTCTGTACCTTATTTGTGTTAGTTTAAAACGGGTCTCTTTTGTAAATGAGTCCTCGTGGCCAATGAAACTAACCTGCATAAATAAAAGTTGAACAAATGAATGAATGAATGTGTCTGCTGCACTTAGGTCTAACGTCACCAGACCATGATACTATTGTTGCCCAAGACAATTCAACATAAACTGCTTGGGTTAATATTACTTTATTTGATGGTATCATCAATGTTAGTATCATGACTTGAAGTTCATTATGGATTCAACTCTTTTTTTTCTTGATGAGGTCTTAAGTTATCTTAAGTCATCTGATCTCTGTCTGATCCTTTAGAATCTCTTCTACTGGAAGTAAGCATTCTCAAACCTGAGCAGATGATTTAGGAGTGCTAGTCACACTCACTTTCATTAAACTACATTTCACCAATTCCCCCACTTCGTTAATGAATCAAGGAGGTAGGTTAAAGATAGCACATTGCTAATAGGTTTTGGGTGCGACAGTGAACGATTGAGGCAGATACACAAAGAAGAAAAGAGAGGGAAATGGAGGTAAGGTAAGGTAAGGCAGGTAATAGAGGAATGATTCAGAAGTCATTAAGGTCATTTAGGATGAGGTAGCCCATTGCTACTGTGTTACATGAGAAATCAGCACAAGGGCGCAAAAACAAGGAAAAACAAGGTGTGCGTGTTTGTGTATCCAAAGTCATTACGTTGTATGATGGAGCATCGAATTTGAATCAAGTGTACTCAAACTGACTGATAATATCAACAAAATTTGGACAAATGTGTGCAGAAACAAAGATGTTCCTGTGCAAGACGTTAAAAAGGAAAGCTTTTTTTAATGAATATGAAATGTAATGAAGTTGGTACCAAATGTAAGCCATTGTCCATTTAACCAGAATTTTTTCCATTGTTTTGTTCAATATTTTAAAGGAATGTAAATGTTGGAAACAACTTAATTAGTAGTTAATTAAAGCAGTCTGAATTTAGTTTATTTGCCTTGATGAGGGAATAAAATAGATCAGGATAATCCAAGGCAGTTTCTTATTTTATTTTATTTTTTTATCAGTTGTTTCATTTAAAGTTGTCATGTTAGTTTCCACTTGTTAACTTTCTTGTTCATTTAAGTCAGTCATGTTTTCCATCACTGTCCATGTGCAGCAAAAACAGTGAAGTCATGTCAGGCTGTCGAAGAAGATGGCCACGTGTCCTGAGCCTTGTTCTGTTTGAGGTTTCTTCCTCATTTGGGAGTTTTTCCTTTCAACTGTTGCCTTCATGCTTGCTCAGGATTCCTTAGATGCAGTGGTGTATACTGTGCTTAAAATCCAAAGTGCACCTGTTAGTACAAGGTAATTGTCTATTGATTTTGATTTTTAAGCATATTGAACATTTCAAAATTTCTCTGATGCTTATATTTGAACAAATGTATGACAAACGTTGTACAACAGTTGGCTTCGTATTAAAAATATGATATAGAATTTATAAAACAGTATCAAAGCAAAACATGTTCAAGTATTAAGTAGTAAGTACATAAGTATTAATTATACAAAAAAATAGTTGAACCAACTCAGTGCGTCTATAAAATGTTCCATACGAGTTTGTTCTCGGACTCCTTAGGTTTCTCTGCTTGTTTCTGTTGCAGAGCGGTGCTTTCTTAACCATGCTGCTACTTCCTAGGCTCAAAACGATGAACAGGAGGCCCATTTATACTGATCATCAAAAGATGACTTACATTTGACAACAATAGCGAATAACTTTTATCTGTACGTACATTGTTCATTAAGCTAAACCCTCTTTCACACTCAGCAGTGCTACATGGAATGTTTGCATGCAAGTGATCAGTGGTTTAAGGTTTTCAGGCTCCCTGCTTTTGTCCTCAATTAAATCTCTCATGTCAATGACAGCTTGGTTTTCACAAAGATTAAATCTCCTACAAAGTCTCTTTACTTCGGTCTCACCGTACCTTATATCAGGTTCTCTGTCAGGACACCGGTTGACTTTATGGTAATGCAAACAGAACATTCTGCAAGTAAATAAAAATTATAATTATATAATTTAAGTATTTCGAATACCTGTATTGCATCTACTGCTGGACCAAGTCTAACCATACATGCACAACTGCATTTATTATTAACTGCTTACACTTTTGCACTATGACAAACTAAAACCTGAAAAATTAACTGATTCTGCTAATTTCCCAGCCAATCATACAGGAGCAGCTGAATAATAAACCAGTCACAAAGCAGTGAGCTGTGGCCCTGATATAACTTCTGCTGTGACTTGGAGTTATATAAATAAACTGCATGGAATTGAGTCAGACCATAGTATCGACAGTTTTGCTCAAAAGACCAGTATATAAAATTTTACTTTCATAACAGTCATTTTTGTTTTATACACTAGCCATTTTTAAAACAGTGTCAGAAGTTGCCAGAATATAAAATAACAAACTGAAAATCATACAAACAGAATAAAAGGGAAATGTCAGTAATTTACAGTCTCACTACAAGAAAATTAGATTTAAGTTTAGATTTTTGGAGGTTTCATCATCATGAGGAAGTTTTTCCTTTCCACTGTCACCTCCATGCTAGCTCAAGATGAGAGTCTGCGATTTAGTTAAACCCAAAGCAGTCTGCTCCTCAGATAAATAATGTTATTATTTTACTTTTTATATACATGTATATGAATATTTCTGTACAGTGCCCTGAGATGACTTCTGTTATGACTTGGCATTATATAAATAAACTGAATTGAATTTTGACAATAGATAGATATTGTATGTAGTGTATATTCTCTTCAATGCATATTAATTCAGAGATTTACAAAGCTTGTTGCTGCTAATAAAATTTAACTAAACTGTGTTTTGTTTAATTACTTTGTACCTGTGAACTTATGTCCTATACACACATACTTGTCCACAAATAGTTTGTGTAATAAGAATGCAGACATGCTGCCTTGTCTGCAAATGGTCTTTCTGTGGCCACGTGATTGAAGTGAGCAAAAATGTAATTGCTTCAGTCATTTTTAAATGCTTTCTCAGAGTGATAAGATGGTGTCATTCCCTATAATTCTTAATTTGTTTTACTTAATGCAATGACATCTCTTCAAAAGATATAAACATCAGAAACCTGTAAAATCTGATGCAACCATTAATCTTCTCAAAATGGACATTTTCAACACAGTTGGGCAGTTTTTGAGAGAACCGAGAACCACTAAAAACTAAAATCAGCAAAATCTCAGTTAAAAGCTCAAATTAGCATAACATTATATAAAAGCCTAAATTTTCAAACAAATAGCTACAAAACAGACATTGCAAGAACGTCTCTACAAACTTAAATCAGGAAAACACTAGCTTAAAACTAAGCTAAAACTAGCAAAACAATCACTAAACGCAAAAACTAGTATAACAGCAGCTTAAAGCCAATATTAGTAAAACAGTAGATATGAGCTTACAGTATGTTTGTAAAACAGTTTTAAAAGCTGAAAATAGCAAAACAGTATGTAAAAACTTAAATCTGAAATAATATATCTAAAAACTAAATTTATCCTTAGCTAAAATGACCAGAATACCTAACGTTATTGTACAAATTGTTTCAAAGGGCACAAGGCTTTTAAATTATTTGAAAAACAATTATATAAAAACATAAATAAAGTTGAATATTGAAAATAAAAATTACAGTTACAAAAACAAAAATCAGACATGATGTCCTAAAACAAAGCTGGATATTTTGATACCTGAATTGATGAAATTTCTAAAAAAAAGATGTGGCGGTAGCTGAGTTTAAAATAAACATGGGAACAACTATAAAAAGAAAACAATATTGTAAATGCTGACAGCATTTTCACTATTCTGTTAAAGCAACTAGCTCTGTTCTTCCATTAATTCAACAGCTGTATCAGTTTGACTGAAGAATAAATTATTTTTATTGCAGTCTGGACTCAACTTTTCCATTTTGAACTAGAAAGGACACTGACTTTGTATTCACAGAAACTTTTGTCTGCACCAGCGAGGGAAAAAAGTATTAAAAGACATTGCATAAGTTAACAAAGAAATGTAAAACCTTGGTATCCTGATGCATGCTCAATAAATGTAAAACCTTGGTGTTAATTTGATCAGAATATGACTTTTAATCTCCACATTAAAAAAAAAAGTTATCAGGACCGCTTTCCTCTACCTGTGTAATATCACTAAAATTATTGAGTCCAGACTGCAATAAGAAATATCTTCATCAAAAATGAAACGGAAAAACTGGTTCATGCATTTGTCACATGTAGACTGGACTATTGCAATGGTTTGTTATCTGAGTGTCCAAATGCTTAAAGTTTTCAGTTGATCCAAAATGCTGCTGCCAGAGTCTTAACTGGAGTTGGTAGGAGAGATCATATCTCTCCAGTTTTAGCTTCTCTCCATTGACTCCCTGTCAAGTCCAGAATTGAATTCAAAATCTTACTTCTAACCTACAAAGCCCTCAACAACCTAGCTCTATCTTATATTACAAAACTTATTGTTCCATATTTTCCCAACAGAGCACTTTGCTCTCAGATTGCAGGTTTACTTGTGGTTCCTTGAGTTTCCAAAAGCAGAAGGGGATGCAGAGCTTTGAGTTATCAGGCTCCTCTCTTGTGGAACCAACTTCCATTTTTTGTTCATAAGGCTGACACATTGTCCAGTTTTAAGACTGGGCTTAAGACTTTCCTTTTTAAAATATCCTATAGTTAGGGTCGGCTTGGGTTTCCTGATCTATCCCTTAGGTACAGTGGATACGTAAAGTATTCGGCCCCCTTTGAATTTTGTACTATTTGTTTCATTGCAGCCTTTTGTTAAAATCAAAAAAGTTCATTTTATTTCTCATTAATGTACACTCAGCACCCCATCTTGACATAGCAAACAGAAATGTAGAAGTTGTTGCAAATTTATTAAACAAGAAAAACTGAAAAACTTTGCTCAGCGTTGAGTAGAAGCACCTTTTTGAGCTAGTACAGCCATGAGTCTTCCTGGGAATGATGTAACAAGTTTTTCACACCTGGTTTTGGGGATCCTCTGCCATTCTTCCTTGCAGATCCTCTCCAGTTCTCTCAGGCTGGATGGTGACCGTTGGTGGATAGCCATTTTCAGGTCTCTCCAGAGATGCTCAATTGGGTTTAGGTCAGGACTCTGGCTGGGCCAGTCAAGAATGGTCACAGAGTTGTTCTGAAGCCACTCCTTTGTAATTTTAGCTGTGTGCTTAGGGTCATTGTCTTGTTGGAAGGTGAACCTTTTGCCCAGTCTGAGGTCCAGAGCACTCTGGAAGAGGTTTTCTTCCAGGATATCTCTATACTTGGCTGCATTCATCTTTCCTTAAATTGCAACCAGTTGTCCTGTCCCTGCAACTGAAAAACACCCCCAAAGCATGATGCTGCCTCCACCATATTTCACTATTGAGATTGTATTGTGCAGGTGATGAGCAGTGCCTGGTTTTCTCCACACATACCACTTAGAATTAACACTAAAAAGTTCAATCTTTGTCTCATCAGACCACAGAATCTTATTTCTCATAGTCTGGGAGTCCTTTGTGTGTGTTTTTTGTCAAACTTTGTGCAGCCTTTCATATATCTTGTGAGATCTCAGGAGTGACCCAATCGAATGAGACCCGGAACGACACGAGACTCAGAGTAAAATAACAGTGTTTATTTATTTACAGTGATAATCTGGCTGCACAGGCATCAGGACTGGAACTCCTGGAAACGGAGGACAAGTTCAGCTGGGGCAGGTAAGTTGTTTGGTATAAACTTGTAAGTAGCTTTCTTATCTTACAGTTGGTGGTTCTTGTAGGAGTGGATCCAAGAGAAACCCAGAGTTTCCAGAGGAGATGGTGAGATGGAGGCACTGTGCAGCAACTTCAGAACAGGACGAATACTCCCAGAGACTGAGTGGATAGGCACGAGAGATCTGAAAGCTGGAACCCGTGGAAACAGGACTGGACTCAGGAGGCAACGAAGAACTGCAGAAACAAGATCACAAGGTAAGACTTGTATTCCATGAAACACTAAATGGCTAGAAACATTAAGTACCGGGGGAACTCAATGCTCCAGCGTCGAGTAGACTTGACTGCAGGCTTAAATAGGAGCAGGAGCTCATCAGGGAGATGACCGTCAGCTGAGGGTGATTGGCGGCCATCTTGGAAGCTGCAGCAAGTGCTACTCTCACATATCTTGCATTAAGGAGAGGCTTCCGTCGGGTCATTCTGCCATAAAGCCCCGACTGGTGGAGGGCTGCAGTGATAGTTGACTTGGTGGAACGTACTCCTATCTCCCTACTGCATCTCTGGAGCTCAGCCACAGCGATCTTTGGGTTCCTCTTTACCTCTCTCACCAAGGCTCTTCTCCCATGATTGCTCAGTTTGGGTGGATGGCCAGGTCTAAAAAGAGTTCTGGTCATCCCAAACGTCTTCCATTTAAGGATTATGGAGGCCATTGTGCTCTTAGGAACCTTGAATGCAAGGAGGATCAGAAGGAAATGAACAGCATGAGTTAAATATGAGTGTCACAGCAAAGGGTCTGAATACTCATGACCATGTGATATTTCAGTTTTATTTTTTAATAAATTTGCCAAAATGTCTACATTTCTGTTTTTTTATGTCAATATGGGGTGCTGAGTGTGCATTAATGAGAAATAAAATTAGCTTTTTTGATTTTAGCAAAAGGCTGCAATGAAACAAAGAGTGAAAAATTTAAAGGGGTCTGAATACTTTCCGTACCCACTGCATGCTGCTATACGATTAGACTGCTGGAGGACAAATGGACCACATTTCCTCACTCTTCTATTTTCTTTACTTGATCTATGCTACCTGTTTGTATTCATAATTATTTATATATTAACTTGTGTTTTTGTCTTTCCTCCAATAGAAAGTACACTGGGACTTGCCATTCTATATTTAACTGGTTCTACTTCCTGTCCTGAGCCTGGTTCTGCATGAGGTTTTTACCTGTTAAAAGGAAGACTTTCCTTTCCACTCTTTCCTTTATGTTTGCGGCGGATGGGAGACTGTGATGAAGTGAAGTGAAGATTCAACCTAATCTGCTGGCTTCCTTGGATAACTTTACTAATCGTTATATTTTTTTTTTTTTATGAATGTGAATGTTTCTATTCAGTGCCCTGAGACAACTTCTGTTGAGACTTGGCACTTTATAAATACACTGAATTGAATTTAATCAAGTTAGTTCAAATGTTTCTCTTTACAGTGCACTGTAGATATTGCTACATTAAACTGCTAACATTCAGCTCAAGCCAGTATTGTCCAGACCTGACCTTGAGAAACTAGTCCACGCCTTTGTCACGACCCGATTGGACTATTTCAATGCATTCTATGCTGGGGTCAGCCAGGCCTCGATCTCACATCTTGAGCTCGTCCAGAATGCTGCTGCTCGGCTTTTAACCGGAACTCGTAGGTCTGAACATATTACACCAGTTATGTCCTCCCTTCACTGGCTCCCTGTTCGTACGAGGATAGTCTTTAAAATTCTTCTGTTGACCTTCAAATGCCTAAATGGCCTCGCACCCCTTTACCTCTCTGAGCTTCTTTAACCTTACGTTCCCTCTCGGGCCCTGAGATCATCAGATCTGCTGCTTTTGGCTGTTCCAAAAACAAGACTGAAGCTCAGAGGAGATCGGGCTTTTTCAGTCATGGGCCCCAAACTCTGGAACAACCTGCCCCCCAACATCAGGCAGGCCTCCTCCCTTCCTCACTTCAAATCCCTGCTAAAAATACATGTTCTCGCAGGCATTTCACACTGTGTAAATTGATTGTGTTTTTTTAATCTGTGACCCTATGTTTGAAATGTTTTTTATTACTTCTTCAGTTATTATTATTAGTGTATTGTGTATATATATGTATATATATATATATATATATATATATATATA
>NC_056500.1:36754590-36760067 GCF_014905685.2 Nematolebias whitei
TTTGATAACAGGTTCTGTTTAAATGTGCTCTATAAATAAAGTTGACTTGACATGTACACATATAAAAATGTTCAATCTGGTCCTCTGGACATTCAAAAAAACAAAACAAAGCAAAAAAATGTAGATATGTTTCATTTTTCATCCGAAAGACTTCCCCAATGATTTCCTCAGTCCTCAGACTGAGGAAGTCTTTCGGATGAAAGACGAAACGTATCTACATTTTTTTGCTTTTTTTTGTTTTTTTGAATGTCCAGAGGACCAGATTGAATTTTTTTAGATTTTTCTACCTGGATTATTGAGCATGTATCAGGATATACATTTTATAGGAGACTAGTTTAGAAAATGGCAAAAATGTATTTTTAAAACAATAATGGGGAAAATATTTTTTATTACTTTTTAATTAATATTCTAGGGAAATCATTATTTCTTTCTCTCTCTCTCTCACACACACACAAACACACACACACACTTCTTTTTTAAACATACAATACATTCTCCTTTCTAAGAAGACCATAATCATGCCTGAGGAAGATATAGTGGACTTCAAACAGATATTGAAGATGCAATTTAATATGTAAGGCAGTCATATGTTATCAGTACTTTTAGAGAAAGGAAGTCTTGCAGGATATAAGTTTTAATTAAAAAATTTTTATGGTAAATCGAATGTGGTTAAATAGCTCATGCAGGCAACCAATTGATTTATGTTTGCTATTTATATTGTTTAATTTGTTGCAAAAATTGTATAAATTTTTAACTTTTTTGGTCTTTTTTACGTACTATGTACCACTCAGTGATGTCTTTGGTGGTTGATAGTAAATTCTGGTTTATAAACAGGAGAGATTTTTTTTCATATCTGCAACACAACAGTCATATCATTAATACTCGTTTTTATTTTGTTCTAATTGCTAATAAGATGAGCATGACAGTGTTACATATGTTACTTGTCAACAAGATACTCATGAGGATTTTAAAAGATACAACTTATAGCAGCAGTGTGTCTAAAGAATCTGCTGCAAAGCATTACTTTTAGACGTATCAGCATCTCAGTAAAAATACTCCCAATACCTTTAAGGAAAGGTTTTCTTTATAAACTAGTTGACCTAGTAAATCATTCTGTAGTTATATGAAATAAAACTTTCTTGATTCTCATTTGTTTTGCCAACTCAACCCCATTTTCCCTTTTCCACCACAAACAGAAGGATGCTTTACTTTGAGTTTTACCAGCATCAGGAAGTAAAGCCTAAGAAGAAATGTTAAAATCTAAATGAAGTTGGAAAGGTGTCATCCCTGAAGTGTCAGGGGGAATCTCTCAGATCTGCACATATATCAGTACATCAAACCATTTCATTGTTGTTCACACAAACAAAAACAATCTTCACAATGTCACATGGTGTGGAATGACATGCTACTCTTATTATTAAACCAATTACCTCGTGCTTACGGCCGACATATTCCTTCATGAATTTCTAATAGTCTCTCGGTCTCCCTCCACTTCCACTTAATGTTTCCGAATAACTGAAGCAGGTGAGAGGAGTGCTTGAGCGTGAGATTCACTCAAGTGTTTCAAGTGAGGAACCACAACAAAAACATGCCCTCTTTTTGACAAGCATTTTGTTTTAATGTTCTAAATATGTGCTCTGTGATTTATTCTTAAAATTAACATGGAAAAACTTTGGTTCAGACTTGGGCAAAACCTTTTATTCCTGCACAATACATCCATCTATCCATTCATCAATCTGTCCATTATCTTACACGTTTTTGCGGGGTTGGGGGGTCATGGGGGTCACTGGTGCCCATATCCAGCAGTCACTGGTCACTGGGGCGGCTGTGGCTGAGTGGTTAGAGCAGTCGTCCTCCAATGCGAGATTTGGGGGTTCGAATCCACCAGCAGTCACATGCTGAAGTGTCCCTGGGCAAGACACTGAACCCCTCATAACCTCTGATGTGTGTCCCATTAGTGTACGAATGTGATTTAAAGCACTGCTTAGTCTCATTAGAATTATTTGTTCAGTTAGCTTTGTAGAGATGTAGAGTGCTGTACGAATGGATAAATGAGGTACAGATTGTAGTGTAAAGCGCTTTGAGTATCTTGAAATAAGATAGAAAGGCGCTATATAAGTACAGTCCATTTACCATTTGCCATTTACTGTGCAAGAGGTGACCTTGGTAGGTCCCCAGTCTATCACAGGGACACAGAGACAACCATTGACTCTCTCACTCACACCTAGGGACAATTTAGAGTTACCAATCAGTCTAACATGCATGTTTTGGGTCTGTGGGAGGAAACCAGAATACCCGGAGAAAACCCACGCATACACGGAGAGAACATGCAAACTCCACCCAGAAAGCTTACTGGCCGGGATTTTATTCTGACCTTCTCGCTGAGAGGCAGCAGCCCTACAAACTGTACTGCCATGCTGCCCTCCTGCACAATACAAATCTAAAAACATTTTTTATCTGTTTGCTTTGTTCTGTCTGTCTGTCTGGTCTGGTCTATTACTAGATTAAAGTGTTAATGTTGGATTATTCTGCAAAGCATGAATTTCTTTATACTTTTATCCAACAATTTCCAAGCTGTTTGAACAATAAAAAGATGCACGGCACCTACTGTATGGTGTTACATTTGTATAAAGTCATATTGGGTGCATGGTTCACCCTCTAAAACAGTGACTGACCTTCCTTTCCCATTGCCAGAAGCACAGATACTGGAGCCTATTCCATTTATCTTAGTCTTGAATGAAAATGGGGATCACAACAGGGAGGGATGACATTTAGGTGTCCTACTTATCAAGACGAAGCAGAATGCATGTTTATAACCAACAGGCACACCAAACTGGATCAAAGCTTCTCTGCTTTGTAGGCCATACTCCAGTCAACATTTCCATTCAATCAACATTTATTTAGACAAGTTAATCACATTGAGCCTCGAGGACTCATTTATAAGAGAGACCTGATTTCAACAAAGAATGATGACAACAATGGACAACAGAGACAACAATAGACAAAAAAAAAAATATATATATATATATATATATATATATATATATATATATATATATAAGATGTATGTTTTTTCACAAATTAAAAGATCGCAAAAAAAGTAACAAAAACAGCTAGATTATAAGGCAAATGTAGAAAACTAAAAACAGGAACATGTCTGCATTAGCCAGGAGTCCAACAGATTCTTAAAGCCACTTAGAGAGGTCAAGGGAGAGGGATGATGGTGGCATCTTCAGGCTGGTGGGAACTGTCTCCAGAGTAAGTGAGGTGTTAAAGATGTCTGCCAGCACCTCGCAGAGCTGATCGGCACATTCTTTCAACACTTTTCCGGGGATGTTATCTGGGCCGGTTGCTTTGTGAAGATTAATCCTCCTGAAAGTACTCCTTACTTCGGCTGAGGTCACGCTGAGATGCTCTTCATCCGTTGGTGAGCTGAGTCTGGTGCTGGGTGGTCTGTTTGGGTCTTCAAAGCATGCATAGAACTTGTTGAGGGCATCAGGTAGAGATGGGTCTTTGGGGCGTTGTTCATATCTTCCTTTATAATTTGTTATGCACTCAATGCCCCTCCACATGCTCTGAGGGTCTTGCGAGTTTAATTGACCCTCGATCCTCTGTGCATATGTGGCCTTGGCCTTCTTAATACCAGCAACGAGCTCTTTCCTTGTCCTACTCAGCTCCTCTGAGTTTCCAGACCTGGAGGCAGTGTTCCTGGCTGCCAGCAGGGTGTGCATCTCTGCATTCAGCCAAGGTTTTCTGTTTGGTTAGCTTTTAACATATCTGATAGTGGAGACAGTGTCAGTACATGTACTAATGTAACCCAGAACTGAGGATGTGTATTGGTCCAGATCAAGCGATCCTACATATTCAACAGCTTCTCTGAAAACTTGCCAGTCTGTTCGATCAAAACAATCTCTCAGTATGGGGCCACGGTCCTGGATCCAACATTTAACTTTCTTTTGTACCGGTCTGGAGCGTCTCAGCGGGGGCATGTAAACAGGAGCCAGGAAGATTGAGATGTGGTCTGACAGTCCTAGGTGGGGGCGGAGTTCGGCTTTGTATACATTTTTTACATTCGTGTAAACACAATCCAGTGTGTGGTCTCCACGTGTTGGTATGCACACATGTTGATAAAAGCTTGGGAGACAGTCCTTTAGATTCACGTGATTAAAGTCTCCGTCTACCACGTAAAGAGCCTCAGGGTGTTTGTTCTGCAGCGAGCTGATTATATCATGTAGCTCCTATAGTGTTTCATTAGCATTAGCGTCCGGAGGAATGTAAACGACCGTAATGAAAGTCACTGTGAACTTGCGGGGTAGATAATGTGGCTGACATTTCACTGTTATTTGCTCCAAAGCCTTTGAGCATGAGATATTTACAACAGTATAGTTCGTGCACCACCTTTTACTCACGTAAATGTACACTCCGCCTCCCCGTGATTTCCCCGTTAGCTCGCTGCAGTGGTCCGTTTGAAAAAAAGAGTCTGTCATCCATCTAGAAGACTGTATCCAGTGTTTCGCTTGTAATCCACGTTTCTGTGAGGCAAAGCACTGCACACTTCTTCATCTCTTCTGAGGCGCTTGCTCTCAGAAGAAGTAAATCCATCTTGTTGGCCAACGAGTGGACGTTTGACAGAAAGAGAGACGGCATCTGGAGTTTTCCCGGCTTTAGCGTTAGCTCATAGCCTCATCATAACCCCCGCCCGGCATCCTCTCCTCTTAAACTGGGAGCAGTGCTTCCTCTTCTGCCCATCTGGAACGCCTCTGCTGCATCTTCCAGGTAGATGACTTTAAGATCTGCATTCTTCTTTCAAAACCACAAGCATGTTGGCACATTATATCACAACTTATAGTAGCAGTAAAGCAACAGTTGCATGGCTCACATACAGTAAAACCACAATACGTCAAGAACAGAGATTGTGAGCTGATTGTGACACTGATCAATGAAAAATATTGGCTTGGGACTCCAGTTTGATAGCTGAGATTGGTTCAAGTAGACTGGACATCCCTATTTGGAACTGTATGTTGGATGATGGCTGCTCAAGTGGATATTTTAGCCAAAAAACATGAGTTGTATCATCAGAATGCCATTTACTGGCTTTAACATGATAAGGTTTGACATATGAGTGAGGCATTTCAGCTGCTGCTGCTGCTGCTGTGGTTTTTTTTTTCTCCCTGATTGGTTGGCAGCACTAATCATACTCACCTGCTACAGATGACTCATCTGCTCACTGGCTTTATAAGGATTCACAGTGGATCAGGACTTCGCTGAAGCAACGCTTATGTTTGGTAAAAGCAGCTCAGCCTGAACTTAGTCTTGGTTATTTGTGCCTGTTAATGTTTGTTTGTTTATTTACCTGCCTCCAGAGTGGAACTCCCTGAGCCTCCTGAAAAACACTCCCCGAGATCTGAGAGCTGCTCACCTGAGACCATCTGCACGCTGCCTGTCTGCCTCCTCCACAAACCTGTAAATATTCACCT
>NC_056500.1:36760077-36770427 GCF_014905685.2 Nematolebias whitei
GTTTAAATAAACATATTATAAACTTTTCTGAGCCTGCTGTTGTTCTGGGTTTACCCACATTGACCTCGTTTAAAACCTGATAATGAGTGGAAGGTTTTTATTTACCATGACCTATCACTGATTTGTGATAGGTCAACCTGTTATGGGTACCTTATTAGTTTTAAAAGTGCCCCATATGCAATAGCATTTTCTTCCTCTTATGTACACCTGAACAAGTTTGCTCTTGTTCTCAGACATCTGTTGTTTGCATTGTGGTAACACAATCTAGTTATGTGCTTCATCCTCTGAGCATTATATATCACTTGTCCTAGTTTTCCCCTCTCAGGTTCATGTTTCTTAATGGGTTTTTAACCATCCATTTATTGTCCCCATTTGTAAAGAGGAGGAATTGGAAATACAGTCTGTCCATTCATCTGTGCATTTTGTGAGCATAACAAACAGACTGACTGTCCTTGGACTCAGAGTCACCTATATTCTGATGTATGGCTATTCTTTTCTTTCATGCAATTAAAGAAAGATCAAAATCATTAATGAAGTGGGTTTTATTTGATCACCACGTTCCAGAGATGCATGCTCTCTACAAAGTTCAAACATTGCTTAAAATGTTCAAGGGCGTTCTAATTTTTGTTTTTGACACAACCATGTCACCTGTGTTTGTGGTTGCACACAATCACAAGGGGGTGAGGATGGACAGCACCCATGACCTTTGGGCAGCTGACAATGAGTAGTTGTCCTCCAATGTGAGAGTTGGGGCTTCAATTGCACCAGCAGTCACATGCTGAAGTGTCCCTGAGCAAGACACTGAACCCTTCACTGCCTCCGATGTGTATCCCATCTGTGTATGAATGTGATAAAGCACTGATTAGTCTTTGCAGAGCTCTAGTAGAGGGCTGTATGAATGGGCAAATGAGGGCACAGATTGTAGTGGAAAGCACTTTGAGTATCTTGATAAGATAGAAAGGCGCTATACATGTACAGTCCATTTAGCTTCTCTCTTCCAAACAAAAAAGTGTTTAAGCAACAAAAAAAGTCCATGCTCAATAATAAAAGTATACAATCCAACAATTTTGAAGCAACATTCAACATTTTGAAACAGGTTGCATACTGGCCTGGAATGCATACAGATGTCACTGATCACATCAAAGAATGTTCAAAATATTGACAATCTCAAACTGCAAACACCATCTACACAGAGAAGAAAAAACATTCTAAATGTGATGCTGCTTATCTACTCTCTTTAAAGAAAATAAAATTTCTAACAATCATCATGACACGTTTTGGTTTCAATACGACAACACATTCCCAAGATTCTCGATCTCAGTCCAGACTCAGGAATCCGTCTTGAAGATCAACCAGATCAACTAATTGCCAACTAGTACTTACACATAAGGAGACATTCTAAGATTTGTCCCTAATGTGCCAACAGCGACTGTCCACTATCAGTAACCTCACATCTGCAGAATGCCACAGGAGGGTGAAGGGTGTTATTAGACAGCTCACGACTTTCTTCATCAATACTTAGTCCTCAGTGATTACCAGGGTGTTAATGCTGACCACATCAAAGTTTCTTCGAATGACTCATGGATTTGGTTTGTAGTGACTCGATGATCATCTAAACTGGCATCGACTCCCTAGTGGGGGAATATGTAGCATGAAGATGCACTCTACCAACCATGACCCTTGACGCTGAGGTCACCTTTCATAACCACCCTTAAGTGGTTTTTAAAGTTACTTTTGACTGGAATATTGTCTGATGTTTTCACACAGTCACTGTCCTAGAAACTTAATTACTTACAGTTTTATAAATGCCTACACATTTATTTTAAGCTTTTAAGAAAGAAAAACATTCATGAACTAAGTTTTATTTGATTACAACATGTTGAAAACAAGGGCAGCACGGTGGTGCAACTGGTAGAGCTGCTGCCTCTCAGCGAACAGGTCCCTGGTTCAAACCCCGGTCCAGGGGCCTTCTGGGTGAAGTTTGCATGTTCTCTCCGTGCATGCGTGGGTTTTCTCCAGGTACTCCGGTTTCCTCCCACAGACCAAAATCATGCATGTTAGGCTGATTGGTAACTCTAAATTGTCCCTAGGTGTGAGTGAGAGAGTGAATGATTGTTTGTCTCGTTTGTCTCTATGTGGCCCTGTGATGGACTTGCGACCTGTCCAGGGTGTACCCCGCCCCTTGCACAGTGATTGTTGGACATGGGCACCAGCGACCCCCGTGACCCAAAATGGAATAAACGGGTAAAGATAATGGATGGATGGATGGATGTTGAAAACAAGAATTATGTTGATTATTATTTGCAATTATTATTATGAAATCATGTAAATGCTATGTGTTTTAACATATTTCCTTTGCTTGGTTTTCAGAACAAACTCAGTCACCACATCTCTGTAGAGTTCAGGGGGACATAAAGGAATTCTTGAACATCAGACGGTAGACCAAACTTCCTGGAAATGCCAGCACTGTCCTTGGAATTGAAGTCACACAAAAGTTGCCCTTTTGTGCGATGTGTTCAGTTCATATGTTTTTCTCATCTTGATGTGTTTGTCTGATGTCCAACTTGTTTACTCCTGAGCTAAGAAAACAAGTTTGCCCAGTAACACTTTTGTTAGAAGCAGAGTTCTTGTAAGATAAAACGCTTTTCTCACTGAGACTCAAATTTTTGACTTAAAGTGTGTAAACCGGCTGAAGGTTGCCAATCGCCTGCACACATCAGCTGAGACAACGACCCCTGAAGAACTCATTATGACCTTCAGCTACCTTGGTTTGTGCCTGGCCTTGCTAGTCCTCTCCTTATAGTGTATCCTGGTCTGATCCACCAGCAAAACCCCAGAAAGACGAGTGAACTCGAGTCGTTGACACTGAAGAGCTGAAAACTGGTGACATGAATGAAAATTTGAGTCTGGTTAAGCCATTTTAGCTGATGCAGCTTGATAAATCATTTCCTGGCTTGCATTGATAATAAAAAAATACATAAATATGGTCACATTAAATACCATCTTTCAACCAAATTCTAAACTATTTATCAAATAGTTGTAGCGTCCAACCAACATCCCTAAAAGGACAAACCGTCCTCAGAGACAGTCTCCTACCCCTCTTCTCTCTATGCTAATCTAAGTCAGGACAAAAACCGGCATTCTGTTCTGAAACAGGAACTGTTTCTTACACCCCTCTCTGTGTGCTAACCTACAAGTCAAGATGAGTCAGCATACCCTGACCAACCATAAAATACTGACTGTATGGTAATTAACCCTCTGTACTTATTCTCTTCTTGAGTCATACAAAGTGACTCCTCATAAAAAAATATAACATTGGTGGCTAATCAACTGTCTTTCCTGGGAAGGAGCAGGCATTCAGTCTCTGTTGTTTTCACACCAGATAGTCCGGTAGACTCGGTTAGGTTGGGGACCAATATTCATAACATTTTGTTTAAATTTGAGCTGGTGTGTTTGCATTCGCACTGCACTATGAGGTCGAGCCAACCTGTTGACCCAACCTGTTCCCCCACTCACCTGTGGTGGCGCTGCACCAACAACTACTGAAAGAAACGACACAAAAACCTCTGAAGAAGACACTTCTTCTTCTTCTTCTGGAAATAAAAACAAAAACGGAATGGCGTCAAGTTTTAGTGGTTTTAGGAGTTCTATTTTGTCATTTTTCACCCACTGACTCAGCATGAGTGGAAGATGAGGCAGAAGACCATGAAGAATGCTATTTTTCACACAAGGCAAGCTGACAGCTCCATAGGTAAAAGAAATACGTGCTGTAGTCCACATCCTGCTTGCCGAGCGGTGCCCGGTCTGCTTACATTCACACTGTACTCAAACCGCGCTAGAGTTTCCTTCTACCGGACCGAGACCTAGGTTTTAGACCGGGCCAGAGTTCGCCTTTTTGTTCCATGACAGAGTTAGATGGCGCGTTCACACCTCCCCAAAAGAACAAGACTTCCTAGGCAAACGGGCTAGAGTTCGGGACAATCCGGCTGGTGTGAATGCACCCCAAGAGAAGTTGGTATCAACAATTGACAGAACCCAGTCATGGCCTCGGGATAACAAAACTGTGGTTGCCCTAGTAATGAAGGAAGTTAACCCACTGAAACAAAGCTTCAAACAGACCACCTGTTGTTTGTTTACAGTAGTGTGTCAGGAACCAAATTAGCATTTTATGAAGGAAATTGTGTTTATGTAAAGACGAGGTGTTGCCATATGAGCAAAACTATTGTGTTCCCCTCTGAGACTTTGATAGGAGGGGTATAATTAAAATAAATTTTGCACATGGTTCACACCCACTGTTGGTAGCTGCATTTGATTGGTTAATATCATAGGCACGGCCACTTCATGTGTCAGGTAAGCTGACACGTGAGGTCAGTTGGAGAGCAGTCTCATGGTGGAAGTGGTGTGAAGCTGGCAGAAGAGTGACGCCCTGTAGAGAATTTGCTCTGAGCCAGTCCCAGAAGTCCGAGCGACTCTGACCCAGTCAGCTGAGAGATGGAGGAAAGTCCTTGTAACTTCCTTAGGGTGCATTCACACCAGCCCCGTTTAGTCCGCTTTAATCGAACTCTAGCTCGTTTTCCTAAGAAGTCCGGTTCATTTGGGGAAGTGTGAACACACCATCGAACTCTGCCATGGAACAAAAAGACAAACTCTGGCCCGGGCTAAAACCAAACACACCGGACTTCCTAGGAAAACGGGATAGAGTTCGGGACAACAGGGCTGGTGTGAATGCACCCTAAAGGTTGTTTTCACACCTGATAGTCCGGTAGACTCAGTTCGGTTGGGGACCAATATTCATAACATTTTGTTTACATTTGAGCTGGTGCATTTACATTCACACTGCACTGTGCAGTCGAGCCAACCTGTTGAACCAACCTGTTGCTCCACTCGCCTGTGGGGGCGCTGCACCAAGAACTACTGAGAGAAACGACACAAAAACCTCTGAAGACACTTCTTCTGAAAATAAAAACAATAAAGGGAGTGGCATCAAGTTTTAGCAGTTATATTTTGTCATTTTTCAAAAATTGACTCAAATGAGGCAGAAGACCATGGAGAATGTTGTTTTTCACACAAAGTAGCTGACAGCTCCATATAAGATAAGAGAAATACGTGTTTGTTTGCCCTGCGCTGTACTCCACTTCTTGCTTGTGGAGTGGGCCCGGTCCATTTACATTCACACTGTACTCGAACCGCGCTGGAGTTCTCTTCTACCGGACCGAGACCTAGGTTTTAGCCCGGGCCAGAGTTCGCCTTTTTGTTCCGTGACAGAATTTGATGGCACGATCACACCTCTCCAAACGAACCGGACTTTCTAGGCAAACGAGCTAGAGTTCGAATAAAACAGACTAAACTGGGCTGATGTGATTGGACCCTAAGAGGGTGTTTGTACTTTCATGGCTATAAAAAAAAAAACATTTAAACCCTGTTTCTGCCTGCATTCTTCTGAATTACTGAGACGCATACAGCTCTGACACATGCGTCTGCTTTGAGTTACACCTGTCGTCGGGGACACGTGGCTGATTGAAAGTGGCAGAAGATTCGGAGCTGAGAGGTGTTTGTACTTTCATGGCCATAAAAAAGCATTTAAAACCTGTTTCTGCCTACATTCTTCTGAATTACTGAGACACACAGACAGCTCTGACACAAGCATCTGGTTTGGAATCTCACCTGTTTGGGTCGTCGGCCGCGCACGTCCGCTGAGTGTAGTGGCTGAATGAATGTCCATTTGGGCGATGGATCACTTCCTGACAGTACAGTCCCAACTGAAGCGCAACTGACCTTTTTACCTCTTTCAAGGCCAGTCAGCTTGCGGTGAAATAGCCACTTGCAGCTGGTGGATGTCTGACAGGCCATGTTATCATATAATTGGATCATGGCTGATCCTGACCTAATTTTAAAGCCCGAGTCCACCCAGCCCTCCCATTAATCATATTATAATGGCCCAGCCCGGCCCTAATCCGGGTCGGTCCGGACCGGGTTTCAGGTTCAGGTTAGAAATGACAGCTCTAGTTACAAGGTGTCCAGACCTCTCTAAGCATTACCCCTACATAGTAAAATTTTGTCTAAATTTTGTGTGTATATAAGCCAAAATCATTCCTGTTCAAACATTTAACTTTGCCGTAGATAAGAGAATTAATCCTGGACTGATTAGTTACCGTTTAGATTGTTCATTATTGTTGTAGTAATTACTTTTTTTTAACTACTTGTTCTCCAAACTATTATCCTTTCTCATTTCTGCTAAAGTCTGTTTATTGTTGTTGATTCTACTTTTGATTAAATATTTTTTTATAAAATGTAAAAAAGCTAATTCTATTTTCTCCTCATTTGGCATAATATTGTGATATGGATTCTCTGAAACTAGGAATTCAGACTGAGCTGTTGAATTTGTTCATTCAAGGGTGAATTTAGTGGTTGAATATCCATAAAGTATGTTAACGTGTTATTGGTCAGTGAACAGACTTGATGCTCCTAACTTTAAAGAGTGAAAATAATAAAATTGTTGAAGGGTGGAGAAAATCATCATTCTAATTTTTATCACTCACACCTGCTACATGAGGTATCAACTTCAATTTTGGTGTGTAGCTACATCTAGGCATAAGAAAGATCAATATCAAAATTTGGGTTGCCAAGTCAAAATCCAAGCTGGCCACCAAAATATACATAAACAAACCACTGTTAAAATTTGAGGAAACTGTCCTTGCTAGTACAAAAATTTTCAGTCAGGTCATCTGGACAGTTTTTTTTTTTTTTGTCCTGAAACATTTCACCTTCCATTCAGAAGGCTTCATCAGTCAAGGAAACACACAACACAAAACTGATTATTCCCGCAACAGCTTACTCCAAAGTGGAACAAACCAGTTATGTTGGTGCTAAGATGGTCTCTTTGGCACGCTCCCTCCTCCGGCGCTGGCCCTCTCCCTCATCGACAGTCATGTCAAACTGGTTCAAAACCAACAAAGTCCTGTACTTGCTAGTCTTTATATTGCTTAAAAGTATAGTTTCCTCAAATGACTGGCGTAGCCAAAGACTAATCAATGATGGCCATGGTCACCTAACCCCTGGTTCCATCATTGCACCTGGTGATGGATAAAACTGCTCCCTCCACTGGCCATAATCAAACCCTCTGCACCACGTTGGACAAAAATAAATAAATAAAATTAAACCCTACCTGTGTTATTTTATGCAGTGTAACTACACACTTGTATGTCTTGCTTCAAAAACATTAAAGTTTTCTTGCATTCCCTGTTCAATTCCAATCTTCCAGTCTAGAAAAAACAATCATAAACTTCAAACATTCAATATTCAAATTCACATTGGCGTATGACTTGTTTCTCTGTTAGTCTCTAATACCAATCTTTAGGGTTCATATCATAAATGGACTGTGCTTGAATATCGTCTTTCTATCTTATCAAGATACTCAAAGTGCTTTACACTACAATCTGTGCCCTCATTTACCCATTCATACAGCACTCTATTATAGCTATACAAAGACTGTGCTTTAGATCACATTCATACACCAATGGGACACACATCAGAGGCTATGAGGAGTTCAATGTCTTGCCCAGGGACACTTCAGCATGTGACTGCTGGTGGAATCGAACCCCAAACTCTTGCAGTGGCGGACGACTGCTCTAAACACGCATCCACAGCTTCCCGTAACATAAATGCCACCTGTAAACATTTTGATCTTGTCATCAGTTGTTTTCAGTAACTATTCCTTTTGATAATGTTATTTATTTCTTCTTCTTTCGGCTGCTCCCTTCTTCAGGAGTCGCCACAGCAAACTAAATCACATTAAGACTTGGCAAAAAAAAAAAATTCACACCGGATACCGTTCTTGATGCAACCACCGCACTCTGTGTGGAGCAGAGAGCTGCCATCTAGGGAGACCGGGATAGCAGATGGCAGGGGTTAAGGTCCTTGCTCAAGGGTCCAGAATGGGGCAGATGAGGGTGGAGGCAGGTGTGGGTGCTTCACCTTTCCCACCCACAGTTTTGATGTTGTGTGTACTGAGAGTTGAACTGGTGATCTTCCAATCTTATGCCCACCTTTTCTAACCTCTGCGCCACCACTCCTATTGATAATGTTATAATGTCCAAAAATGTATTTTTCTGTTAATATCTGACTTGGAATCAAACTCAGATGTTAAAATGCATAAACTAATAAATATCTGGAAAGTAAAAAGGTACAGTTAACAAAAATAAAATGACAAATTGTCATAATTTCCTTTTGTGGAAGATACTTCCACGTGTATCCACAAACTCAATCTCCAAACTCATAAACAACTGTGTATCAATAACGAGGTCTTGGAATTGACACACTACAGTGTGTTTGCTTTACAGGATGGTATTTACTGTAAGTACAGGTTATAGGGGATACCAGGTTAGTAGACGCATTTCTATTTTGTCAAAATAGACAGAACACAAGCTGCCTTTGGATTTACAGGTATAAACTGGCTTTCCCAGAGCTAGTTTTACTATTTGACCTTATTTGTGACAGTAAAATCTTTTCTTACTGACATTAACCATAAATGTTTATGGAGTTTTTATAGCCTCCATATGGTTTATAGTTCACTTAGAAATGCAGTACGCTGCAGTCGGTGCCACCATGACAGTTAGACTTTAAAAAATAAAAATATGTTTCAACCTTAATTGGATAAGCTATAATAGTTTCAGACAGCTTTTTAATAACAACAGAGTCCTACCATAAAATAAATGTATTTGGAACAAAGAGACCATGTGCAGCAGTTTCCCTAAAGGTATTAAAGAAATCTTAGCAAACCACATTAATTGATGCTGTGTTGCCATTAAAATACACAACTAGAAAAAAAAAAGCTCTTGATTTGCAATGGTCCCAGAAAGAAAAACTGTTTTTCTTTTTTAACTTTTATTAGCAACTCAGCTTACACAAAACGGTTTTGCTCTGGTTTTATTGTGGGTTGCACAAAAAGCTGAATAAAAACTGGCTGTACCAATATTTTACCTTCCTCATTTCAAATGAGCACAGTCAGAAACACACAAAGAATAATGCTGAGTCATTCAAGTACAATAAACCTTTTTAATTCAGTGTTTCTTTATCTTAAAGAGCAATCATTAAATCATTAAAAAAAAAGCACTGATGTGTTTCCAAGGGAAAAAAAAAAACAACACAGGTAGCTTACTTAAGTATTTAGCCACTGTAAAATAATATTTGTCAAGTTATTTTAGTAAAATAAGATTGTGCACCCCACAAATACTACACAACACAGAGGAGGACTGGTTGGAGTTTAAATTCAGTTAGCAGTTCTTGCACTAATGTGAATGCGTTAGCAAATGCCAGGAAAACACAAAAAGGAATGGATAAAGAGAAAATTTCAAGCATTTACATAAAAATTAATCGGTAGTGTGAGAAAAATCTTTGTAGCATTAAAGAGATGTTCTGTTACTGAGATGGGCTACAGTTATACTCGAGAACAGAAAAGACAAGCTGAAGAAAACACTTTTTTTTTTTTTACACTGGAGCCTATGACAAGATCTCCAAAAGAAGCCATAGATCATCTGGTAGAATTTGATTTGGTAACGGTTTGCGGCTGGAAGTGCAGGAGACCAAAACCCTGGATTGAATTTTGAAATAATTTTATTTATGAAGAATGTTGTGAAATCAACACTGCTTATAGTTGTAGCAATACACAGCTCAGTAGAGATAGGACTTTTCATTACTTTCGCTATAGTGCTGAACAGTCAGAGTCAGAGAGTCAGTGTCAGAGAGTCAGTGTTCAGGTAGTGATGGGTCTCTAGGGCATTGTTCACTCCTGCCTTTATAATCTATTATACACTTAATGTCCTTCCACATGCTTTGTGGGTCTTGTGAGATGAACTGACCCTGGATCCTCTGTGCATATGTAGCCTTAGCCCTCTTAATACCAGCAACTAGCTTTCTCCTTGTCCTTCTCAGTTCCTGTGAGTTTCCAGACCTGAAGGCAGTGTTCCTGGCTTCCAGCAGGGTGCGAACATCTGCATTCAGCCAATGCTTTCTGTTTGAGTAACTCTTAGCATATCTGATGGTGGTGACATCATCAACACATTTACTAATGTACCCCAGAACTGAGAATGTGTATTGCTCCATGTCTAATGCCCCTTCCCCCCTCCCCCATTTTTAGCAGCTTCTTTGAAGACCTGCCAGTCTGTGTGTTCAAAACAGTCTTTTATGGAGTCATTATTCTGGAACCAAGATTTAACTTTTTTTGTACCGGTCTGGAACGTCTCAGTGGTGGAAGGTAAGCCTAAGCCAGGAAGATTGAGATGTGATCAGAGAATCCTAGGTAACAGAAACTTTGATGGATGTGTATATATATATATATATATATATATATAT
>NC_056500.1:36770827-36773773 GCF_014905685.2 Nematolebias whitei
ATATATATATATATATATATATATATATATATATATATATATATATCGATAGATGGTATGGTATGGTATAAAGTTTATTCATTTTAAAAAATACAAAACAATTTCATAACAATATAAAAAATACAAGAGATTTAAAATGAAAGGCAGCAGAAAGAAGAAAAAATCGTATTATATATGCCCCTTTTTTCAAACAATTAGTTCAATCATAATAATTTTCAAGTAACAGAACAAAATGAATAACTTTCTAATTTGTCTAATTCTAGTACAAAAACACACTAAGCTGCTTCATATATATTTTTTTAACAATTCAGTTTTGATCTTTTTCTTAACTGTACACATTGACTTGGCATTTTTAACATCACTCTCTAGATCTTTCCACAATCCAACTCCTTGGATTGAGGTAGATCTTCCCTCCAGACTAGTTCTGAATTTTGGTTTGACAAATATCTCTATCCCCTTAAGATTATAACAACTTTGCCTTTTAACAAAATTTATTTGGATATTTAATGGTAATGTGTTATTTTGAGCCTTATACATAACTGATAAAATACTATAATCTACCAAATCATGGAACTTAAATAACTTCAGTTGATAAAATATTGTGCTTGATGGGTGACTGTAATGCTTTCTGGTGATAATTCTTACAGCTCTTTTCTGTAAAATAAAAATAGGCTTTGTAAATGGTTTACACGCTTTCCCCCAAACATCAATGCAATATTTTAAATGTGGAACAATGATTGTGTTATACAACATGTACAGAGCTTTATCATTTAATAATTCCCTGACTTTGTATAGTACTGCAATAGATTTAGATATTTTTATTCTTACAGAATTTGTGATTTTTCCATGTTAGCTGTTCATCAATGATTACACCCAAAAATTTCATCTCATTAACTCTACAAATCTCAACACCCTCAATTTTTAATGGATCATCAACAGTTTTCTTTTTGTTACTAAATATCATGTAATTAAATTGATCTAAATTTAATGATCATTTATTAAGTTTAAACCAAGTTTGTATTTTATCAAGTTCTGTCTTCATCAATTCCAACATCCGTTTTACATCTTTACCCAAACAAAAAAATGTGGTGTCATCTGCAAAAAGGACACATTTGAGGAGTCCTGATACATTTACTATGTCATTCACATGTAAAATAAATAACTTTGGTCCAAGTACAGAGCCTTGAGGAACTCCACGCATGATATTGCAGAGGTCAGATCTTACACCATTTATTTGTACAAACTGTTTCCTATCTTTCAAATAGCTAGATACCCAGTGTAATGCTGGTCCTCTTATACCATATTTATTTAACTTTTCAAGGAGAATAGTGTGGTCAATAGTATCAAATGCTTTTTTTAAATCAACAAAAATACTAACACAATATTGTTTTTGATCGACAGTGTAGGGGTTGCAGTTGTGCTTCACTCCACAGATTCTGGTTACCTGGGAGACAGGATTTTCGAGCCACAGCTGACAGCCATCTACATCAATCAGACTGGGACCATTTAAGACTGAGGACTGGCTTCATTCAGTGCTGAAGCATTTCCTGCCTGTGACCTTGGAGTTCCAGTGCCTCCCCTCTTGGATCTACCTGAGCACCTGTGGACCTGATGAAAGAGGGCTTTCCTGGATATCTGCAAACAACTTTCTCCGGTAATGTCTTACATCCATGCTCCACCTGAGTCCTCCCTGGAGAATCGTTGGACCTTGTTTGGAGAATCTCCTGGACTCATCAATTGTGAGACAAAGACTGTACATTAGCCACTGTAAATAAATCACTGATCTTTATTCTCCTGAGTCTGTTATCCTTCAGTCCGTTCATCTGGGTCCTTGTTTAATATTACCTCGTGACAGACAGCAGTACTTATTTGTTCTATTAATTCCATGAGAGCCATTGATGTAGACTTTTTTGCTCTAAACCCATACTGACTGCTACTTAGAATGTTTTGTTTAGTAATAAATTTATCTAATCTGGTCACAAATAGTTTTTCTAGAGTTTTTGAGAACTGTGGTAATAAGGATATTGGTCTATAATTATTGAACACACATTTATCACCATTTTTTAAAGAGAGGAACTACCTTAGCTACGTTCATATTGTCTGGAAATATTTCTTTTGAAAATGATAAATTACATATATATGTAAACGGCTCGATAACATGACTCATTATGTCCTTTACAAACATCATATCCATGTCCACCCAGTCTTTTGATCTCTTATCTGTAAGATTTTTTACTACATTCATTATTTCTTCTTTGTCAGTTCCATTAAGAAAAATACTGTTTTCACAACTTATAACTGAATGGTTCACATTATTGTCTACTTTTGGTATTTTAGCTGCAAGTCTTGATCCAACGTTCACAAAATAATGATTAAATCCATTTACAATTTCATTTTCATCATGGATCTCATTGTCCTCCTTCAAAAAATATTGTGAAATACCCGTTTTTGCTTTATGACTTTTCAGAACACAATTTATTACTCGCCATGTTGCTTTCACATCACCATTACTTTTATTTAATAAATCACTATAATATTCCTTCTTGTGTTTCCTTATAATCCCTACTAATTTATTTTTATATTTCTTATATTTCTCTTCGGCCTCTTGTGTTCTCAATTTCAAAAAACGTGTATACAAATAATTATTTTTTTTTACAAGCATTTATCAACCCTTTCGTCATCCATGGTTGGTCAACAACATTTATTTTTGTATTATTATTTTTGCACACAATTCTTTTCATACAGAGCTCCTAAAATATTCATAAATTCATCATATGATCTGTTTACATCATCAACATTCATGTCTTTCCAGTTTTGACAGACAGACAGACAGACAGACAGACAGACAGACAGACAGACAGACAGACAGACAGACAGACAGACAGACAGACAGACAGACAGATAGATAGATAGATAGATAGATAGATAGATAGATAGATAGATAGA
>NC_056500.1:36773783-36797522 GCF_014905685.2 Nematolebias whitei
AGATAGATAGATAGATAGATAGATAGATAGATAGATAGATAGATAGATAGATAGATAGATAGATAGATAGATAGATAGATAGATAGATAGATAGATACTTTATTGATCCTGAAGGAAATTATATGGTGGTCTGTAGCTCCAACTCATACAAACAATAAGAGAAAAACACACCAAATAAAAAAAAAACAGAGTATTAAAAAAGATTGATAAATTATTAAACAACCCTATGAGGAGATCAAGCAACAACTATGTTAGGGGACATAACCAGCTAGCTCCTCTGGTTCCTGCTAGGAGTGGCCAAATTATACAGCCTAATGGCATGAGGGACAAATGAGTTCTTTAGTCTCTCAGTAGAGCACCTCAATGAGCAGAGTCTGGAGCGCAATGAACTTCACTGATTAGAGAAGCCAGAGTTCAAGGGGTGGCCCTGATTGGACATGATCGCCTTGATCTTGGAGCGCGTCCTCTGCTCCACCACCTTCTCTACAGAGTCACGGCCCAGTTCCACCACAGAATCCGCCTGCTTAATGAGCTGATTCAGCCTTAGGATGTCCTTCTTCCTAGTGCTATCCCCCCAACACACAACACCAAATAAAGTATATTGGACACAATGGATTGGTAAAGCACATGCAATAACTTACAGCAGACCCTGACAGAGGCCAGCCTTCTGAGAAAGTGCATTCTACTCTGCCCCTTCTTGTACACAGCATCCATATTTGCAGTCCATTTCAGCTTGTTGTCCAGCTGTAGCCCCAGATACTTATAGGTTGAGACCACCTCAACCCCCAATCCATCAATAATGATGAGCTACAGAAGGGGTGGAGCTCTGTGGAAATCTAGCACCACCTCTTTGGTTTAGTGGCATTGAACAAAAGCTTGTTCTGATGGGACCACCCAACAAAGTCCTTCACCAAGCCCCTGTACTCTCCCTCCTCCCCCTCTGTAATACATGCTACAATAGCAGTGTCGTCAGAGAACTTCTGCATATGGTATGTATTAGAGTTGTACTGAAAGTCATTGCTGTAGAGAGTGAAGAGGAGGGGCAACACTGTACCCTGAGGTGCTCCAGTGCTGCTGGTCAATGTTGAGGACCTGCAACCCCCAACTCAGACAAACTGGGGCCTGTTGGTCAAATAGTCCGATACCCAGCGCACTAGGTGGGTGTCCACAGACATGATGTTAAGTTTCTCCTGGGGAAGGCTGGGATCGATTGTATTAAAAGCACTGTTGAAGTCAAAGAACAGAATCCTCACCATACACCCATCCACATCAAGGTATGTGAGGCCACAATGTAAGAGGTAGATAACAGCAACTTCAACACCCACCTTCTCCTTGTAAGCAAATTGAAGGGGGTCACTCACCACCAACATTTGAGGATAAACAAGCTGAAGGACCAGTCGCTCCAGTGTTTTCATCAAGTGTGATGTGAGTGCAACCGGCCTGTAGCCATTAAGCTCCTGGGGTTGGATCTTATTTGGGATTGGAACGATGCAGGATGTTTTCCACAGTGAATGAACTCTCCCCATCCTCAGACTCAAGTTGAAGACCTGCTGTAAGGATTCACACAGCTCCATAGCGCAGGCTTTCAAGAGACTCAGGCTGGCCTGGTCCGGACCTGCAGCCTTCTTCGAATGGAGACGTCATAGCTCCCTCGTTGCCTGGTCCACTGTGACAAATGGAGGAGTTGATGTGGGAGTGGCTGCACCTAACAGAGCACTTCACTCTCAGGCTTACTTGTGGTTCCTAGAGTTTCCAAAAGCAAAACAGAAGGAAGACCTTCAAGTTATCAGTACCCTCTATTGTGGAACCAACTTCCAATTTCTCTCGGGCTGACACATTGTCCAGTTTGAAGACTGGGCTTAAGACTTTCCTTTTTGATAAATCCTATAGTTAGGGTTGGCTTGTTATGCTGCTATAGGCTTAGACTACTAGAGGAAAAATTGACCTAATTTCCTTAAATGAATTATTACAATTGAATAATTTTATTTTGAAATTATTTTTATCTTAACATCTGATTCTTGACCTGCCATTGTGCATCTGTTCCTCCTTCCTGTGCTTTTCAAACTCAACCGGTCAAAGCAGATGTTCGCTTGTCCTGAGCCTGGTTCTGCTAAAGATTTCTTTCTCATGAGGGAGTTTCTCCTTTCCAATGGTGCCTTTACACTTGCTCAGGATGAGAGTCTGCGGTGAAGTTAGATTCAAAGCAGTCTGCTCTTCAGATAAATAGTGTTATTATCTTACTTTTAATATATGTGAATATTTATTTTCAGTGCCCTGAGGTAACTTCTCTTGTGACTTGGTGCTATATAAATAAACTGAATTGACTTGAACTGGAGCTTTACAAAAGAGGACTGAGTGACACGAGAAGCTTTTATGAACTTGGAAGGTGATTGTTGATTGAGGAGAGATGGGTTGGCCAATTGTTGACACGTAAGAAGCACATGTGTGACAGGGTAGCTGAGGGAAACTGAACAGGAACATTCATCTATTTTCTCTTACTGGTGTTGCTGGTCAGTGAGTGTCCTGCAGGTCTTATTCCAGACCCCAGGCCCCACCTCCAGCTGCGAAGGCACCCGGTTCGCACCTCCCTCAGAAGTAGTAACCCACACTATTAATAAATTAAGATAAACGTGAATTCAATTGTTTTACCAATTTTATTAACTCAAGGCAGGAAAAGATACAGTAACGGCACTGGCCTCTGCGGTACAATCAAGCCCCTTATCCACAGGGCCTTTTGGGGCTCCTATGTAACTAGTTCAGGCCGATTGCGTGGTTTATCCACAATGCCTTCAGCGGTGGAACCCACCCCATTTTTGGGACCTACTTCTCTGAGGTCCCAGGTCTGGTTCTTGTTGGGTCTAGATGTGACATCAGCGCACTGTAGGTCACCAATTGGTCAGGGGGCGTATTCATTGGTGGAGGGCGGAGATCATCCATTTTGGTTGTGTGTTGTTTTCTGGCTCTTCTTCTTCTAATACATGTTAGTGGTGCTTAGAAAAGAGCTTAATGTAGCACTAGCACCACCAGCTGGTAAGGTGCATTGATATTAATAATCCGCTCACTAGAGGTGAACAAACCACCCACTAAACGGGAACTATGGGCACTGTGGAGACAGAAAAAAAGAGATCCCACCAGAACCAGACACAACAGGGTCCAACAAGAACCGGCCCTGTGGATAAGGGGCTCTAGATGCGAGATCAGGAACCGGAAGGGGCGGGTGTCCCATGGCATTACAGATTTATAGGGCCTAGACGACTCCTTCACAGAAGGAGAACACAGCCTATCACGTGGATAAGGGGGAGGGACTATGTGTTATCTCATTGGATCTTATCTGGTTTAACGTGTACGGAAAAAAAATGAAACGGTACATAAAAAGTCTTTCTGGGTGATGCAGCGGGCCAATAAAGAAAAATAAAGACTATATTCCTTGACGGATATTGAATCCATGGGAGACTCTTTTTAGAGTTGCTGGTCCCATTTAAACCAATCAGAACCAGGTCATATTTTCATTATAATCTGTCTCTGAGCAGATCAAAACCCAGGGTCAGTCTAGATAAAATTGCTAACACCGGCCTTCTCCTTTCTGGGTCACAGGGGAGCTGGTGTCTCCAGCAGTCACTGTGTGAGGGGTGGGGTGAGCCCTGGATAGGTCACAAGTCCAAGATAAATGTCTAAAAAACAATAAAAAGAATGGTGTTTCCAAAACAAAAAAACGCTTTGTTACCCCTTTTTTATTATACAGCTTTGGGATTTCTAAAACACAGTTTCTAGGTAAATACAAGGCTGAACCAATAATAAAAACAAACTTTTGCATGTTCACAAACCACTATTCCCATGTGAACTGCCCCTGAAATATCCAAACATTCTTTGTCATATTTTCCAACTAGTTCCTCCCAGTTCTCTGACCTTTATTTTCTTGCTGTTGTAAACTGTCCCAGCATCACTTAAATGCCAAACCCAATAATCTCTGCAAACAGTGGTACTGTCACAACATGCATGAAGGTCAGTGCTACTTTCCTTAAACTACCTGTAAACCCCTGGTCTACTGGATGTTTGCTTTCACATACTAATTAAGGGATCATTTATTTCTAGAATGTTATCTTAGACTTCACACAAATACAGCAAAAATAACTTGAACAAAAATTAAATAAAAATGAGAAGTTGTTGGGGGAAAAAATAAATTTCCTAAAAAAAAAAATAGCGGGGCTTTCTATCATCATCAGACAGTCGTAGTGCTTACTTTAATATATATGGGCTTAAATATAATTGTTTTTAGCAGAGTTTTTCTTTACTACTGCTGGATCTGATTCATTCTAATTAAGTTGGTCAATATGATTTCACTGATTAATGTGTCATTTTTATGTGCACAGTCCTAATTGTTTGCAATAACTCCAGTGAAACAGTGAGTTGTTTTATGAAACGGTTCTTTGCTTCCAGATGACCCGACTGAAAAATGTTGGATTTTATACCTGGATTATTGAGCATGGACTTTGTTGTTTTCAGCCAGTTTGACAAGACTGTCAACCAGGAAGAGGGCCGGCAATGGAGGAGGGGCATACCAAAGAGACCATCTAATCACAAGCAGAACTGGTTTGTTCCACTTTGGAGTAAGCTGTTGGAGGAAGAAACAGTTTTGTTGTGTGTTTCCTTGACTGATGAAGCCTTCCGGATCGAAGGCAAAATGTTTCAGCACAAAAAAAAGAAACTGTCCAGATGATCTGACTGAAAAATTTTGGATTTTATACCTGGATTATTGAGCATGGACTTTGTTGGTTCTTTGCTTCATTTGTGTAAGCTCTGATCAAACAGAAATAAGACTTATTTTAAACATTTTCATAAAAACCTTTCAAAATATCAATATTCCAAAATTCGAATTGAACTTTATAAAGTTATTTTCACACATTTATTGCATATCAATAGCTATTGGGTCCCAAAATCAAAACTTTTGTAGTGAAACTTTGTGACCATTTGTCAACAACCATGTGTTTGTTTACCTGCAGAAACAGCCAGCGTTACTGAAAACAAACCAACAATTGTGTCATCCACGTAAGAGCCATTTGGGATAGAGAAGTCTGAATTATTTAATACACTGCCTGGCCAAAAAAAAGTGGCCACCAAAAACAAAGGTCACACACTAATATTTTGTTAGACCGTCTTTAGCTTTGATTACGACATGCATTCTCTATGGCATTGTTTCGAAAAGCTTCTACAATGTCACAATATCTATTTCCATCCAGTGTTGCATTAAGTTTTCACCAAGATCTTGCGTTGATGACTAGACACTAGGCATGATGGGTGCATCACTTCACCTGCCTCTCTTCTTATCCTGATGCACCCATCATTCTGGAACAGGGTAAATCTGGACTCATCAGATGACATGACCTTCTTCCATTGCTCCAGAGTCCAATCTTTATGCTTCCTAGCAAATTGAAGTCTTTTTTTTTTCTGGTTACCCTCACCGAATAGTGGTTTTCTTAAGGCTACACAGCTGTTCAATCCCAGTCCCTTGAATTCCCTTCGCATTGTGCATGTGGAAATGCTCTTACTTTCACTATTAAACATAGCCCTGAGTGATACTGTTGTTTTTCTTCTATTTGATTTCACCAAACGTTTAAGTGATCGCCGATCACGATCATTCAGGATTTTTTTCCGGCTACATTTCTTCCTCGAAGACAATGGGTCCCCACTATCTTTCCAGTTTTTAATAATGCGTTGGACAGTTCTTAACCCAATTTTAGTAGTTTCTGCAATCTCTTTAGATGTTTTCTCTGCTTGGTGCATGCCAGTGAATTGACCCTTCTCAAACAGACTGACATCTTTTCCATGACCACGTGATGTGTCTTTTGACATGGTTGTTTAAGAAATTAGAAACAACTCATTGTACCAGTTGGGGTTAAATAACTTGATGTCAGCTGAAAGACAATCGCTCATGCAGTAATTATCCAATAGGAGGCTCGTCCCTTTTTTCCTAGTTAAATCCAGGTGGCAACTTTTTTTTATTTTGCCAGGCAATGTATGTTTGTACATTTTAACATTTAAATCCAGTGTTAGACTCTTTGTCCATTCATTTGTTGTTTTTTTAATCTGCATTTTCCTTTTCTGGTCGCAGGGAAGCTGAGGTCTATCTCCATCAGTGGTGCGAAAGAGTACACCAGGTTGCATCGCAAACTTCATCCAGAATTGTCTGGATACGGACCTGCAACTCTTTTGCTCTAACCACTGTACCACCATTCCACCCAATGTTAGGCCAGAGTGGATTAAAGGTTAAAAAGGTGCAGCTGTGGCTGAGTAGTTAGAACAGTCGTCCTCCAATGTGAGAGTTGGGGGTTCATTTACACCAGCAGTCACATGCCGAAGTGTCTCTGATGTAGCGTCCATCCTTCCAAGAACCTTAAGATAAATGTCCTCAGAGACACTATGTCTCCCCTACCCCCTCCTTTCCTACTAATCTGGGACAGATACTGGCATCCTGCTCTGACACAGGAAGTTTCTTTGTTAACATTTTGTGTGTGCGTTAAAATCTACAGTTGGGACCACCCTGACATTTTGCATGATTCTGGACCCCCTTCGTGTAACTCACCTTCTATGTTGAGTCACCAGACTTTGAGACTCCTGAAGAAGGGTCTTGATCAAAGAGCTTCACTTGGCCTTATCAACAGAGACTGGTCACCATGACATTAAATAAGTTAACCCCCCAGTTGAAGTTCTGATTCAAAGAAACCTATTTTGTTTGTATCAGCATGGTGTCACACATCCTTAACAAAGGGTCATTGTATTATCTTCTCAGAAGAACTTTGAGAAGGGAGATTTTAATTACATTAATTATACATTGGAATACTCCTACTGTAAGAAGCCCTTTGATTGGTTAAAAGTTAAGGGGCCTGTATTCCTGGTGCCAGGTATACTGAACACCAAGGGAGTTGCGAGATGGCAGCCGATGAGGAAAGTTAGCTTTAGATCATCAGCTGAGCTGAGCAGATGGATTGAGTGGTTGTGGAGAGTTGATGAGACTCTCTGAGAAACAGCCATATGATGGAAGACGTGTCCAGCTGAGAGATGATGGACATCCTGAAAAATCGCAAACACCCTGGAGCTCAAGGTATGAGCAGAACAAACCGCAGCCCTGAGAAACGGCATCCTTCTTGGGACAGCGGGCCACCGGCTTCCTTCATGCATCCGCTGTTGTAATGAGAGATGAACATCTTCCTTCTGATGAGAGGACCATGAACAGTGCCAACTAAGTTTGTTTAGATAATTTAATTAATGAATCTATGATAAACATACCTAAATGTTAACGTTAAGAGCTAGACCTTAGTCCAAATTGAATCAAAACCCCTTCTCAAAGTCCCCAGATTTATGCCATTTACTTTCTAAAATAATATTATTGGTTCATATTCATATTCAATATTTGCCATAATTTCCACATCATAATTCAAACTGGAAATAAACATTACAGAATTGTATTTAAATTATGGATTATTTGTGTTTTCTTCGAGAGACAGGAATTAAATTCGTTACAAGAACTCATGGTTTATATATGTTTGAGGTGAGGCCAGTCCAGAGTAAAACCTGTTAAAGGGTATGGATTTGACCGGACCAGAAGTCCAATATCCTGTACATGTATTCCCCTACACTGGCCAAGACACTGAACTCCTCATTGCTTCCGATGTGTGTCCCATCGGTGTATGAATGTGATCTAAAGCACTGATTATTATTTGTAGAGATATAGTAGAGTGCTGTCTGTATAAATGGGTAAATGAGGGCACAGATTGTAGTGTAAAGTGTTTTGAGTATCTTGATAATATAGAAAGGTGCTATATAAGTACAGTCCATTTACTATTTAAAACGGTAACCCTATGTGATGAAGAAGGTTCACAAATGCAGGATGCCTGAACGTCAAGCTCTGTCTTTATGAACTCTCCCACTCTACTTGAGCAATGATACTTTTTCTTGACAGTTGTCTTACTTTTTTCATAGCTTGTTCAGCTCCAGATTTACTTGTATAATTCCACTTAAATGTCTTCTCCATGATTTCATGCTTGTCAGATTCTATGCTGAAGCTGCCACATGGTTTCAACAAGTTTTACTTTTCATTGAGTGTGGACCCACAGTTCTAAAGTACAAATCATGAATGATGATCTGAAAAATTACTGCATCATTTGATTTTTTTCATCCTTTGCATATTTTCTTTTTTTTTAATTCAGCTAACCCATTTCATCTGATAATAAACATTAAATAAATATGTCAATCATCATTTAAAAGAGGTGGCTCAGTTGGTAGAGCTGCTGCCTCTCAGCGGGAAGGTCGCTGGTTCAAATCCTGGCCTGGGGCCTTTCTGGGTGGAGTTTGCATGTTTTCTCCATGCATGCGTGGGTTTTCTCCAGGTACTCCGGTTTCCTCCCACAGACCAAAATTATATGTTAGACCAGACCTGGGCATTGTACGGCCCCAGGGCCACATGCGGTCCTTTGGTTGACTCTGACCGGCCCCCGTAAGGGGAATTACAAAATACATATGTAAACAAATGAAGTTAACCAAATCCAGATATAGATCCTCTCTCACTGATGATGTCAGCTTTGCTTCACATCTCCACCTCAGACCTTCAACCTGACTTTAACATTTCCCTTAAAGCCCAACAGAGACTAGACTTCTCTCACTAAACAAGAAAAAAGAACTGAAAAACACCAAATGAGATGTTTAGACTACAAATGTAGGCACGTAAAGAACCGGGACTCGAAATCACAGTTCAGTGACGATCACTATTATATGATGTTTCATAATATTTGGAGTACAAAGACAATATTGTGATATATTTAGAAAGCTAAGAACTTTTTCCAGCAGTATATAAAACTCAAAATGAGTTTTGGGGTGAATGTGACTGAAAATGATCACTAATATAACGTCACAAATGGTAAAAATGTTAACAGTTTACCATTGTACTGGGAAATTTAATTGAATAAATGACATTTTTGTATGGAAACCTCGCTTTTTTGTTGCTTAATCATAACAAATACTCTTGCCAGCTTGTTAAAACAGTGCTATGTACTGCTTTTAATAATGAAATACTATTAATATTATGCAGTATTGAGTTAAGTTGAAATCAGGTCTCTCTTGTAAATGAATCCTCGAGGCTCAATGGGATTTACCTGTCTAAATAAAGGTTGGATGAAAAGGTCATTTGTGCCAGCCCTCCACAATATTTGCTGTTTCTCATGTGGCCCCATGGAAAAAATAATTGCCCACCCCTGTGTTAGACTGATTGGTAACTCTAAATTTCCCTAGGTGTGAGTGAAAGAGTGAAAGGTTGTTCATCTCATTTGTCTCTATGTGGCCCTGTGATGGACTGGAGACCTGTCCAGGTTGTACCCTGCCTCTCACACGGTGATAGCTGGACATGGGCACCAGTGATCCTTGCTACCCGAAAAGGACGAAGTGGGTATGGATGGATGGATGGATGGATGGATGATTTAAAAGATTATGTTCACCAAATTCATGTCTGTTACACTGAGTTGGAAAAAAAAACCTTCTTCTTTAGAAGAGATTGTAACTGTGTGTACATTTTTTATTTTGTTCAACAATTAATATTAAGAATGTTAATGTTATGAATTTAATGTTAGGTTAATATAAAATTAAGAGGAAAAGTCAAACAAGCCCAAATGCAAAATAATAATAATAATAATAAAAATAATAATAATAATAATAATGCAATGCATAGTTACTTATATTTAAATAAATTAAACGTTTGCTCAGTTGTTTTAGTTTAGGTTTTAAGTCCTTAAAAAGTATTTTAAGTAAAATAGTTTTTGTGTTTGCTTTACAATTATTAATCGTTGTTAAAAAAAAGTAACTGAAACAACAAATGTACAAACCATGTTCTGATAATAAACACGGGAAAAGGACACTGTTAGTAGCAAACTTAGATATTCAGCATTATCAATTATTGACTCCCTTCCTCTGAAAATGACTCGTCATCTTTTATGTCACGAGGTCTGTGCATGAAAAATGAATTACAGAGAGCAAGGCGATCAATAAATATGTAAAAAAAAAAAAAAAGTGCAACAAAAGCAGAAAGTTAAATTTCTTTATTTCAAAGATAAAAGGTAAACTAGGGAGGAAAGCAAAATCTGACTTGACATAAAAGATTCTGAGAAAGAAGTTGGCAAAAGTAAAGTGAAAACCAAAAAGAAAAAGCTTATGAGTAAAAATGTAAAAGTCAGCAGGTGTGGTAATTATTAAACTGAAACCCAGTGTGTGGATATCAACAACTAAAGAAAGGAGACAACTGTCCAAGTAATGATTTGGTTTTTTTTTGTTGTTGTTTTTTGGTGTGTGTGTGTGTGGAGGGGGGAGGCATACAAATAGATATTTTGCAACCCAAGATATGCTGTTAGTTGTGAAAACGAAAATGTTTTCAAACCAAGGTTCAGAATATATAAAAGACTGAGTTTTTTTAAGTGCCCCACAGAGAAAAGCAAAACTAGTTGAGTTTAATGCAATTAATCAAAATTGTATTATAAAAGCTGTGAACAGGAACAGAAATTTAACTAATAAATGTAGAAACAGCAGAACAAAGATGTCACAGGGCACTTAGTCTTTGTTTACAAAACAAAACTTTTTTCATTGTTTAAAATATGATGGCATACTAGTATCTGTGCTGCACAAATTCGCATGCATGCAACTTCAAAATCATGCAGGAGCAGACACCAACAGTCAGCATAGGGCACTAACAAGCTTTGCTGTCAGCTCCAAGCCAAACACCAAACAAAGAAGGACTTTTGTCACAAAGACAACGTTCACGCTGTAAGCAGTGGCACTAACCAGATTTGTTTGCCCACATGTGGCCCATATCTATTATTTTGATGACAGTCTGAACATAACGAATCAGGTACTTTCCAATCTGATCCATGTCACATTTATACTATATATCAGCTAAAAATTTAGTTTGCCCTGTTTGCACAACAACTTCAGCATCATTTCGCATATGCTGACGTTTAGCATCCATATTTACATCTGTTAACACAGAGTGGTACGTGAGACGTCACGTCTTCTTCTGCAGGTCGATTCAGGGCTGTGGACTGTTCACACTGATGGAGGTCACATTTAAATGATAACGTGAATGAATACACAAGAAGAATCAGACCTCAGGAAGAATCCAACATGAGCATCAAGGCCTGCAGAATAAACATAGCAATGCGCAGCCAAATAAATGTTGCATCCACACCTTAGGAATACAAAAGTGAGGCACACTCAGGGCCAACATACACTCACACTGTGTGCAGAAGCATTCCTTGCTTGTCTGTATTTTAAACTCTTTAAATAAATCCATCCATCATCTATCTTCCACTTGTTTCATAGTCAGGTCTCAGGGGCAGCAGCTTGAGCAGGGAGGCCCAGACATCTCTTTCCACAGCCACCTCTTCCAGCTCTTCTGGGAGGACTCCAAGGCGTTCCCAGGCCAACTGAGAGATGTAATCTGTCCAGACTGACTCGGGTCTTTCCCGGGGTCTCCTCCCAGTCGGACATACCCAAACCACCTCAAATGGCTCCTCTTGATGTGGAAGAGCAGCGATTCTACTCTGAGTCTCTCCCAGATAACTGAACTTCCCACCCTATCTCTAGGGGAGAGTCCAGCTATCCTGCAGAGGAAACTGCTAAAGGAAACATTCTACCACTTTGTACCACCACTAGACAGCATGTCACAATCTTTTCATCACACCAGCTCTACAGTCAAGCTCACAAATCAAGGTCAAATGTCATACAAGATTTTTTTTTTTTGTCCAGGCCAATGCTATAGATGTATATATTGATGTTTAATAGTTTAACTGTGTATAATATACCAAATACGGTTCTCTTATTTTTAGGATTTAATAAGTTCATAAAGTAACAGCAGAAATCTTGCATCCTGTTTGTATTTTTACAATAACCAAAGATCCTCTCTTTCAGTAGCCAGCGATTTGTTTTTGTTTTAATTTTCACTTTAGTTTATTTGTATGATCTGTGATAAAAACAGACCAGAAGAGCTAAAAATTAACACTATAATACTTTGCAATACAGACACTTTCTATCCAAAATTATTTTCTTATTGAAGACTATAAGTAAAATGCACATGCAACTTTTTATTATCTGCTAATCTCAGTAAAATAATTACAACTCAAAGCACTGAAGAGAAGTCAAAACAGCAGTTTATTGCACAGTCCAGTTTTTACTGGACCGAGCAAAGAGGAGGCTTCACACAAAATGTGTTAATTAGCTGAATGTGTGAAGATATAAACATATAAAACGCTGCGTTTGGTTACATTTTTTTAAGTAGAACTAAAGCTAGTCATTTTACATAGACAGTGAGAAAAATACTTTGAAGTTGACACTAAAAAATAATTTAAATAAATGAATAAAATGATGAATATTTGAAGGTATGACACAAAAAGTCCATGTTCTATATTTGACTTGGATGTAATTGAAATAATTAGACGTATAGCTTTTTTTCCTGTTGTTGACAATATCTGTGTTTTTGTCTGTTTTCTTTGTGTTCCTTTTGTCTTTATTTCTCTTCTGATCCTTGTGTTTGGCTGTGTTCCCTGCCATCCTTCACCTTCTCTTCAGTCAGTCTCTCCAGTCACTCATCACCCACACCAGTTGGTAATTAGTAATCATCCCATGTGCATTCATTTCTCACTCTCCCTCTGTCTTATTTATTAAACTTCTCCTGTTCACCACACAACGTTGGCTCATTCTATCACAGTCCGTGGAGGTTAGACATGAGTGCAGGCAGACACGGGGAGCAGGAAGTAAATAAATAAGGAATTTATTTAATAAACAAAAACAAAGGGCTGACATGGCACCAAAACTTATATGGAGTGAACAGGAACACGACAGACTGAGGGGAAACGGGGACATCTGTAGGGTTTACAGAGCAATGAGCCGACGTTGAGTGGTGAACAGGAGAGATTTAAATAAGACAGCGGGAGAGTGAGAAATGAATGCACCTGGGATGATTACTAATTACCAACTGGTGTGGGTGAGTGGCTGGAGAGACTGGCTGAGGAGAGGGTGCAGGGAAAACAGTCAAACACAAGGACCAGAAAGGAAATAAAGACAAACGATGCACAAAGAAAACAGACAAAACAACAGATTATGTCAATGGTGTATTTTTGTTTTTTTACCTTCTGGATAAATTTATTCAGAATCTTTATAGAAATAAATAAGATTTACTGTAATCATTTATCATAACTTTATTGATCCTTTCGTTTTTTTCATGGTTTGCTTAAAGAAAGGAAGGTTATTTAAGGTATATTTTCTAAATGTGTTCCTTTTTTATTTGCTCCCAGGCTTGCAATGTTTTTGTGACTAGAACAGCACTTTAAAGTAGGGATGGGGTCTAATCTGCCCGTCTCCGAGGAGGGGCAGACTGAGCGCGGCTGACCGAAATCAGACAGTTTGCTTTGGATTGAACAAGAAGAAGACATCGCTGAAGCCATGGAGCTTGAATGTTTATCGAGAAGTTGCTAAACTTCATCATAATTAATGACCAACCACTATCAGTTGTAGAAAACAAAGGATTTCTCAGCTTGATACTTGCAGTCAAGATATAGTTTACCCTCTAGGAGATATTTATCAGTACAACAGTAGACAATCATAAAAAAAAACATGATTTGAAAATTATATATAAAAAGAATCAAAAACAACTACATTATAAAGCAATGTAAAATACTAAAAAACATGTTGCTGTGTTGGTTTATGCCATGAATTTAGCAGAAGTTTAAAGCCATTTAATTTTTTATTTTATTTAATTAATTGATTCATTCATTTAAAAGAAACAAAATAAACTAAACAAATTCATCAAAAACAAAACACTGAATGAAAAGTGCAGAAATAAAAAAATAATTCTTATATCTCCCCCTTATTTAAAAAAAAAACCTTTAAACAAACAATCACTTAAATTAATCACTTTAATATCCACTTTAAAGCTAGGAATAAAAAGAAACATGTTTTGTGTTAGCAGAATTTAATTCTAACTTTAAAACTTATCCAACATTAATAAAACTTACCTCGAGTTGCCTTTTTGGACATCATGCATATATTTGTACAAATTGTACTTGAGGAGATTTTTACAGCCTCATATAAAATCAATGATGATGATGATATCGGAACGGGATCGGTATTGGCCGATAATCAGATTTGGGTATCAGGATCGGATCGGAAGCAAAAAAATACTGGATCGGTGCATCCCTACTTTAAAGTACTTACACTGGCTCAGCGTTGATCCAGTTCTTAATAAAGGCTTGTTCAGCCTACAGAAAATCTGCATATTACAGCACGCTTTTCCAATAAATCTCCCTCAGCATCATTTACTGAAGCTGAAAGAGGGAAAGAAACATTTTACTTTTAGTCCTTCTGTTAGCGTGTCGTTCTGGTTTACGGAGACTTTTAACACAGAGCAGAGACAAACTGGACCTGCCTGATGAAATGGGAACATGGTTTGGCGTCTCGTTCTGTGGCACTCGAGTACACGAGGTGTTGTTTGAAAACAGGTTTGCCCTTTTGGTGCCCTGAGTCAGGGAGCTGCAGACAACATGACAAGTATCGGAGCATCTGTCCCCATGTGTATGCATCACACGTGCAGACCATGATGCAAAATGTCCCCAACACAACAGTCAAAGTGTGGCTGCAATTTTCAGGAGTCATTACTAAATGTTTGAATGGAGACTACTGGTGATGGCGATGATGACAGCCTTTTCTTGTATCATGTCTATATCACTCTTCTTTATAATGGTCAAGATTTTTTTTTAACAAAAGAGCATTTTGTAACAATCTAAGTTATATTTATTGTGATATAAATGATCTGAAGGTGGCCCAGTTGGCAGAGCTGTTATCTCAGCGAGAACGTTGCCAAATCCAATTCCACCTTTAGGGATGGACTTTGCATGCCGGCTTCGTCCCTGTGTGGGTTTTCTCCAGGTACTCGAGTATCCACCCAATGAGACAGAACTGGCTTTTTATCATAACTAAAAATGTTTCATTTCCTTTTGGATTAAATGACAACACTTTTCAAAATGCTGTGATTTTTCAGCAGTGTTGTTTAAGTTTACTCTCCTAAAGAACTCATTCAGTTAAACTTAAAACAGTTTAAAGTTAACATTACTTCATTTCATTGTTCTTACAAATTGGAAAGAAATCATGACACAAAATGTGCAAGGTTAGGTGCTTTTATTCACTTTTCCATAAAGGTATATTTTCAACACAAAAAACCTCTTGAAAGGTAATAGATAGCATACCTTACTAAATAATTTATTACACCAAAATTAAAACTAAACTGTAGTCATTCACATATTTTACTTTTTTGCTTTTACAGGACACATATGGCAGAGAAGATACTCTTCAAGTAAAATGTCACAATATTTTCAAATAAAATAGTGTGTTCTAAATGTTTGTCATTTACTGTCACAATTTGAACCACGTTCAAATTAAACTCTTCTGTTGTAAAAAATAAAATAAAATAGACTTGTTAAATTGTAACAAATTGATTTGTTGTTTTTTTGTTTTTTATATGTATCATATATTATGTCTGAAATTAAGATGATGATGAAATAATAACAGCAGGGACGTGTTTGTGAACATCACTGCATTTCAATCAATTGTATTTTCCTACTGTTTCTGTTACTCCAACATTTTTCAGTCAGGTCGTCTGGACAGTTTCTTTTTTTGTGCTGAAACGGATGGAGGAGGGGCGTACCAAAGAGACCATCTAATCACAAACAGAACTGGTTTGTTCCACTTTGGAGTAAGCTGTTGGAGGGAGAATCAGTTTTGTTGTGCGTTTCCTTGACTGATGAAGCCTTCAGGATCGAAGGCGAAACGTTTCAGCACAAAAAAAGAAACTGTCCAGATGACCTGACTGAAAAATGTTGGATTTTATACCTGGATTATTGAGCATGGACTTTGTTGTTTCTGTTAATGTTTTGTATTTAAACGTTGATAGATTAGTCCTGGTTCATAAATAGATTCAAACTAAGTAACAGTTAAAGATGCAATGTAAGAAATCTGAATATGTAAAACCATCCAAGTATTTATTTATTTTTATTAAACTAATTAGGAGACGGGCAGCACGGTGGCGCAACTGGTAGAGCTGCTGCCTCTCAGCGAGCAGGTCCTTGGTTCAAACCCCGGTCCAGGGGCCTTTCTGGGTGGAGTTTGTATGTTCTCTCCGTGCATGCGTGAGTTTTCTCCGGGTGCTCCGGTTTCCTCCCACAGACCAAAAACATGCATGTTAGGCTGATTGGTAACTCGAAATTGTCCCTAGGTGTGAGTGAGAGAGTGAATGGTTGTTTGTCTCGTTTGTCTCTATGTGTCCCTGTGATGGACTTGCGACCCGTCCAGGGTGTACCCCGCCCCTCGCACAGTGATTGCTGGACATGGGCACCAGCGACCCCCGTGACCCAAAATGGAATAAACGGGTAAAGAAAATGGATGGATGGATGGATAATTAGGAGACATAAATTGTTGACCTTGTTATTTAAAAAAAAAAAAAGAAGCATATTTTAAATTATTGTAACTCAGAGCAACACAGGATGTGCCTCTGGGACAGAGCATGTGTTGTTTGTCTGACAGGTGACAGACCTTGCCCTTTGTCATAAATGTTGATGTAGCTCAGATATAAAACAGCTGTTACCATAAATCTGACCAACGCCAAGAATTTATGGAGCAGATGACACATCCCATAGGTCATACGGTAAATGTAGGTCGTAAGACACCTGGATTGCACATAGGTAGGTTTAATTGAACTTAATGAATTTGCTTCAGAGGATAACTGAAAGCACCATATCTCAATCAGGGGCCCCTGGGAAAAAAAAGATGGTAAATACAACACTGGTCATTATTTCTTAGTTTTATATATGATTTTTAGGGTAACCTTCAATTTGTACAATTTTGTGCAGGGCTATTCCAAAATTGTCCAATTTGAAAATAAAAGGGCTATAAATTAACCAAAAAAAAAAAAATGCCACAAGATGATGATTTACTTCCCAAGCCACCATGAGTAAATACTAACACGTGATCCATCCATCCATCAGCTTTACCAGCTTCTTCTGTACTCGTCGCGAGGGTCACTAGTGCCCATATCCATCAGTCACAGTGCGAGAGGCAGGGGACACCCTGTACAGGTCGCAAGTCTATTACTCTTTGTCTTTGTGTGACCACACACACACACAAACACAAAACCTCACTCATCACTCCTAGGGATAATTTGGAGTTATCAGATTACCTCATATGCAAGTTTTTTGTATGTGGGGGGAAACCGGAGTAAATCCACACATGCACGTAGAGAACATGCAAACTCCACCCAGAAAGGTCCCCGGCCAGGATTCAATCCGGCGACCTTTTCTCTGAGAGGCAACAGCTTTATCAACTATACCACCGTGCTGCCCTAAACCATGGTGGTGATTTAGGCAGCATGGTGGCTTAGTGGTTAGCACTGTGGCATTACAGCAAGAAGGTTCTGGGGTCTTTCTGTGTAGAGTTTGTTCTTCTTCTGTTTGGGTGGGTTTTCTTTGGTTTGCTCCCATAGTTCAACAACATGCATGTTTGACTGCCTTCTGGCCCAGATCTCCCTTGCAAAAAGAGATCTGGGATCTCAGTGGGACTTGCATGGTTAAAGAAAGGTTAATAAAGAAATGAGATAAAATATTAATCCAAATGATGTTGGTAAAGGAGCAATACGGGGTGTGTGGTCATTTACACAGCAGCAGTTCTTGGCTGTCAGAATTCAGATCTTCCCTGCCTTCTGATGAAAGCCTTTATTCAGTCAAATAATTTCTTAAGTCTTAATTTCAAAATCATCTCCAGTGCTTTTGTGGTTTCCATTGGAAATAAACCAACATGTATCAGGTTTTTATCAACGTCGACCCCCAAGTGAGCAGACCGATTCAATAACGACAAAGTCAGAACTACAAAAGGTAAGTGAACTTTATTTACAGGTGATCGTGTCGTCGCAGCTGTAAAGGAGAAGAGGAATAGGTGAGTATGGGTTCTGGTTGTCTCTTAGAATGTTTCAATTCTTGAAGATAGAGAAATGACTCCTTACTGTGTGTGTTGCAGGTGGAGGCCAAGGAGGAGAGGAGAGGTCCTGAGTTTTTGCAGGAGATCCAATCCTGAGGTACTTGGCGGTGGAGAGGAGCGGGTTGACCCAGTTGAGAATGCTTAATGGTGGTTGTTGAAGGGACACCGTTGATCCACAGGTGGAGTCCAGTGGAGCGATGAGATCCTAGGGAGGATCTGAAGAGGCAGGCCGTGGAAGGTCCTGGAGGAGTCACAGTTGGTGAGAACCAGCTGTAACAAAGGTCAGTCGGCTGTACACGAGTTACCATTTGGTAGAAGATGTCCCTGCACTGAAGAGGTGTCTGGCAGGTGCTTAAATACCCCATGTAGTATGACATATCCTGAGATATATTCATACATTAAACAGGTTCACTCATCTTTCTGGACTGTGTGATGTTCGTGCGTTGAATTCAATGAAATGTAACGTGAGACGTCATTTTTCTTTGACCCATCAAAATGAATGCGGTCATTTATTTTACAGAATCAAAGTTTAACATCAAACATTTACATTAATTTGGCAAAATATGAAAATAACAACATAATCAGTTAATCAGCTTACAACCAGGAAAACCATACGGCCATGGTTTTCCGTTGCTTCACCACAGACATTAATGAAAACATCTGGATTAATTTTCTAGCAGAAAGGAGAGTTTAAAGATGGAAAGATGAAGTTTATCTGAGAGAGATGTGTGAGGGAATTTGTCTGTTTTAACCAGAACAGCACGCTCCATTGAAATCAGCTTGGCCAACGGTACGCTTGGTCGAAATAGAACTTTTACCTTGCAGACGATAGCTTCAGCGTCGGTGTAGAGCTCTTCTTTTGACTCTTTTCAGCGTCTCCGTTGAGAACAGCTAAAAACCTTAGGAGTCGTGTGAGGTTATCCAAACAGAAGTTATAATTCCTAAAATTGTCTCTGGTTCAGCTTGTTTGGTTTAGCAGCATCCATGAATGCCTGCGGTTGCATTCACGGACTCCCAAACTCCCTGCACTCTGGATTCCACAACTCTTGAACTCATGAACTCTTCTGGAACTCTTCTGTTGAACTGGGAAGTTGCCACATTTAAACGGGCTATACTTCCGGTTCATTTGAGAGCTTTTTGATTGGTGGATGGACCAGAACAGAGGTGTGGTTTGTGATGTAAGGTGTTATGGAAAGTCAAGGATAGAGATTAAGATTGTTTAAGAACAGACAGAAAGATTGTTGGAGAAAACCAGTCTTAGTGGCGTCTCTACTCAGTATCTTGCTGTAAAAGTTAAACATGACATTTCTTTTCAGTAAACTTTTTAGTTGACCGAAGCTCGAAGTTTAACACACTTACAACTTTGCTCACTTTCAAAGCAGACGATCAAGAAATTGAATCATTACTCTGTAATGTACTCTAACTTGATTTCACTTTGAATCGAGGAATAAAAATCATTACTACTGTTTAAGTAAATAAAAATGAGTAGTTCACTTCAACATGTAAACATTGTTTGAACTAACACAATTTGATTATCAAAACATTTGTAAAATAGTAATGATCATAGAGAACTGTCTTTTCCACTTGATTAATTCAAGACAGAAAGTCTCAGGATGGGTCAAACTGTATTTCTGGATTCAAATCAATGAAATGACAGTTTCTGTCCATCTGGTCAGTTTTGACATCAGGCTTAGTCCACTACACCCATCAGGCAGTCCTCCTCAGAGCAGCAGCAGGTGGAGTGAGTTGAGGTTAATTTGCTGTGAAAGGAAGAGTGAGTGACAGGGAAAAAAAACAGGAATCCCACAGTATGTAATATTTGAAATATGAAGTACTTAGCATGAGGCCTTATTCAGGCTGATGTATTGAGACATTTGGGTTGGCATTACAGGCAGCATGGTGATGCAACTGGTAGAGCTGCTCCCTCTCAACGAGCAGGTCCCTGGTTCAAATCCCGGTCCGGGGGCCTTTCTGGGTGGAGTTTGTATGTTGTGTCTGTGCATGCGTGGGTTTTCTCCGGGTACTCTGGTTTCCTCCCACAGATCAAAAACTTGCTTGTTAGTCTGATTGGTAACTCTAAATTGTCCCTAGGCATGAGAGAGTGAATGGTTGTTTGTCTCATTTGTCTCTATGTGGCCCTGTGATGGATTTTCGACCTGTCCAGGGTGTACCCCGCCCCTCGCACAGTGATTGCTGGACATGGGCACCGGTGACCCATGTGACCCAAAATGGAAGAAATGGGTAAATGATAATGGATGGATGTGGTTTTCTATGTACTGTACAGTATAACCTCTGCCTTTCTTTGTCAGGTGTATCTTTGTTGTTTTATTTGTGCATTATTTATGTCAAGTTCAGTTTTGTTTTCCCTCTCTCTGGCTCAAGTCTTTGATTCAGATTTTTGGACAGCCTCTCAGTTTCTTGTTATGTCTATTTATCAACATATTTCAGTGCAGCTCCAGTCTGCTCTTCTAGTTTTTTCTTCTAGTTGTCTTCAAACAGTTTGAACCCATTTCACTCCCACTTCTAAACAAAGTCGTTGGTCAGATGAAACCCACCGGTTCCCCTGCTGACCCAATTCCTGCATCGTTTTTCAAACAAGTTCTACCCACAATTGGACCCTCTGTTCTTATTATTGTAAATAGTAGTATCGTGACAAGTGTGGTTCCCGATGTTTTCAAACCTGCAGTAGTTCATCCAATAATTAAGAAATCTGGACTTGACCCTTCGACTTGCTCAAATTTCAGACCAATCTCGAAACTTCCCTTTCTGTCCAAAATCCTGGAGAAAATAGTTTTCATTCAATTAAACAAATTTTTGAATGAGAACAGAATTTTCTACATTTTTCAGTCTGGTTTTAAGCAACTCCACAGCACTGAAACAGCATTTGTGAGGGTTTGTAACAATATTATGATATCAAACGATTCTGGCCAATTAGTGGTACTTGTGCTCCTGGACCTTACTGCTGCTTTTGATACTGTTGACCACAGAATCCTATATCATGGCTGGAACAGTGGGTTGGGATTACAGGTAGGGATGGGGCAGATCTGATCCAGTATCCGTATCGGCCTCCGATACCAGCATAATTTACGTATCGGATTTTCCGATCCACCTGCCGATATTTCCGATCCATGATGTATGTTGGCTTCAAACTATGGAATGGATTTCCTGAATGGCGGCGTGTCTCATGAAGACAGAGTAATAAGACCCGCCTCACATTCAGGAAATCCATTTCATAGATTGCAGCCAGCTACAATGTGAGGACTGAGTTAGCAGTACTGTGGCTAACAGCTAACAAACTTTTCATCTAAACATGTCCGCTGTGTGGAAGTATTTTACACTAGAAACACCACAAGACAAGACAGCATCCTGCAATGTCTGCAGAGCCATAGCGCCACATTAAACCATGTTAAAGTTAGTTTTACGATGGACATTCGAGCTCCGTGGCTTCAGCGGGGCAGTACTCTTTGGTCAAACCGAAAGAGGCGACTCGACACCGGCCAGCCGCGTCCACTCTGCCCCGCTCAGTCTGCCCGTCTCCGAGGAGGGACAGACTGAGCGCGGCTGCCCCAAATCAGGCTGCCTGCTTCAGATTGAACAAGAAGTAGATGCCCCTGAAACCACGGAGCTCAAATGTTTACAGAGAAGTTGCTAAACTTCATAATTAATGACCAACCACTATCAGTTGTAGAAAACGAAGGATTTCTCAGCTTGATACTTGCAGCCTAGATATAGTTTACCTTCCAGGAGATATTTTTCAGTACAACAGTAGACAATCATAAAAAACATGATTTGAAAATTAAATATATTAAAAACACAAACAGCTACATTATAAAGTGATGTAAAATACTAAAAACAGGAACATGTCTGTTGGATTATGCCATGAACTTAGCAGGTGTTTGAAGCCATTTAACATTTAATTTAATTTATTAATTCATTCATTTAAATGAAACAAAATAAAATAAAAAAATCATCAAAAAGAAAACATTGAATGAAAAGAGTGCAGAAAGAAGAAAAAATTCTTATATCTGCCCCTTATAAAATATAAAATAACTTTAAACATTCACTTAAATTAATCACTTTAATATCCACTTTAAAGCTAGGAATAAAAAGAAACATGTTTTGTGTTAGCAGAATGTAATTCTGACTTTAAAACTTATCCAACATTAATAAAACTTACCTGAAGTTGCCTTTTTGGACATGCATGCATATATTTGTGCAAATTGTACTTGAGAGGAGATTATTACAACCTCATATAAACCAATGATGATCATGATATCGGAATTGGATCGTATCGGCCGATACTCAGTTCTAGGTATCGGGATCAGATCAGAATTTTAAAAAAGTGGATCGGTGCATCCCCAATTACAGGTGCTGCATTAGAATGGTTCCGCTCATACCTGAGTGGCAGGAGTTTTTGTGTCAAGGTTGGTAATAATGCGCCTCATTACCTCTTTCTTGCGGGGTCCCACAGGGCTCGATTCTTGGACGCCTTCTTTTCTCACTTTATTTGCTCCCACTGGGGTCCATCCTGAAGAAACATGGTCTTTCATTCCATTGTTATGCTGATGACTGTCAGACCCAAGTTATTTAATTTGTATGTGAATGACTTGGTTAATGTGTCAGACTTTTTTAGATGTATTTTATTTGCAGATGACACAACACTTATTTGTTAAGGTTCACAGAACAAATGATGGAGTTAATACGGTCAGAATTTGTGAAAATCCAAAATTGGTTTCTTCTAAATAAGTTATCATTAAATCTGGATAAAACCTATTACATGAAACACAGTAACAGAAAAACAGATTTTCACGCTCCATTTTTAGTAGGTGGAACTGAAATTTGCAGAGTTAGTAAGGTGAAATGTTTGGGTGTTATTATTGATTAGAAATTAACATGGAAACCTCACATAAACAATTTGAGAAACAAAAATATCTAAATCGATAGCAATTCTGTATAAAGTAAGAGAGTTATTCACTGATAAAGCAATGTTTATGTTGTATAATGCAATAGTTGTTCCTTATTTAGTTTACTGTATTGAAGTCTGGGGTAACACATGTAAAACTATAACTAATCCTTTGTTCATTTTACAGAAAAGAGCTGTACGAATTATTATGAAAAAAAAACAATAGATATCCATCGAATACTTTATTTTATCAACTGAAAATTTTGAAATTCTATGATTTGGTTAATTATAACATTTTCTTGCTTATGTATAGGCACATAAAGGCATGTTGCCCGTTAATATTCAAACAAATTTTATTAAAAGAGAAAGTGTATATGTTCTTAAAGGAATTGAGATGTTTGTGAAGCCTTATTTTAGGACTAGTTTGAAGGAATGATCCAAAATAATTCAAGGAATAGGATTGTGGAATGGTTTGGATGATAACGTTAAAAATGTCAGATCACTATATACATTTAAGAGACTGATAAAGACAAGTTTCTTGAAAGAATATGGAAATCGTTAATATAAATCTACTTAAGTTGTTGTCTGATTTGATTTAGATGTTTGATTTTTTTATGTTTTTAACTTAGATAGATTATTATATTTGTGAATTATATTTAAATTTAAATTTTGTAAAATATTTTGATTTACATTAGAATTAAGCAAAAAGGGGCAGTTTTCATAAGACTAGTTCTTCTTCTGCCACCTTTCATTTTATTTTATTTAAAGTTTTTGATTGTATTGTG
>NC_056500.1:36797622-36819061 GCF_014905685.2 Nematolebias whitei
TGTTTAGGTTTTTTTAAATTGTCATGTTTTTAAATTAAATGAATAAAATTTATAAAAAAAAAAAAAAAAAAGATCTACCTGCCTGTGAAACCAGCAAGTGTTTGCTCCATTCACCCTCTGTTAAAATGTCTGGACGACATTAAGGCCTGGATGGCTTAAAAATGTCTTAAGTTTTAACAATGAGAAGACTGAAGTCATTGTCTTTAGCCCTAGCTCAACTGCCACCACTGATCCTGTCAACCTGGACTCTCTTCAACCATATCTTAAGCAGTCTGGGAAAAATCTCGGTATGGTTTTAGACTCTGACTTCAAGTTTGACAAACAAATCAACTCTGTTCTGCAGAAAAGCTTCTTCCAACTAAGACAGGTAGCTAAGCTCAAACCAGTGTTGTCCAGACCCGACCTTGAGAAACTTGTCCACGCTTTTGTCACGACCCGATTGGACTATTGCAATGCACTCTATGCTGGGATCAGCCAGGCCTCCATCTCACGTCTTCAGCTTGTCCAGAATGCTGCTGCTCGGTTTTTAACCGGAACTCGTAGGTCTGAACATATTACTCCAATTCTGTCCTCCCTTCACTGGCTCCCTGTTTGTACGAGGCTAGTCTTTAAAATTCTTCTGTTGACCTTCAAGTGCTTAACTGGCCTCGCACCCCTTTACCTCTCTGAGCTTCTGGAACCTTACGTTCCCTCTCGGGCCCTGAGATCATTCGATCAGCTGCTTTTGGCTGTTCCAAGAACAAGACTGAAGCTCACAGGAGATCGGGCATTTTCAGTCATGGGCCCCAAACTCTGGAACAACCTGCCCCCCAACATCAGGCAGGCCACCTCCCTTCCTCAGTTCAAATCCCTGCTAAAAACACATCTGTTCTCTCAGGCATTTCACACAGTGTAAATTGATTTAGTGTTTTTTTGTTCTGTGATCCTATGTTTTAAATGCTTTTTATTAATTCTTCAGTTATTATTAGTGTATTGTATTTTTTTCTCTTTAATTTTACTCCCATTGATTGTTGTTGTTATTAAGCACTTTGATAACAGGTTCTGTTTTAAATGTGCTCTATAAATAAAGTTGACTTGACTTTTACACCATTGTTTTGGGTTCTCCAGCTATGCATCACATGACATATTTGGTATTTTTAACAAAACATTTTGTGATAAAGTCTACAAATTCAGTTTGTAGACTTCACATTTTACAGTACTAAGAAAAATAGGTATATTTTATTGTAATCCTAGCCTGACTTCACCCTTCATGTGCTACCAATGTGTTCAGTGGGTATCCCAGTTTTCTTTATTTCCCAAGGTCCCCAATAGGACACTTACGGGGGAAAACTATCTCCAGAGGTGGTGGGATTGGTCTCCAACAAGCTGGCCCTTTCTATTAAAGTACTAACTCTAGAAATTATGCCATTAAAATTGCTACGATGCTCCCGAATGTCCCAATTTTCTGGTAACTTCAATTAGAAAGTAACTTAGATTAATGCAATAAGACCCATAACCTCCTCATTTGTGATCAAATGTGACATCATGTAATCATACTATAAATAAAGAGCAAGGGTGAGTTAAAAAATCCTGAGCACAAACTCTTCACTCGCTCATTTAGAAAATATAATTGCCTGCTGTCACTGAAGCATCTGATTAAAAATCTGTCTTTGCTGCAAAATCAACCAAAAACTCTCCTTCCTTGAGTAGCCTATTTGAAGCTGTACATCAGACAGACAGACAGACAGACAGACAGACAACAAAGTATTTCCAAAATACACATTGCCACTCACCTGTCTGCACAAACACACACACATACACACACACACACACATACACATGTACAGTCTTGCATTTCTGATTTTGTGGGGACTTTGCATTGACTTCCATTCATTTCTATAGCCTAACCCTGACCCTTATCATAAACCTAACTGTTACTAGTGTAGTGTCCATTCAAGGCTTATCAAAGAGACAGTATGTCCCCAGAGATTTTGTGCTTTCTGTGCCCCTCCCTCTCTGCTAATCTGGGACAGATAATGGCATTCTGTTGTCCAGCTCAGGACGTTTCTTTGTTATCCTTCTCTTTGTGTGTTCAAATCTACAGCTGGGACTACCCTGACATTCACTATATAATGATTAGTTTAAACTTTGAGACTCCCGAAGAAGGGTCTTGATCAAAGAGTTTCACTTTGCCTTATCAACAGAGACTGGTTGCCTTGACAATAAAGGAAGTTAACACCCAGTTGAAATTCTAATTTAAAGAAACCCATTTTGTTTGTATCAGCAGGATGTCATCCTTTCTAACAAAAGGGTCATTGTATTATCTTCTCTGAAGAACTTTGAAAAGAGAGATTTTAATTACATTAATTATACAGTGGGATACTCCTACTGTAAGAAGCCCAAACGTTAAGGGGCCCGTCTTCTCGATATCAGGTATACAGAACACTGGTAGAGAGTTGAGAGAAGGCAGCTGATGAGGAAAGGTGGCTTTGGAGCCTAGCCAAGCTGAGCAGATGGAATGAGGGTTGTGGAGAGTTGATGAGACTCTCTGAGAAACAACAGCCATATGATGGAAGACATGTCCAGCTGAGACATGGTGGACATCCTGAAACTTCTCAAAACTCTCAGGAGCGAAGGGTATGCGCCAAACGGACCGCAGCCCTGAGAAACAACATCCTTCTTGGAATAGCGGGCCACCAGTTTCCTTCATGCATCTGCTGTGGTAATGAGAGATGAACATCTTCATTCTGATGAGAGAACCAAGAAACAGTGCCAACTAAGTTTGTTTAGCTAATTTAATTTACGAATCTGAGATAAACTTACATAAATTTTAACGTTAAGTGCAGAACCTTAGTCCAAATTGAGTCAAAACTCCTTCTCAAAGTCCTCATATTTATGTAGTTTAGTTTCTAAAATAATATTATTGGTTGTTCATTCTTCTTCTTCTTTTTCTTCTTTCAGCTTTTCCCTCTTCAGCGGTCGCCACAGCTTGTCATCCTCCTCCACCTCACTCTGTCCTCTGCATCCTCTTTCCTCGCTCCAACTACCTTCATGTCCTCTCTAACTGCATCCACATATCTCTTCTTTGGCCTTCCTCTTTGTCTTTTTCCTGGCAGCTACATTTCTAACATCCTTCTACCAATATACCCACGGTCCCTCCTCTTGACGTGTCCAAACCATCTTAGTCTGGCCTCCCTTACTTTATCTCCCAGTTGTTCAACTTGGGCTGTACCTCTGATGATCTCATTCCTAGTCTTATCCAGCCTTGTCACTCCTAAGGAGAACCTTAGCATATTAATTTCTGCCACTTCCAATTTTTTCTCCTGTCTTTTTGTCAATGCCACTGGCTCCAGACCATACAATATAGCTGGTCTCCCCACTGTCTTGTAAACTTTTCCTTTGACCTTTGCTGACACGTTTTTATCATAAATCACTCCTGAAACTTTTCTCCATACACTCCATCCTGCCTGGACTCTCTTTTTCCCTTCTTTACCCCATTCCCCATTTTCCTGGACAGTGGACCCTAAGTACTTGAAGTACTGCACCTTTGTGACATCTGCTCCTAGTAGCCTCACTGTTCCACTGGCCTTCCTCTCATTCACACACATGTACTCCTGTCTTACTGCGTCTGACTTTCATTCCTCTTCTTTCAAGTGCATACCTCCACCTCTCCAAGTTCTCTTCCACCTGTTCCCTGTTCTCACCACAGATCACAACATCATCTGCAAACATCATAGTCCATGGGGATTCTTGCCTGACCTCATCAGTTAGTCGTCCATCACCAGAGCAAACAAGAAGGGGCTCAGAGCCGATCCTTAATGCAATCCCACCTCTACCTTGAAGCTATCTGTCACTCCTACAGCACATCTCACCACTGTCCTGCTGTCCTCATACATGTCCTGTACCAGTCTAACATACTTTTCTGCCACTCCAGATTTCCTCATGCAATACCACACCTCCTCTCTTGGCACTCTGTCATATGCTTTTTCTAAATCTACAAAGACACAATGGAGTTCTTTCTGACCCTCTCTGTACTTCTCCATTAGCATTCTCAAAGCAAATATGGCATCTGTGGTGTTTTTTCTTGGCATGAAACCATACTGCTGCTTACAGATAGTCACCTCTCGTTGAAGTCTTTCTTCCACAACTCTCTCCCAGATCTTCATTGTGTGGCTCATCAACTTAATTCCCCTGTAGTTGTTACAACTCTGTACATCACCCTTGTTCTTAAAAATGGGCAGCAGCACACTTCTCCATTCCTGAGGCATTTTCTCACCCTCATATATGCCATTGAATATTTGAGTCAAAAACCTCACTGTCATCTCTCCAAGACATTTCCAAACCTCCACTGGTATGTCATCAGGTCCTACTGCCTTCCCCTTCTTCATTCTGTTCAGAGCTTTCCGGACTTGGCCCTCACTAATCTTTCCCACTTCCTGGTCCACAGTTTCTATGACCTCTACTCTTCTTTATCTTTCATTCTCTTCATTCATTAGCTCCTCAAAGTACTCCTTCCATCTTCCCGTCACACTCTCCTCACTTGTTAGAACATTACCATTCCTATCTTTAATAAGCCTAACCTGCTGCACATCCTTTCCAGCCTGATCCCTCTGTCTTGCCAATCGGTGCAAGTCCTTCTCGCCCTTTTTAGTGTCTAGTTTCCCATATAACTCATCGTACGCCCTCTGCTTTGCCTTAGCTACTTCCCTCTTTCCTCTACGTCCCATCTCCTTATATTCCTGTCTCTTCTCTTCAGTCCTCTCACTGTCATATTTCTTCTTGGCTAATCTTTTTCTTTGAACGGCGTTCTACACTTCACTATTCCACCACCAGGTTTCCTTATCCATTCTCTGTCCAGATGACACACCAAGTACCTTCCTGCCTGTCTCTCTAATTACCGTTGCTGTAGTAGCCCAGTCGTTTGGAAGCTCTTTCTTACTACCCAGAGCCTTCAACAGCTCCTCTCTGAATTTCTTACAACATTATTCCTTCTTCAGCTTACACCATTTGGTCTTCTTCTCTGATTTTACTCTTTTTCTCTTCTTCACAACAGTCATTCTACACACAACCATCCAATACTGTCTGGTCACGCTCTCCCCTGCCACAACCTTACAGTCCCCAATATCCCTCAGGTTTCCTCTTCTACACAGAATGTAGTCGACCTGCGTACTCCTTCCTCCACTCTTATAGGTCACGCTATGTTCCTCCCTCTTTTGGAAATAGGTATTGACTATAGCCATTTCCATTCTCTTGGCAAATTCCACCACTCTCTGTCCTTCTTGGTTTCTTTCCATTGACACCAAACCTACCCATCACTTCCTCATCCCCTCTGTTTCCTTCACCAACATGTCCATTTAGGTCTGCTCCGATCACCACTCTCTCCTCCCTGGGAATACTCTCTATCTTTCATCCAGATCTTTCCAAAATGTATCTTTCTCCTCCTCATCACATCCAACTTGCGGAGCATAACCACTGATGATGTTTAGCATCAGACCTTCTACTTCTACCTTCATGCAGATCACCCTATGTGACACTCTCTTCACCTCTATTACATTCTTTGCCAATTCCTCCTTCAGGACCACCCCTACTCCATTTCTCTTTCTATCCACACAATGGTAAAACAGTTTGAACCCTGATCCAATGCTGCGAGTCTTGCTGCCCTTCCACTTGGTCTCTTGGACACATAAAACATGTACCTTTCTTCTCTGCATCATGTCAGCCAGCTCTCTACCTTTGCCTGTCATTGTCCCCACATTTAGAGTTGTAACCCTCAGTCCTACATTCTTCACTTTCCTCTCCTCCCTCTGTCTCCTGACACGTTTCCCTCCTCAAGGTATTCGACTAACAGTAGCACAATTTCTGCTGGCACCCTGTTTGTCAATAGTACCGTGGCAGTCGTTGTTATCCCGGGCCTCGACCGATCTGGTATGGTTTCGGTTCGATGAACTCGCATTATGGTTTTGGCAAAAGTGATTTACATCAGATGCCATTCCTGACACAACCCTCACCATTTTCTCGGGCTTGGGACTGGCACAAGAGATACACTGGCTTGTGCTGGATTTATTGGTTGCTCATTAATATTTAATATTGGCCATAATTTTCATGTCATAATTCAAACTGAAAATTAACATTACAGAATTGTATTTAAATTATGGATTTTTTCTTGTTGTCTTTGAGAAATGAAGTTCGTTACAAGAACTCATGGTTTATATTTGTTTGAGGTGAGGTCGTTCCAGAGTACGTGAGCATAAATACCTGTTAAAGGATAGGCGTTTGACCAGACCAAAAATCCAATTTCTTATACATATATGTTCCTCTACTTATATATTGGTGCCCTAAATGGGGTGAACATTTAATTCACCCACGGAAAAGCAGAAGAATGTTTTTAACACATTGTTTAAGTTTGGGCTGAGTTGAGCAAAACCTTTTCACTTTCCAATCCGCTGGTCTGATCAGCCAGGTGGAAGAAAGGAACAGACCACTGCGGGTCTGTGTGTCTTTGTTTACATTCTGAAATGCTGAAGTGGTCGCCAAGCCACTCTGTTTGTTTGTATATTTGAAGGTAAAAGCTGGTTTATTTTTCTCAGAATCATGTTTAAAATGTCTAAAAAAAACTGTGGTACTCTAAAACATTGCTTAGCACTGATGATAGGGATTAAATCCAGAGTTTGATGCATGTATATTTGATTAAAAGGCCTTTAAAGAGTGAAAGTTTTCTGAGAGTTCAGCAATGTTAGGTGTTTTTGGGTTTTTTTTTTGTTTTTGTTTTTTAGCAAACTAAAGTTTGAACCAACTGTAATAACAGGTCAGCAGGTCATGTGGTAAACATTATTAACAATATAAATACTTGAAACTGCTATTTCCCTGTAACTTTTTACTCACAAAGCTCTGCATTTGTTTTGGCTGTAAATGTCTCATTGATGAAAGGGCAAAGGAAAGAAATGGCAAGAATTGTTGATTGACAGAAAGTTGGTACTTTAGATGACTGATTTACACAAGAATAAATGCACAATATGTCAGATCTTTAGGTAAATGGATTTAAAGATCAACAAGCATATTAAGTTCCATTTATTTAGATTAAAAACAGAGGTCTTGGGCTGCAGGTGTATTAGTTCCAGCCCAACTCTGTAATTGTTAAAAGAGTTTTGATTTCTGTTCAGGTTAATAATTTGGAAACAGCTGTATTTAGCATGACCTGCCATTGAGATCAAAGAGGAGAGCATTTTTACCCATGTCTGCATGTGTCTTTGTGTATTGTTAGCTAACAATTCCTAAACCAGTGAGAAAGCCTCAGAAAGAAATCAGTGGGTCAACATATATAGCTGATACCATACCATACCATACCGTTTTATTTATAGAGCACTTAAAACAGCGACAAGGCCAACCAAAGTGCTGTACAGACAGAACAACAGACAACACACGAAGCAATATACAAAATGAAGTAAATCAAAAATATACTTTGTAGACATAAAAACAATGCAGATAATAAATATGACGACAAACCAGTGTGGAGTGTACAGGTTCACAACACAGATCATCTTGTGTTAAAAGCTACTGAATAATAGTGGGTTTTTAAATGGGATTTGAAAACCGAGAGGGAGGAGGACAGTCTGACAAGCAGAGGTAACTCGTTCCAAAGTCTTGGTCCTGCTACAGAGAAGGCCCTGTCATCTCTGCGCTTAAGACGAGTTCCTGGAACTGTGAGGAGCAATTGCTCCGCTGACCTCAGGGAATGTGGTGGGGCACACGGTTGTAGCAGATCAGAGAGATGGGGGTGGTGAAACTGTCCAGCGATTTGTAGACATACAGGAGTATTTTGAACTGGATTTGAAGGTGAACCGGTAGCCAGTGCAGTGAGGCCAAAACTGGAGTAATGTGCTCTCTTTTGCCTGTACTGGTTAAACTTGGGCTGCTGCATTCTGGACCAGTTGTAGTCGTGCAATGGAGGTCTGACTGAAACCAAACAGGAGTGAATTGCAGTAATCAAGCCTAGATGGAATGAATGCATGTATTACTGTCTCCAGGTTATTTTGGGACAATATGGGCTTCAGTTTAGACAGCCGCCTCAGTTGGCAGAAACATGATTTAACAATCATGTTTACATGATTTTAAAGTTTCAGGGAAGGGTCCATTATCACTCCCAGATTAGTGACTCTTTGTTTTTCTGAAAGGGATAGAGTGGAAAGGTCGATGCAGTGGTTTGTGATTGTGTCATTGGGAGGGAACAACATGACTTCAGACTTCTTTTCATTGAAACTTAAGAAGTTTAAAGCCATCCAGTCCCTGATGTCAGCCAGGCAGTTGAGCAGAGGTTGAATAGAGCATGTACCACTGTGTCTTAGGGTGAAGTAAATTTGACAGTCGCTGGCATAGAAGTGAAAGGGCATGTTGTGTTTCCGGAAAATAGCACCAAGTGGCAGCAGGTATAGAGAGAATAGGAAGGTACCTAGGATGGACCCCTGCGGAACCTCCCATTTAAGCTCTGTCACTGCAGAACTAAAATCCTTGATGGTGACACAAAAGGATCTGTCAGCGAGGTAGGATCTGAACCAATTGAGGGCTGACCCTGTGATGCACACCCACTGCTCTAACCTAGCAATGAAGATCTCATGGTCGATGGTGTCAAAGGCGGCTGTGAGGTCCAATAGGACAAGCAGCAAAAAATCACCGGTATCTGTAGATCTTAAGATGTCATTAAAAAACCTTCAACAGGGCAGTTTCAGTGTTGTGTAGAGGTTTAATGTCCGCTTGGAATAGCTCTAATATGGCGTGATCCTCCAGAAGCACTTCAACTGGGACTCAACTGTTTTCTCCAGTATTTTAGAAACAAATGGGAGTTTGGAGACAGGCCGGAAGTTGGATACGACTGAGGGGTCAAGGTTTGTTCTTTTCAGGAGATGCTGGACAACAGCATGTGTAAAGGTTTTTGGCACCACGCCAGTGGATAAACTACTGTTGCAAGAATGGACGGACCTAGAGTAGGAAAAACCTCCTTTAGTAGTCGAGGGGGGGACCACATCAAAGGGGGAGCCAGAAGGTTTCAAGCTGCACATGACCTGCTCTAGAGATGATAGAGTGATGGGTTCAAAATGGTCAAATAGAGCTAGAGATTGTGGTGGGATGGATGGGTCATGAGTTGGAGGGGAAATGAGAGCCCGAGTGGTCGCAATTTTTTCCAAAAAGAAATGTAAGAAGTTCTCGCACAGCTCAGTCGAGGCTTCCAGAGGTGATAGTTCAGTGAGGTGGAGAACAGAGTTTAGGGTGGAGAAGAGGACATGTGGATTGTGAAAGTTTGGGGTAACGATATTAAAAAGTATTTGGATTTAGCAGCTTTTATGGCTTTCTGATAACGGCGCCAACTCTCTTTAAGTATTTGAAAAGAGACCTGCAGCCCGTCTTTCCTCCATTTGCGCTCCGCCGTCCTGCACTGCTGCCTAACGGTCTTGGTAAAGTCACTCAGCCAAGGTTCTGCTCTGAGTTTTGATTTTCTAGAATTAACAAGAGTAACATGATCCAGTCTTTAAGCAGACAGAGTTGAACTGGGATGTCAGCGCCTCTGTGGTGGTGAGACACAATGGGGGCTGAATGATAATTTCAGAGTTATAAGCATCTGTGAAATGTGTGGCAGTGAAATGGTTAATGGCCTGGCTACTACGTGTAGGAATGCACGGCTTTGGAGTTAGATGGGGGAGGGTGAATTCAAACCGGACTGGCATGTGGTCTGAAAAAACATTATCACCAATTTCAAGATTACTAACAGTCACATCACGAGTTAAAACAAGGTCCAGTGTATGTCCGCACTCTTGGGTGGGATTGTTTACATGCTGAGTTAGATTAAATGAGTCCAATAAATCTAAAAAGTCCTTAACCAAGGGCTTCTCCTGACAGCACACATGCAAATTAAAGTCCCCAATAATGAAACCATGATCATATTTTTGGTGTGATTTCAGCCAAGAAATCAGAAAACTAATTTATGAAATCCTTAGATCGAGGTGGGCAGTAGATGAGTGTACATAAAGTTGAGGGTGAATGGCCGAGTTCAAAGATGCTCAGCTCAAAGATGCTCAACTCAAAGATGCTCAGCTCAAAGATGCTCAACTCAAAGATGCTCAGCTCAAAGATGCTCAGCTCAAAGATGCTCAGCTCAAAGATGCTCAGCTCAAAGATGCTCAGCTCAAAGCTGGCGCGGGAAACTGGGATGGGCAGTTGTTTACAGTCAAAAGTTGATTTGAATATTCTTAATAATCCACCACCGCACCGGCCTGATGGCCGAGGTGCGTTAAAATACAGACAGTTTGGTGGCAATAATTCCGTCAAGGCGCTGGACTCACCCGGAGACATCCAAGTCTCTGTAATGCAGAAAAAGTCCAACTTGTGCTCTTGAAAGAAGTCCCTGAGGATAAAAGTTTTGTTGGTAACAGATCTTGCGTTGATCAAACACATCTGGATACTGTTCAAAGTGGATCCAGCAGCGGTGGAGTTTGCGCGCGCCAATGGCCGCAGATTTTCAATAACGGCCCCTCCGGGTCGGCCCGTGCATCGCACCGACCGATAACTCCCATTGTTTACCTGGTCCGGGCATGCAGGAAGCTGGCGATGGAAACCATGACCACCAGCTGAAGAGGAAGACGCAGCGCGCAGGGCTTTGTGCTTTACCAGCCTCCCAGCATGTTTCCCCCATCGTCTGTAGCGATATCTCTGAGAAGGGAGGTGAGGAGCACAGCAAAGGTAAACTGGCATGTTTGCCAGCAGTAGGGGACGCTCCTATTGGTCCAAATAAGCGACATTGGCGGCAGAAAAACGAAGATCCAGAAGCTGTTGTCGGTCATACACCAGCAGCGAGTTTATGTCCCAGATAAAAAACGAACAATACAAATAATCCGAACACCATCAGCAGAGGTGGATTGCAAGCCTTGTACATGGGCGCCATCTTACCGGAAGTTTTCTCTGATAATCTTGTTGTGTGAATCACAACCAATATGGCTACCACAGCCATAAATGACATAGTAAACACAAAAAATGGCTATAACAATCAGTTTTGCAGAAAATGCGCTAATTCTGGTGTATCCGTAGCTTTGAGTCATCCTCTTCTACTTTAAGTATCAATGGATCACAAGTTTACATTTGCATGAACTGTGGCAGACTATAAGCACTGCTTCAAGGAATGTCAGGACTTTACATAATTCTTGTATTGGAAAGTATTTCTGCCATTGGTGTCCTTTAAGTGTTTGAATTGATATTTGAAATGTGGCAAATACATATTTGTGATAGTTCATATAATATGAAAACCTCTTTAAAGTTAAACCTTCAACTACCAGCCCTAGCATGAAGGCCACTGAGATGTAAATGGAGTAGAACTGCCTATATAGTTACAGCATAACATTAGCTGTTGGTTGGAGGATGGGGGTGGGGGGTGGATGTATCTTACTTATTGTGATTAAGATTTGAGTAACTGTGATTTTTGACACTTTACTGAACATATAATTCTACACATGTAGACAAACAGATGGTATAAAATGGGGAATGTGTTGGTTGTAGATCACACAGCAGAATTCAACAGAGGGTCATAAAATTTCTTACACCACACATTACTTTAAATCACAACATAACTGATGGAACTGTTGTGTTCAAAAGATGAGTTGTACTTTTGATAATCTGTCTATTCTGTAGTGATATTTTCTTTAGATGTTACACCAACTTTAAAACTATATGGCAATAAAACCTAAAAGTGTATTCAAACATGAAGGTAATGTATACATCTAAAACCAAGCAGCCTTTGGCTCATATAAAATATAACAAAAGACCTGCTGTTGGTTTACATTTTGAATAAACAACAAAAGTGAATTCATCAGAGTTTTACCTCCCACAGACTACTACATTTACTCCAAGGCAACATCTCATACTTGTGTTTTCATTCTGAAAAAAATATGCAAAGAGCTCTTTACTGCATCATTTATGCATATTTTAAAATTGCATATTGTCCTAAAAGTACACCAAAAAACACTCTGATTCATATGTTTTCATTTATTTGTATTTTCTGTTTTAAAGTATACACCTTCCTTAAACAAACAAAAAAAACTTTAGACCTGGAAATAAGTATTTTGAGTAAAAAGTCCACATTGACAGGTGTGTATTTTTTACTTATTAAACAATCAGCTGAGTTTGAATCTTCAAAGCATGAACCAACCCTTCACAAGCAAGCCGCCTAACGAGGGCCAAATTAGCTGTACTGTATGTTGATAGACCAGGAACTCGCCGATTCCAAAAAGCAGAAAACCTGTTATCGTTGATCCAACTGTATGTCTTCAGCGTCCTCTTGAGATTCTCAGTGGAAAGAGAAGAAGAGATTTTGTCGATTGCGTTGAAAATCCAGTTTATCAGATCCATAACAGTAATTTTTATTCTGGAAGATGTGTAAAATAGGAGCTCCAATACACAGACAGACAGCAAAAAAAGCAGGAGGAGAACAGGATAGGGAAGCGAAAGTGTCTACCTCGTACGAGAGCGAGTGAGGAAAGAAAAAATAAAGGTGAAGTTAGAACGTAGACAGACCTGTAAATCCAGAACTTTGCCTTTGGATTCAACTCTTTCTTCACCATGTCTGACCAAAGCAACACCCTCATCACTGAGGATGAGGCCTCGGTCTGTTGATTCATCTTCTTTTCCATCCTACCATCATTCAGGAATAAGATGCCCTGATACTTAAATTCCTCCACCGGAGGCAAAGACTCCCCCCTGACCCAGAAGAGGCAATCCACTCATTTCTGGTTGAGAACCATTGCCTCAGACTTGGAGGAACTGACTCTCATTCCAACTGCAAACAAAGTTGGCTGCATATACTGACCCAGGGCATGAAGAAAGTCTTGGTCCAAAGATGCTAGCAGAACTACATCAACCACATTTAATTAAGCCTACAGATTTTTGATTATGTGTAGTTAGTTTACAATATAATTCTAAGTGCAAGCCCATTGGAAGTATTTAAATCTGTGTCCTGATGCATGAGCAATAATCCAACGAGATAAATCTAACAAAGTTGAATCAGGTCCTCTGGACGGATTCTTCTTTGTTGAAAATTTTAGCCTTTTATCCAAAAAAACTTCTTCAGTCTGAGGAGCTACAAATAAACTCAGTCTTGTAAGCAGCACTTTCTCATAGTGAATCAACCAGTTTGCTGGTGACATCCAGAACTAGCTGTTCACATGTAAGAGGACCGTCAGCCTATCACCCTCCAGCTTGCTATTCATGGAATGCTGAGTGATACTTGAAATAACAGCATTTTTAAAGGGGGGACAACAGAACACGGAGGTGTCCGCCCCGTTTAATGATGGGTAGTTTATCTTCACAAAGATGGCTTCCTTCACTCCCCTCTCAAACCATTGTTTCTCTCTATCAAGGGTGTGCACATCTTCATCTCTGAAAGAGTGACCACTAACAAAATGGACATGAAGAAATGAAGTGTGCTGTAAAAGTTAAGTCTTGTGACTTATTTGATGAGTAATATTCAAGATGCATTCTTGTTGCATATATTGTTTGCGTGTATTGGATTGAAGGGTGGAAAATATATAAAATACTTTTTTCCTCTTTCTTTCTTCTTTCGTCTGCTGTCTTTAGGAATCACCACAGCAAACCAACTTGCACGAAGACATAGCAATTGTTTTTACATCACATACCCTTCCTGATGCAACCACTGACCACTGAAGTACCAAGCAGAGGGATGCCATCTAGAATGCCATGGGGAGTAGAGGGTGGGGGTAATGGTCTTACTCAAGAGCCCAGAGTGGGGTTAATAAAGGTGGAGGTGTGGCAGGTGTGGGTCTTTCACCCTTCCCACCCACATTTGGATGTTGTAGGTCTGGGGAGTCGAACCAGCAACCTTCCGATCACAGGCTCACCTTCTTTAGCCTCTGCACCATCACCACTCATACTATGAAACAACAAAACATGGCAAATGCTACGTTGCCATGGTGTACCTAACTTGGTGTGGCGTTTTATACTTTGTACATACTGTATGTGTGACACTGCTACAGTGTATATGGGGTGTTCACAAGCTTATAGAGCCTGTGGTCCTGTGCACATTTCTATCTTCATTCATCGCAGATATATATTTTTTATTTTTAACAGTGAATTTGAAGAGTCTCTGTCCATCCAATGTTGTCTTAAGAAACTTAACTCCAAAACTTTAATGCTTTGATTTTTATTTTATTTTTTCAAAATGTGACTCACTCTTTAGAAAAGCTAAAGATCAAAATGAACTAACGCAAGGCCATGTAATCCAACAATATGCATCACTCATTGTACCAGTCTGTACCAGGCACCTTGTCCAGTCTCTACATGCCCCAAAGGCTCTGGCAGAAAACTTTGGATAATTCATCAGAAGGTCCAGTTCCCATGAGAGTCACCACATCTTCACTCATTTGTGTTGTGTTTCAGTGCCAAAGATGAAAACCCTTCCCTTTCATGATGATCCCTTTTGAAGAAATAAAATAAATTGGAACTCATTAGAGTTAAATTCTTCTGCATCACAAGTTTTTCAGCATCACAGTTTGTCTGAACTACTCTCTGATTTGAATCAGCACCAAGTGCCGGGTTTAGCCTGGATCACAACAGTTCAGTTCTCAGTCATCAGAAATGTGCTGCCTTTTTTATTTGGAAGCATGACATCATTGTTGAGTGTTTTGTTATAGAGCACATGATCTAATTTAGAACATTATATGTTAAGCTTCACATAGATTTTGCTGCATTGCACTGTAGCCCAGCTGTGAGATTGCTGTGAGCACTTAGGCTATAACATTAATCTATTGTTTTTCTTCTCACGCAGTTACATCTGCTTGGTTAGGATAGATGCATCCTTCCTCAAAACATTTTCCCCTAACTATATTCAAATATAGATTTTTTTTCTCTAATTGTTAATTAATTAAAAATAAACACGACCAATTTTAAATGGTTTTGTATATACTGAATGGATAAAAGCTGCACTGCAGCAAAATTAAAAGGATAGTAAAGTGTTTATACATGAATAAATCACAGAAAAATAAAGGCATTACAACTTAAAAAGATAAAGCTAAAGCTCATTCCAGCTACAGGAGGACAATCGTACATCAAACCAGCAACTCAGCTGCTCCACACCCACTGAATCTCCCACACCATCATCTTTACTAATGACAACTTTCTATCTTCTGTGGTCTAATTCTATCTCTAATATTATGTCCTGCACAACATATATTAGGATCTACTGCTTGTTCCATAAATAGATTAAAATCAGATATGAAAATTAGGAATGCTAATTCCTCCAGATTAAAATACTAATTTTATTCATGAAATGAGGAGACAGGATAGAGATGGGTTAAGCTTTTTGTGCTACACAGTATAGGTTCAGAAAATGTGTGGAAAAAATGGTTGATTTACAAATGGAGTCAATTTTTAACTATTACAGGTTAATGATACGAGAAGATATCCAATAAAACCTGAAATGTTTGTATTCCCCAAATATCTCAGGGTACTTTTATCAACATTAATTAAATGAGGCTGCTCTGTGTTTATTGATGCCTGAAGACATCCCTGAAGATGTTGTGTGGTCTGTTTACTGGATCAGAGTTCTGAGTCCTGTTCCTGAGCTCTGGATGTGGCTCCACAGGCAGACCTCAGTGCTCCCTCAGCACTTTCACAGCTCAGCGGGAATCCTCTCCACTAAACGGCTTGTAATAGACTTCCAACACTTTCAAAGGTGTGCCTTAAAAGCTTTTCCAAGCTGGGTGAGAGAAATAGCAAGCGGCTAAATTGGCCACTGTGAAAAAGCAGAGAAGCAAGTCTATTTATTGCATCCAGACAGTTTTTTTAGAGCAGTGTAACTGGATTTAGGAGTTACAAATACGTTGAATAGTAGATGAAAGACCTAAAAACCCATGTGTGACAGAAGCCTTGGCTGTTCTTTGTAGCACGTTGGTGTAGATTATTTGTCATCCACAATATGTCATTCCAAAGTGGACTTTTGAATAACCCTGTCTTACTGAAGAACTTTATATTGTTCTTTGTAGCAGCAAGACTTCTCTCGGTTCTTAAGAAGTAATTAACTTTTTGGAAATAAAAAATTATTATTGAATAAAACATTTTCAATTCATAATCAGGGATTTTGTTACACGTAATTAAACTTTTAGGATTCTGATTTATGTTGAGCTTTGCTTTTAAAATATTTCAGATAAACCAATAATCAGTATGTCTTCATAATATGTTTAGTGTCAGAATGTCATGTCGATATTTTTCAATGTCATGACATTTTAATGTCAAATATAAAAAATAAAATAAAGGTTTAATACTTTCAGTCATGCAGTAACTTACACTTTATTGCTTATATTGTTATAAATATATGACCAACACATGATCTATATTTTTGCTTGTTTAATCATAGAACTGGTATTACTAAGACTGGTGTATTGCAGAATCCTTAATTAATCCATTAAAATGGGTGGAGGTTAAAGTTCATCTTTACCTCAGATGGTCTGGAAGACGAACGTAATGATCACAGTTTAGACACATGTTACTACTTTATCATTTTGATTCCATTGAGAAAATGATCATACTTATATCCATTTTCTGTCACTTATTGGAGGTTGGGTTGCCATGTTGAGTCACATGACACCGACTGTATTGCTACAACTTGTTTCCTTAAGCCCTCAGTAGGCAGTGTTGTTGGGCAGTTTGTTTCCACAGACATCTCTTTTGTTGGATTTAGTTTCAGGTTACAGGTCCCACTATGGAGTCCTCCATTGTTGTTAATGTTGTCGTTGGTCAAGATTACGTGCATAAGCGACATGGCTGCACTAACTGCTGCCAGAGTGTTGCAGGGTCTCAGTTCAAAAGCAAACCTGTAGTTAAAACGGCACTGGTGCCTTTACAGGTCTTAAAAATGTTTGTTCTGAAAGTGATTTTTATTATTTGTTATCTTCAGCAACTATACCATCTCCAGTACTTTCCCATCATTGTTTTAGAACTTGGATAAAGATTTGATACAATAGTGCTTCTTCTTCGTGACATCCTAAAATTTACATTAAACGACTGCTTTTCAAGATCCATATTATCCATTACTGCACTCAAAAGTTGCATGTAAGCGCCACATTCACCTGTCATTCCTGTTTTATACACACATCTGTCAGCGTTCACATCAAAGTAACCCTGATGGGCTTTATAACTTATCATCATAACAACAGGAGATGTTGGCTTATTAAAAAATAATATAACCTGTTTTATGAGGGAGACATGTCTGGAGAAACATCTGTGAAACAAGTTATGTATTAAATATGCAAGAGCTACATTCAAAATTCCTTTTTGCATGGGATGGCAGAGCTATAAAGAGAATCCAGAGCGCGGGGCCCCAGGCTTATTCACGTCCCGTCATTCTCCCTATTTGACAGTCAAAGCCGAATGATCTTGCTCTCTCTATGCTTCATTCTTGCTATTTCACCAACTCTGTGGGGATAAAAGAGTCAAAATGTTCTTTTCACTGCCAGAAATTAGTGACTCAGGAAAGTCTCTGATCATTTTAGAAAATCAAGAGGGAAAAAAAACAAAGCTTCAGAAGTATTTTTTTGTACTTTTCTTTTCCTGGGAGCAATTGCACAGGCTAAAGAGTTCATTAATGCCACTTTTGTACTGAAGTGGAGGCCTCTGGAGACACTCAGGCTCCCCAGGCTAGAGGAATGAAGGAAGGATGGGGGTGTGCTGCAGTGTAACAGGAAAAGAAGCACAACGGTAGTAGATAGATTAAAGGAGCTAGATTTCAAAGGATTTTTTTTATAACCTATTAATGTATTGTTGCTTTATCCCTGAGAATTACAATGAGCTGATTTTTCAATTTATCTTCACACAGCTGATCTCTCCATCCTAATAAGATTGTAGAATCTGCATTTATGCTTTAATCAGTGTCTTTATTTGCAGAGTAGATCTGTGCAAGACTTGCTTTTTTTCACACTAGCAATTTGACAAAATCTAATTTTGATCAGGCAGCATCTCTTCCATTATTTGCTGCTGCAGCTTGGAGCTGTGTGCTCAAATTGACAAGTGCTGCTGATGCATTTAAACATATTTTATTCTGGTATTTTCTGTGTCTTCTCTGAGAGAATTTAAACACGGTCAGCATAAACACAGCTGATGCTTCTGTGGCAGCTCAGAGGGAGAACGCTCAGTGAAATGTAAGCGGAGCAAAACGCAGACATCAAGTATTGTTTCCCTGTCGAGAAAAAGAAACATAACACAGAAATGAAGAATGTAATCGTGCAAGTTGTACAAGATTGGCAATTTTGGCGTTAATCTGAGTCCAAATGAGGACTCAAAGCGGGCCCCACTGCCAACACTTAGCTAGTTGTTCTCAGAGGCAGTCTGATGCTGAAACACTTGGGAGATGATGGGGCTTCAGTTTATCTTGATTAGAGCACAAGTGTGTTGGTGAGTGTGTCTAATATTATGCACACACACATACAGTATGCATGCCATAAGAAACATTAGTTATTTGGCTTCACAATATTATTAGTATCTAACAAGATTAAATAATATAATACACAGAACAAGTGGGAAACTTCAAAATTATGTTGCATCCTACAAGAAGAATTATCATTGAAGAGATGATATATTCTCTTGTTAGATGGTTTTGTATTTACCACTTGCTGCTAAAAGCAACATTTTACTTGCAGTGTGTGTTTCTGGACCTTTAGCAAAACCTCTCATGAAGCAGAGGATGGACTTTAACGAAACTGTCTGGGAATTTTGGGAGGGATGCTGAATGCACCATAAGGTAATTGTCAAAGGGGAATTGAGGTGATGTGGTGTTTTGCCCTGCGTGGGGGGGGGGGGGGTGTTCCACCACATGCATATATCATCCGTACTTGCAAGGTTCATGTTGATAATGTAATATACACCCATAAATGGCTATTTCAGGGGATTTTAGTCAAGGTTCGATAGAGTAGTACTTCTTTTTTGTGACATCCTAAAATTGACATTGGATGATTTTTAACTACCATGGCTGAGAATCTTAACTGCCCATGAATCATGTTTGAGTTACCAGAGTGTTCTTTTCTCTCAGAGAGAGGTGAATGAGAAATGTTGTTTGACCAAAAGTAATTATTTTGCATACGACTGAAAAGTGTTGTGGTTTTACTGAATGTTCCAGGAGCAGGATTGTTAAGAGCATCAAACCTGTGACTTTTCATGTGTTCAAATCTATTGAAGAATCATTGCTGGGTCTGAACTATATATTTTTTATACATACTCAAATTAGAAATAAACAGCTATGTACTAAAACATTTTCCCAAACCCACACTTTATTTATCAGATCTTAGACAAATGTCATAAATGTAAAAATGTTAGATATGCAACAGTTTGATTTCCCACCTGTGAATAGTGTGAATTCTCTCAAATTTCATGTTTAAACCATTTCACTTGTGAGAATAAATTTGACTTTGGAGAATGTCATCCGTGTCACCGCACGCTCAGAACTCCAGAAAACCAGTCTTGGCAGGTGAAGCTGTTCTTTACCAAAGAATGGTTCCACCTCCACGTTTTGTTGCAGCTTGTAGTCAAACCTTGTCACCTGCTGACACTTTAGACAGTTTTGGGTGAACTTTTTAAAACTCTTAAAAATAGTGAAAAATCAGATGCTTGTACATTTCTTCTATATCTACTTTATTACTTTTATACAATATTTATTACTTTGAAAAATAAACATATTATGAGGATCTAAATTTAGCTTTGAGTTTTGCATGAACTCTATGTTAAACTTTAATAATATAATCTGGGTGTGAGCTAAACTTTGAAACACTGTCAACGTCCTGTCCACCTCTGACACTCCCCATAGCAGCCACGGGGGCTGCAGGACCATTGGAGGGTCTGTGCAGATGACAGGAGTCATACTAAACATCAGATAAATAGTGAGGGAACAGTCCCCCCCACACACACACACATACACACACACACACACTGCTGTGGACCAGACCACCCCTAGGAGCAGAACACTTTCAGTCTCACACACTGTGCCATCAGAGGAGTTGTCCATAATGCAGGCTGCCGTGGACTTCTTCACATCATTGTTTCTGTAGTGTTTATGTAAAAGTGAAAGCTGTGTGGTGTTTGATGGGAAATTAATGTTTATGGTCCTCAAATTTTAATTGAAAATATAAATTTTTAAAGGTCTAGTATTCCTTGATAGAATAAATTTTGCTCTTCACCTTTTAGGCCAGTGTTTTAGACCAAGACCATCTTATGTTGTTTGTTCTGGTCATCCATCCATCCATATGTTAACTTTTCAGGTCATGGGGGTCACTGGTGTCCATATCCAGCAGTCACTGTGCGAGGTGGGAGACACCCTGGACAGGTCTCCAGTCCATCACAGGGACATCTAGAGACAACACGACAAACCTTAAATATAAAACTGCAGAGTCTCCTGTAATATTGTGATGTCACACTTAGAGTGGTTACAGAAAGTATTCAAGAAAATCTCTTTAGATCTCAGAGTTTGGTGAACAGTGGCAGTCGGCATGTGAAAGACACGGGAGTGGCTGCTTCTCAGCAGCTGGTCTGAGTCAAGATTTAATGAGATTCTTAAACATTGTCTTTCTCGTTGCCATTCGTCCATAAAGCTCAGACTGGTGAAAATCATGGGCAACTGTTGATGTATGCTCAGTCTCTTCCATCTCACCTGCTGAAACTTGTAACTCCTTCCGAGTGGCCACATGTTTTGGTGTCCATCTTGGTAGATTTACACATGTGCCAGATTCCTTTTAGGTTTTGATGATGGATCTAATCTCCTGTAGATGTTTAGGTCCTTGGAAATCCTTTTGTATCCATCTCCTGACTTGTACCTTTCTATAATCTTCTCTGAATTGACCTAAGATGGTCGCCTTCAAACAAATCTGAAAAGCTGAATATTTTTGGAAGAGCCCACTTTTTTCCACTGGTTTTTTTTCCCACTATGGGAGTGTGCTGCTTGTGTGACTCAGTTTGTTAGTGGCTCCTCAGATTGAAGAAGTCCTTTGGATGACGGACGAAACGTCTCAGCAAAAAAGAAACCGTTCAGATGACCTGACTGAACATTGTTGGATTTTTACCTGGATTATTGAGCATGGACTTTGGTGTTTTTGCCACAACTTATTTCACATTAAATATGTATTTAACCGGTATTACTCTGTAGAAAGTTGATTTTTTTTAAAAGTTATTTTTCTTCAAAAAGACTAAACTATATTGACCATCATGGATTTATTGTTATGATCAAGATCGTACCCAGGATGAAGGACCAGAAAACTGAACAGAGACCAGGACTCAAAGTACCAAAAGAACAGTGTTTATTTACAAAAAGTGATATTCAAGGTGATGACGTCTCTGTACAGGTGTCGGGAAGATATTTACAATATATACATATATATATATACATACAGGATCACCTGAGGGGCAGAGGAAGAGGTTAAGGGAATGCAGG
>NC_056500.1:36819071-36849141 GCF_014905685.2 Nematolebias whitei
CATTTACTACCGTTGGCAGGCAATGTCCCAGCGCCTGTAGAGTGACTTCTGAGTCTTCTTATACTCCTCCTCAGGTGTGGTGCTGATCAGCTGCAGCTGCTGGTAATTAGGGAGCTTGAGGAGAGAGAGGAGTGCAGGGCAGGATCCCAACATTTATGAAGTCTATAAAAGCATAAAACACCAGAGAGGGTTAAAACTTTTTTGTAAGCACTATTTAATAATAATAATAATAATAATAATAATAATAATAATGCATTTTATTTGTTAGCACTTTTCAAGACACCCAAGGGCACTTCACAACATTAAAAACACAAAATAAAACAATACAAAATGGCTTTAAAAACACTAAACCAAGAAGAAAATAACAAAAAATTAAAGTGAGAAGGCTAACTTGAACAGATGAGTTTTGATTTGAAGGTCTGAAGCGAGTCAGTATTACGGATGTCTGGGGGAAGAACGTTCCAGAGCTGGGGGGCAGAGTGGGAAAGGCTCTGTGTCCCATGGTGCTGAGGCGGACGAGAGGCACATTTAGGTGGATGGAAGAGGAAGAACGAAGAGAGCGTGAATGGGTGATAATGTGCAGGAGATCGGACAGATAGGGAGGGGCGAGGTTATGGATGGCCTTGAATATGTACAACAGGATTTTAAATTGAATTCTGAAAGTGACTGGAAGCCAGTGAAGTTGCTGTAAAACTGGGGTGATGTGGTGAAATGAGTTTGTTTTTAAATATTTGATATAAATGGCTTTCAGCTACCATCACACACAATCTTAGCATAATGTTTGTAAAACTGGCATAATTATAGTGTTTTATTTATTTTTTCTTTAACCAGTGGGCTGTAGTGGTCATCTTAAAGAGGACTAGCTCGTCCAGCCAATACATATTTTGTTATAGTTTCAATAGTCTGTTAGAAGATTCATCAGATATTTTGCTAACTATTCAACAAAGAAAATTTTAGATAAAGACAGATTTTTACACAGATTTTGTCAAATATGTGAGCTTTTAAAATGGGTGCTGGGGATGACTGTTAGCTACTACCACACCAAATGTTAGCGTTAAAGTTTAATCAGCTGTAGATGTCCATTAATCCATCCAGGCATTTTCTGTAATTTTCATTGAAATGTGTACAGTGATTTATAAAATGTTTTTGACAACAGACCAGCACATGCACACACATTGACATGAGTAAAAACAATAATGTCCTATTTCGGCTTTCAGTGGCAAGCAAAAATCAAGCTAAATATCATTAAATGCATGTAGAATGAAATGAGTGGTTTGGTCTGGAGAAACACACGTGATACCCACACAGAGCAACTAGAACAGAATCACACGTCTCTGGCAGTCACAACAGAGCTGGACTGCTCCACAATCAAAAGCTCCTGGAAAAGAACCAAGAGGCTGATTTGTTTTAGCAACAATCAGAGAATAAACGCTCATATAATGACCGTGTGTATTCATTAACAACCTTAACCTGAGAGGTTAACTGAATGGTACGAGCCTGTGAAGTTAAAACACTTTTACTTCTGTCCTGCTGCATCAAAATGTCCTCTGCATTTGCACCTTGAATGATATGTCTCGGTGAGTGTTGGCAAGATGAAAGGCTCCATTTTGAAGTCGTTAGAGCTGGTGTGCTCAACCGGCTGCCGTGTATTCCACCTCCTGTCAGAAACACTTGGCTGGACATGTGTGAGACCCCTCTGCCATCCGGAGCCTTTTATCACATGAAAAGGCTGCTGTCTGACCGTGGGACATTTCTGAGCATGCTATTGTCCATCACACTGTGTACAATTCACTTTGTGGCGAGGCGGACTTGAAGTAAACAAGAAGGGAACGCAGCAGCGATGCTGTGAGCAGTTTGGAAATCCAGTTTGAGATGGAGACGACGATGCAGCTCAAGTTCCCAGCATCTCTACATAGCTGTGGAGTTAATACGGATGAAGGGAAGCTGCGATTTATATGCATCACCGAGGGAGAGATTTACATGCGTTTACTTTTTCAGACGAAAGGCACAGAATGTGTTGTACTAGAGAATTAAGGGTGCAATCTAATCCCAGTAAAATATCTAAAATGGCACATACTGCGTGGTTTGACAGATTTGTGTTTCATTCAAATTGTCATTTGATTTTATCCTGCAACAAGAAAAGTGTTCAGAGTGAGTGCAGTTCTATTAAAATTAGGAAGACATTAAAACAACAAGAGTACCGCTCATCACATGCCCCTCAACAAACTATTATACAGCAATGTATGGCAATGGCCTGAACAAGCAGACCGTGTTTACTGTGTGACCTGGGTTTGTGATCTTAACCTCCAGCCGGGGGATGAAAAGTGTTTGTGGCACTCCATCTATGATGATGCATGTGTGTATCAAGATTTGTTCAATTATTCTGAGCAAATCAGAAAGTATGAACACAACAAGAGGAAGTTAAGACGGAGACTATACCATAATGCATCTGCCTTCCCACAGGCGTAAACAAAAGGTAAAACGTTGTCACTATGATCCACCCAGAACTAGACAATAAAATATTTTATTAGATGTTTCAGGTAAACAGGTGGAATTATGAACCTCATTGTAGTTAATGTTTGTCCACGTATTGTTAAACCTTTGGTTAGAAATAGAACCATGAAAACAACAAGTTGAGAAAGGACATTAATCGATGTTATATATTTTACAATATATGTTTATACAAGAAACTGATCATATTCAAGTGTGAAACTATTTTGTTTTTGATTTGAAACACCACACAAGTGGAGCAACCCAATTTAATTTGTGACCACACATCATGCAGACACAAATGAATTATGAAGTAAATATTGTAAGTTTGACTTTTCTGTTTTCTCTGTAGTGCTTTAAATAATTTGTGTGGAAAGTCTGACGATATATTCTAATCTCTCCATCAGTTGCTACGAGCTACAGCTGAACTAATTTAGCAAACCAAAACTGTTGCTTTCCTCTGGAACTGTTGTCTTTTATTTAAGACTGTTGATCTGTGTTTTCACACCACAACAGAAAGCAAAAGTTGTTTAGGAAAATTACCAACTAGAAAAAATAATTCAGTAGAAGAGAGGCAGAAATATTAATAAAAATAATTAAGACTCCCCCACTACACCAACATACAAAACAAGGAAAACAACCAATTTAATTTAATTAAGAAAATAAGATTGATCCAGAGTTAATCGTTTTTATTTTTAACAGTCTTATACATTTTTCCATATTTTCAAGATTGTTTTAGTTGTTTTTCAGTCTTTAATTGTTATAGGTTAAACAGAATGTTGAATAATTTGGAGACTATATTTTACTTTTTTCTGTTAAGCTATTTGAAATAACAAAAATTTATTTTTTACTATTAAGTCACAACGTTGCATATGTCTTTAATGGCAGAAATGCATAAAAAGCAGAATTTGTTAAAGTGTAGAACCCAAGTGCAGATGTGCATTTGTTTATTTTTATTTAACCAACAGAGTCTGAATAACTCCAAAACCAAACAAACAAACAAACAAACAAAAAGAATAAGGGAAGCTGGCAACAAGAAACTGACAGTAAATTGTTAAATTAAACCAAAAATTTACTGTCACCTGGAAAAGTTAAGTAAACTGAACAGTAATGAAATTATCCATCTGTACAGTGAAGGTTGGAAGGCAAGTTGGCATTTTACAATACAATCCTGCATTGCTTACAAATATATATATATATATATAAATTTTTTTACAGAAATCTTGATCAATTGTTAGGAATCAGGTTACATGTTACAAATGACAAACAAATGCTACCGCACCAAAGTGTAGCTCAGTATGTGTAAAATGCATGGTCAGTCAGCTGTAGTGACCATGGTGACAAAAGTCAATCAGTTGTAAATGTACATCTATTGATTCCTTCCTAAAAATATTGTTAACCCTCCAGCTACCCTTGGGTCAAAATAAAACTTGAGGCCTTAGTTTTAATACAGACCTTAAGGATATGTTTGACCCAGGGGCAGCAGGAGGGTTGAAAATCTATCGAGCAATTACACCTCCTGATTGTGTATCATTTGAACCAGGTTGTAGCCTCTGTCTCAACACAGTGACAAATAAAACAGACAACCAAAACAAAAGTGCAACTGAAAAGCTGAGAGATGAATAAAAATAGCCAGAGGCTTCAAATTTACAGTTTCTTGTGCTGCCCCCGTTTGTGCCAGGAGATGGGAAGGAAGCTTCTGACAGTGTCAGCAGTGACAAGATGAGTGAGAGGGACAGCCAAGATGAAGGTAACAGCTTTCAAAGGGAAGTGCCAGAAAAGTGCCCAGAGTGAGAGCCAGCCCAGCCTCTAAAGACTGACTAGGGGAGGTTTATGGTAATGGCAGGACTTATTTGGCTTGTCTAGGTTTTGGCAAGGTCATTAAAGGTGCCTAACAGCCATGGAGAAAATTGAGACATGAATCAGTTTATTGATTTATATAGATGTTATCAGGCTAAAGAACCTTAAGATCCAGGAGATTAATTTTTATTACATAAAAAAAAAAAACATAAAGTCAAGTCAGATTTATTTATATAGCACATTTAAAAAAGAAACTGTTATCAAAGTGATCAAAAAGATCACAGCGTCAAATAAAAAGTAACAAGATATAATTACAGCACATGCATGTAAACAATCTAATCATTTTTTTCTGATCATGGAAAACTGACCTGACCTCGCATGTGCGATCTATGTCTACCTCACATATTTCCGCCTGGCTAATGCTAATAATATTAGCATGCCGGGGAAGCAAAATTGGTCGGTGAGCGACAACATTTCTACTAGAAACTTTGAAAGAGCTCAAAATGATCTGTATCACCTGTAGCTCAATCAGGGAGTGCAGTAACGTCTGAACTGTCTTTAAAAACTGTCGCGGGTCCATTTTGGGCGCTCAGGTTTGTTTACGTTCCTGACAGAAGTAGAACTTCTTCTGTGTTTTTTTTAAAGAAGCGTTTATCACTCTGCACATGTCAGTACTTCTATTCAGAATAAAAGCCCACTGCATGTAAACGCTTGTCGTGAACGGATTGTGCCCATGTAAATGATACATTTGAATTATTTAATCTGAAAACATTTCAATCTGGTCAAAGAATTTTGCACATGTAAACATAGCTAATGAGTACAGATGTGTTTTAGGAGAGTTTTAAAAGCAGAGACTGAAGTGGCCTGCTGAATGTTGATGGACAGATTATTTCAGAGTTTAGGGCCCACGACTGAAAAGGCTCCATCTCCTCTGAGCTTCAACCTGGATTTTGTTACAGCCAAAAGCAGCTGGTCTGATGATCTCAAAGCCCGAGAAGGGATAAAGAGAGACAGGGTGTTGTTCAAAATGTACAAAAAAGACAACCCTTCTTCACACAAACTTACTTTTGTTAGAATAAAACAAAAATATATCCATCCATCCATTATCTTTACCCGTTTCTTCCATTTTGGGTCACGGGGGTCGTCGGTGCCCATGTACTGTGCGAAGGGCAAGGTACACCCTGAACAGGTCGCAAGTCTGTCACAGGGACACATAGAGACAAACAAACACTCACTGTCTCACTCACACCTAGGGACAATTTAGAGTTACCAATCGGTCTAACATGCATGTTTTTGGACTGTGGGAGGAAACCGGAGTACCTGGAGAAAACCCACGCATGCACGGAGAGAACATGCAAACTCCACCCAGAAAGGCCCCTGGACCAGGGTTTGAACCGGGGACCTGCTCACTGAGAGGCAGCAGCTCTACCAGTTGCGCCACCGTGCTGCCCAACAAAAAAAAAAACAGTTCCATGAAAAGTCTTCTGCACAGAAAGCTGCTTTTCCACCTTCTATTTAGAAAAATCACAGGAACGCAGCTCTTGCTTATGATTGAATGTGGATATCACGTTCATAAGTGACCATCAACCCAGAAGTTCCCTGGCAGAATGAAGGCAAACATGTAGGTCTTTACACTCACTCTGTAGTGGGACTAACAGTACTTATGACCCTCAAAGGTTTTTATAACAGTTTAGTTTAAAACCACTGAAGTCTTGCAGTGGCATCCATGGTACCATGACATTTCATAAATAAGCCTTTGAGGGCATTTAGACAGCCAAAACCCCTCAGCTAGCTTGCTTTAATACTCAAAGCAGACTATTCCAGAATCTATACAAAGTTCAAGGTTCTTTATTGTCATTCGCATCACATGAGGTACATGAGGTGGAATGAAATTGGGTACCCAAAATCTCAGATATACCCAAACTGACAGCATTGCAGCCCCAACTCCAGATAACTGCCTTGGCAATGGAGGCATGGGAAATGGCTAATTTGAGAAGGTCCCAGTTACACATTATATTATCTATTGTGAGTTTGATTGTTCTTAGTATGCAAAATTGGTACATAGCATTAAAAGAGTGCGTATGGGCTAGATTAAATAAATAGGTTTGCTGTATTGAGCATGTTTGTACAGATTAGGAGTTAATTGTTACCAGCATGTAAAACAATACTGTTTTGTTTTCTTAGAATAAAACTTTCCTAATTCCCATATGAAAACTGATTTTAGCCTTGTTTTACTTTTTGTAACACAATGTAGAACACTTTTTCTCTTTGCTCACTCTCTGCTCTTTGAATTGAGAAAGCTCCTCGGATGAGGAGCGAAACGTCTTCTGTTACAAATAAAGTCCAGTTGTTTTTGTATTGAACGCTTTTTGAATTCATCATGTCCTTGATGACTGAGAATCTTCACCAGCATAACACTTTTTCTCATTTCACTGTAAGGAAAAGCTACTTGTACAGATCCAAAAGACATTCGAAAAAAAAAAAAAATTATTATTGGATTATTACTGGATTATTGAGCATGCATCAGACTACTTGTACAGAGTTAATACCATAATGTAGTGCATCTTCTTGTGAATGCTATTTATTTCCACTGTTGCTCATCCATTCGGCAGTCATTTTCAGTTTCAGGTGGAATTTGTTTTTTGAAGCCATATTTGCTTCTTGAGAAGTCTACACAATGTAAGCTATGGTTGTGTTGATTTCTTTACATTTTCAAAGTTGGTTGTAGTCAGGCTGAAAAGTTGAAGATGATTAACCAGCCCTTGACCCACACGTGCTCAGCTTGACATTAAAAACACCCCCTCTGATGAGGACCTTCTCTAAGTTTTTCAATTCTTTCATGAATATTAAATCATAAAATAAATCCCCCACCCATTGTATTGACTTTTAAAAATCACCCATCCATTATCATTTTGGGATCTCCTCCAAATCAAACATGTCCAGAAATCTTCCCTATGGAGGCGACTAGGGGGCATTCTTACCAGATGCATGGACCACCTGAACTGGCTCCTCTCAATATGGAGGATCCACAGCTCTACTCTGAGTCGCTCCTGGATAACTTAACTTTGTTCTCAATCTCTAAGGGGAAAGACTGGTCATGGCCCACATCAAAGCTACCATCAACATCAATGAGGATCCTCACCAGTGCACATACTGCAACATTCGATCAACAGAGGATGCCATCTCCTCTGTGGTCTCCATTGCTCTCAGTCACCTGGAGCAGAAGGACTCCTACATCTTTATGCTCTTTGTGGACTTCACATCTGCCTTCAACACCATGATTCCCCAAACCCCGATGGACAAGCTCCTTACACTAGGACTAAGCCCCTCCCTATGCAACTGGGTCCTGGACTTCTTAACAAACAGACCACAGTCAGTGAGGATCCACAACTTCTCCTCATCCATCAAAACCCTCAGCACTGGCTTCCCTCAGGGCTGTGTACTGATCCCCCTCCTGTTCACTCTGCTCACATATGACTGCAGACCTACCCATCCAGGCTGTCATATTGTAAAATTTGCAGATGATGCAGCAGTGGTTGGATGCATCACAAACTATGATGAGTCCAGCTACAGGCAAGAGGTGGAACACCTGGAGATCTGGTGCAGGAAGTACAACCTTCGCATCAATGTGAAGAAGACTAAGGAGATGGTCATGGATTTCAGACAAGCAAACACACCTTGTAGCCCTTGAATGGCCTGTGGATCAACGTACCAAGGCTGTACTTGTAAACTCCCAGTGTTGTCAATTTAACAATGTCAGTTAATTTTCAGATCTTTTTAGCAATTTCATTTTTATATTTTTCTAATGTGGCTTCTGACAATTCTAGCTATTTTGTCTGGTGTGACTGGAGACTTTTGGAGACATTTAGAGGCTGCACATGAAGGCACTAATCATTCAGCAGGCACAGTGAGTGCTGCCATAAGCTTCGCCCAAGCCCAAAGCTCCAACAGATGATCCCACCCACAGAGTGGGGGACACACTCTCAAAAGAGACACACCTACACCTGCAGAGAACCAAACAGAAACGCGGAAATCAGAATTCTACTCAACAATGGAGAAGCGGCTTATATTTCCTTGTGAATGCTAGACATGGCTACCAGCGAACCAAGCAACATGGAGAGGAAGAAGTTGGTAAAGAGGATACGTATGTATGTATGTATGTATGTATGTATGTATGTATGTATGTATGTACGTATGTATGTACGTATGTACATATGTATGTACGTATGTATGTATGTGTGTATGTATGTGTGTATGTGTGTATGTGTGTATGTATGTATGTATGTATGTATGTATGTATGTATTTATGTATGTATGTATGTATGTATGTGTATGTATGTATGTACGTATGTATGTATGTGTGTATGTATGTGTGTATGTGTGTATGTGTATATGTATGTATGTATGTATGTATGTATGTATGTATGTATGCATGTATGTATGTATGTATGTATGTATGTATGTTTGTTTGTATGTATGTATGTGTGTGTATGTATGTATGTATGTGTATGTATGTATGTATGTATGTATGTATGTATGTATGTGTATATGTATATATGTATGTATGTATGTATGTATGTATGTATGTATGTATGTATGTATGGATGGATGGATGGATGGATGGATGGATGGATGGATGGATGGATGGATGGATGGATGGATGGATGGATGGATGGATGGATGGATGGATGGAATTGTACAGGAGTGAAATGAGCAGCATTCTCACAGCAACCAAAATACAAATCTTGATGGAACGTTAAAACTATTTTTGATCCATTTTAGGTGATGGTATTACTGTTCTTCATACAATATGGTATGGTATGGTATCATATGGTATGGTATAAAGTTTATTCATTTTAAAAAAGTACAAAACAATTCCATAACAATATAAAAAAGATACAAAAGATTTAAAATGAAAGGCAGCAGAAAGAAGAAAAAATCTTATTATATCTGCCCCTTTTTTCAAACAATTAGTCAGAGTCAGAGTCAGAGTTTCTTTATTGTCATTCGCACCTCATGTGGTTCATGTGGTGGAGCGAAATTATGTACGCAGGGTCCCAGTTACATCCAACAATAAAATGTATAAGAAAAACAGTAATAACATCTAAGATATGAACTAAGAAAAACATCAACTAATATACACTAAGCACTCATAACATAAAACATTGAACATCAGCACAAACATGAACATGAGTCTGTGAGCAGATGTGCACGCATGAACACATCAACATTGAAACAGATCAGCAGCAACATGAAACAGATCAGCAGCAACATGAAACAGATCAGCAGCAACATGATATGGTTTTTCACAGTGATTATTCTAGTTAGAGATTCATGAGTCTAACAGCTTCAGGGTAGAAGCTGTTCCTCAGTCTAGTGGTTCTACACTTAATGCCCCTTAACCTCCTTCCTGAGAGGAGTGGGGCAAAAAGTGTGTGTGCTGGGTGAGTGGGGTCCTTCATGATGCAGGTGGCCCTCTTCCTGCATTTGGAGGTGTAGATGTCTGTGATGGTAGGGAGGCTGATTCCGACAGATTTCTGTGCAGCCTTCACCACTCTCTGCAAAGCGTTTCTTTCTTAGTTCAATCATAATAATTTTCAAGTAACAGAACAAAATGAATAACTTTCTAATTTTTCTAATTCTAATACAAAACACACACTAAGCTACTTCATATATACTTTTTTAACAATTTAGCTTTGATCTTTTTCTTAAATGTACACATTGACTTGGCATTTTTTAACATCCCTCTCTAGACCATTCCACAATCCAACTCCTTGGATTGAGGTAGACCTTCCCTTCAGACTAGTTCTGAATTTTGGTTTGACAAATATCTCTATCCCCTTAAGATTATAACAACTTTGTCTTTTTACAAAATTTCTTTGGATATTTAATGGTAATGTGTTATTTTGAGCCCTATACATAACTGATAAAATACTATAATCTACCAAATCATGGAAGTCAAAGCTTAAGTGAGAGCAGCATTAAGTTTGTGGTCTTAGAGATTAGAAATTAAGACATATCACAATATTTTTATTTTATTTTTGTTTTTACATCAGAATTCTTCTAGTGGTGTGAGACCCCGACTATACTCCTCTGGGTGATTATTTTTAAACAGATATAATTTGCTACAATTGAAAATTTGTTTCTGTTCACACAAGCAAAATAACAATTAAACTCTAGCTTCTTTTTGTAACATTTAAAGGACAGTGAGTCTAAAGAATGCTGACCACATGAGGACTCAAGTAAAGAAAACAAGATGTGAACCTTTTGAGCTTGATAACTTGAAAAATACGCAACAAGCCAACTTCCTTTTCGGTGTGAAGTTGCATGGAGGTGAAAGAAAGTTTCCTTTTGAAAATTGGGTTGTCACTTCAAAATCTAAAATGGTCATCCCCATGTACGTATGTAAGCCAGCCATCCATATAATTTGAATAAAGTATGATGTCTAGCTTTTATATTGCAAAAAAAGTATAGTTTTCTCTAATGACTGGGGTCGCTGATGTGGTATCCAAAACTAATCTATGGTGGCTTTGGGCATCATTGACCACCCCCTGGCCCTGCCACTGCACCTGGTGGGGGATACTATTTCTCTTTCCACTCACCAAGATTTGTCACACCGTGCTGCCACGGAAAAGCTAAAAAAATAAATAAAATAAATAAAAAAGAAGAAATAGCCTCAATTCTCCACAGTGTAACACCTACCCACTAGAATATCCATCCATCCATTATCTTTTACCCGCTTCTTCCATTTTGGTTCACGGGGGTCGCCGGTGCCCATGTCCAGCAATCACTGTGCGAGGGGCGGGGTACACCTTAGAAAAACACTCATCCGAAAAACTACTAACATTCACTATTCAAATCCTTCAGCGATGGGGGACATCGATGCACCACTTGTTTTGTGGTGACTAGCACAAAAAGCAGTTGAGGGTATGTGCAACAGCAGCTGCTACATTATTTTAGTTATGATTTTTGTTGTATAACGTGTACATAGAAATACTTAACTACCAGCTTTACGAAAACTTATATTTGGAAATGTTTCTAAAAATCTGTTTTCTCACAAAAAAAGACAAACATTTGCACGAGAGGCACAAATACCACAAAAAATACATTTTGCATATATTTGTGTTAGTGTTGACAGAACCTGACCTACATGTCAGTTATTTATTGAACCAGTTCAGAGAAAACCTAATAAAGGGAAGTCCAGTTGTGTCCATTTACTCTTGGCAGAAATTAGTGTTTTAGGAAAATACATTTTCTTAAATATTTGCCGTTTTCTGAATTCATGTCAACATGAATGACCGCGTTGAGGGTCTAAAAAAATTCACTTGGCTTTTAGGGCTTATAGATTTGTGTATATTTATACTGTTTCTGAAATGCAAAGCATGTCTTGTTGTTGACTGTTTGAAAGCCCTGGTACTGCAGAGATTTATGTTCTGACCACAACCTACATCTCCACTTGCTGTTGTCTGATATGAAAGTTTGTCACCCCCACATCTCCCCCTTCATTTCCTGCCATATCTTGACTGTGTGAAATCAAATAAAAGCAGAGGATTACATTATTATAAGCAACATTACTTGCTGACAAACAGAGGAAAGCAGGCTTTTCTAGCCCTGAGTAAATGCAGCTACACAGTCAGTCACAGAATCTGTTCATTCATTGCTGGTCTCAGTCTGTCCCTGTCTATTAGCACGCTTTATAAGTGAGGTATCCTTCATTCACTGGGAGTGTGCAGTACTTACCACATCACTTCTTTTAATGTTTGCAGTGCATCTCCAATTTATCTCCTTACCGTCTCTAACCTCCCACATTAGTCTGTTGTTTTCTTTGCTTTTATTGCGCTCATTTAAATGCAGGGAATTGTTTGGGTAGATCGTAATGAAGCCTTTATCTCTGTCTTTTTTTCGACCATGGTGTAGGAGGACAATCTTTTTTGTGTACAGCTCACGTTTAAAAGCTCTATTTGGGCTTGAGCACAAGTTGATATGTACGCCATGACAAATTTGACTCTTTCCTAACCCATCATCTTTCATGGATTATTTGAGAAAAATGTCAAGAGATATAAAAAGAGCACCTTGCTGTCATAGCACAGGAGAACCAAAGGATACAAGACCGAGACAAGAAAGACTCAAGAGGAATAAATGTTTAACAGTGTTTATTATTTACAGTGAAAAAGGACAACATCTGATTATCCACTGGAAACCCTGGAATGGGAGGAGAGGCGTCAGGTTGGAGTCCAAGGAGCGTCATTAGAATTAATCCGGTATTTCTGTTTTTCTTACAGGTCTTTGGAGATGGAGAGGATAAGGCATTAGTTCAAGGAGTCACAGGAGTCCATGCAAGTGAATGGAAGGCAAGGAGGTCCAGGAGGCACTGGTGCCCAGAACGGCAGGTCATGGAAGAGCACGAGGAGACACAGGTAACTGAGACACGAGAAGAGAGAGAGAGATTAGACAACTCTTTTTCTAATCATAAACTAGGCCAGAAGCATACTACCATCAATGGAGGTGAATGCTCCAGCGGAGAGTAGAGCTCGACTGCAGCTGTAGTGCTGGATCCATGATGACGAGATGGCCTGCAGGTGTGGTTAATTGATGGCCATCTTGGATCCAGGAGTTGCAGAAGGTCATACTCTCACACTTGCACTCATTAAAACAAACTAATGAAGTGTTTCAGGTTATGTCCAACAGAAATGTTTATGTATTTTTACATTTGATTATAAGAAGATTTGGTCGTGACAATTTGAGTATATGTGTCTATGTATATATATATATATATAATATATATTTCATATTTTACATTCAGTTTGTTTTTCTTAATTTTCCCTGTTATAGATTCTCTTCACTTTTCTTTATTCCCTCTGTTTTAATCCTAGTTTTGTTTTTGTCAAAACCTTGTTTTAACTTGCTTTATTGCTCAATTATTTCTTATGATGTTCTGCTTGTTGTTTTTTGCCACATAATGTAAAGTACTGTCCGGCCTCGCATCGTCTGTTTTTTTTTTTTTTTTCCATTTTTCTTTCATTCTCCTCAGCTCCCTGCCTCTGGAGCTCGTCTGTATTTGGGTCATGTATTATACAGAAGTTTACCACATATTTCTTACCACTTCATTCAAACACACCCAAGAGGTTAGACAGCACTCGAGAAAAAATGATACAATCCCAGAATTCTTATGAAACGGTGCTTTGCTACAGTGAACATATTCAACTGTCATAACAAGTGAGATTAACCATAAGAACACCTCTGCTGTGCAAAAACACAAGGATGGTGGATGGAAACTGTTAAAAATAAAGCTTTCCCAAATGTTTTTGTGGTGAAGAAACTGATGGTCAATGTTGTTTATCCTAAAAAAGCACCAGAGTGTTTATTCCAACCTCAAACAGACACATTAACTGCCTGATTAAAGGACTAGAGAGCAAGCCTGAAAGCAGCTCATATTTTAAAACATGATCTTTTGTGCAGTATTTATTAAAAAAAAAAAATCAACATTGTTGAATATTTACATTTAGTATTAATGACAGAACAAAGCAATTTTGTTTACCAATAAGGATCATAGCTCCTTGATGCCATTAACTGTATCCTCATATAGTTATAGTAGTAGACCAAGTAAAGTACTAATATGTTTTGAGCGATAGGATTCAACCCTCATCTTTGAAACCTGTCTATTTATTTCTGGTCTTTTTTTTTATTGCTCAATATGGCTTTAAGTAGCCGATATTTTCCGTTCAAACTAAACTTATGATCACTGGTCTCTCCAGGACCATGTTCAAAGAATATAACAGCCATAATATTGATGGATTGAGCTACTTACATGAAGGTACAGATGCATTTAATGGGCAGTCGAACATTTTAATGGACAGAACAGCACCTCGGTGCCCTGCTCTAAGCTCATGTTGCTATTAAATGCAACAAGAATGGAATTATAAGGAGGATGAACAAAATTTTAATGAAAATTAAGACAGTAAATCTTTGACACGCAGACTATCCATGGACATACAATGAAAGTATATGGCTAGTTTTATGTTCCCTTGTGTTTGCTCTCCATATGAATCAGAAAACCTGTTTGTATGCTGGTCAGTGAAATTGTATTTATAATAGCGCAAATCACAAATTAGCCCCAGAGGGCCTTTTACGGAAATTTGTAAAGCATATGCGCTCCATTATTCCAAAGCAAAGATGTACCCTGAGGGTCAAAGCAGCCATATGGAGTGTCAAACCATCACATATTCATTTTCTCTTCCAGCCTCATTCCTTTAGGAGTCACAGTAAAGGAAACACTGTTTATCCATATGAGGAAAACTCACCTGATGGCAATTAAAAAAAAGCTTTTCAGATCAAATGTTCCTTTCCTTTCCAATTAATGTATATTCTTATATAAATATGACAGAACAGAATCATACCCAAGGAACAAAGAAAACAGTACTGTTGTTTTTGTCCAAAAAAAACCCAACAATTTTTAATTTAAATTCTCTGTAACCATTTTATTTAAAAGAATTATGTTGTAAAAACAGTTTTAAAGTGAGCACTATGAGCAAAACCCTCGTCCTCTGTGATAAAAATACTTTATACAGAAACATTTGTGCTAGTGCACACTTTTGTTCTTGTAACTTCAGATTTTCCACTTATTTGAACAATTTCTTGTGTTTGGAGTCAAACATTTGGTTCAGTGTACTGAGATAATCATTGCACGCTCAAGGGCTGATGCATATGTCATAAAAAAAAAAATCATCAATCAGTTCTAATATATTTTCCTGCACTGATACAATGACAAAGAGGCAGCAACTTCTTGCAGGATCTGGATTTTTACCAACCCAAGCTAATCCTGTGTGTGTGTGTGTTCTTGCACGTCTGTGTGTTTGATACCTGGAGTTAGACTTATTGGATTTCAGGATGTTTCCTGCTGTGTGCTCTGTGGTACAAGTGGGCTTGACTTGGTTTCTCTGTGTGGAACTGACAAAACTTTGGATTAACCTTGCAGTGTAGGTGTCACTTGGCTGAATTGTTATCATTACTCAATTAGGGGGAATTAGCTACTGGCTACCGTGGATGTGGCGTGCTGTGAAAACTGCCTCTGAATGAGATAGCCCGCCCAGGAAGATTCATTCCAACAGGACAGGAGTGGAGTCACTCACAACAGGCCCGCTTCTGTGTGATGATGTACAATAAAAGCCCTAGGACATTGTCCTCCTCTTTCTGTAGGTCAGAAATGACAGAAACGATGCTGCTTGCTGCTCAAAGAGCCACTAAGGTTAATGGAGTATTGGGTCAGAGCAGAATCCTTTAAACTGCTCTCAAAGTGCAGGACACAAATCCAGGTTGATGCTCAGTTTCAACATGTAATCATGAAGATTGTTTTTAGAAAGGTCAGTGCGTTTGCAAATGGCATTTTTTATTTATCCTGTAGATTTAAATAAGAACAGACATTTCAGCTATTAAAACAACAAATGGACTATATAGAAAAATGTGCATGTACTGTAGGTAAAGGAATTAGCTAAGGTGGGTAAAATAACTTTTTACATTTTTTAATACATTTGTTTATCTTTAATTTCATACATAAATTCTGTTTACCCATCATGCCAAGGTTGAGCTACTGTAGCATGCTGCGTGCAACACAAAACCAACTTTAGTTCATGTAAGTTTAAAACACAGCTGCCAAACATTGATCGTAACAAGTTACAACTTGTGTGGTTACCATGCACACATAAGGCCTCCTTTTGTGTGTGTGTGTGTGTGGGGGGGGGGGGGGGGGATGTTTTCAGGCAGTTCTAAAAGCACAGTGGGTTCCCAGGATACAGTATGTGTGGCAGAGCATGATAGGTCCAGGACAGGGTTTGAGCATGAACAGATTTCCATCATCGTCATGGTTCCAGTGGATCAGTGTCGAGAGTGCAGCCTGGTGACAGCTTATCCATGATGTGGGGTCACAGAGGCACCAGCCAGGCTTGTTCAAGAATGCAAGTGGAACTGGCCATGTTAGACTCATGCCTAGACTTTAATAAGGTGCCATGGTTGAGACAACAGTTTTGAGCATTTGTGAAAATGGTAGTTGGATCCTGTAGTTTGATCTAGGACAGTCTTGCAGTCTTTCCAGGATGGACTAAGAACTTTGATGTTGCAGGAGTGTGTCTCAGGGAGCAAAAGTAGTCAGAAAAATCCTATTTGATGATTAAGAAGAAGAGTAGGAGCAAAATGACTCACATAATTCAAATTAAGAAATGTTATTAATGACAACAAAGTCCATGCTCAATAATCCAGGTATACAGTCCAACATTTTTCAGTTAGGTCATCTGGACAGTTTCTTTTTTTTGTGCTGAAACATTTCGCCTTCGATCCAGAAGGCTTCATCAGTCAAGGAAACACACAACAAAACTGATTCTTCCCCCAACAGCTTACTCCAAAGTGGAACAAGCCAGTCTTGTTTGTGATAAGACGGTCTCTTTGGTACGCCCCCTCCTCCATTGCCGGCCCTCTTCCTTGTTGACAGTCGTGTCAAACTAGTTGAAGCTGATGAAGCCTTCCGGATCGAAGGAAAAACGTTTCAGGACAAACAAACAAAAAAAGAAACTGTCCAGATAACCTGACTGAAAAATGTTGGATTATTAATGACAATTCAAGTAAAAATAAATTTTGTGTTTTTATGATGCAAAGCACTTTGAACTGCCTTGTTGCTGTAATGTGCTATACAAATAAACTTGATTGATTAAAATACCCCCCCCACACACACACACACACACAAACAAAAAAAAAAAACAGTATTCATAAAAGTTCACTCCTTTAGCACAAAATGTCTCTATTTGGGAAATTGTTATTCGCTTTTTGGTTTTAATAATATTCCAAGTGGATACAGTATTATTATCATTAAATGATAAATATATACTATTAAATATTATTGAGTACAATATTAAATGCCAAACTTAATGAACTTGCTAATGGACATATCACTAAGATGTTTTACAACAGGAAAGGCATAAAATCCCATAATAAAAAAATATTTGGGTAAACAGTGAGGTCTGACATGTTAAACCATGTTAGGTATTATAGTGTCAGTGTTAGATTATGGAGATCTTTTTTATATGAATGCCTCTGCTCTCTGTCTTCATATGGTTACAGCTGCTCTCAGGTTCTTCACTAACTGTAAACATCACAGAGTTATACTCTCATGTGGGATGACCACTACAACCAACAGCCATTGACTTGCTTTTGTATACAAAGCAGTACTTGGACTACTACCTTTGTACATTTTTAATCTAATTGTACAGGAAAGTGTTGTTCCTTACTCAGTTCATGTGACTTTTTGTTGCTTTCAGTTCCATTTGCCTGGACAGAAATGGGAGAAAGTTTTTTTTGTTTATTCTGCACCCTTTGCATGGAATATGTTGCAGAATGACTGGAACCCAAAAGACTTGATATCTCTGAGAGCTTTTAATTTGATACGGAGCAGATTTGTGCTTAATTCCATTACATGTACAATACATGTTATTCTTGGTTTGCAGTAATGTAAAGTGAAGTATTTCATATTCTTATGTTTTCTTATTTCCTTTCTGTAATTTAATTGTACTTGCTGCTGCCTAGCTTGGTCAAGACTCCCTTGAAAATGATGTTTTTAATCTCAGTGGGATTTTTCAAGGTAAAATAAAGGTTTCATAATAAAAAGGTCAATTTTGTATACAATATTAACTTCTGCTTAATTTATTGAGAGAATAAAAAGTAAAAAAGTTCATCAGAGATCAACAACCGTCTTTATTAGGTTTCTTAAATCTTTACAACACCCATTTTACTTACTTCTTAACTTCTTAAACCCCTTAACCAGCTTCTTAACCAACAGACCACAATCTGTGAGGATCCACAACTTCTCCTCCTATCCATTAATCATCTTCTTCTTATTCTGGACTCAGCACTGGCTCCCCTCAGGGCTGTGTGTTGAGCCCCCTCCTGTTCACTCTGCTCACATATTACTGCACACCTACTCATTCAGGCTGTCATATTGTAAAGTTTGCAGACGATACAGCGGTGGTTGGATATATCACAAACAACTATGTGTCCAGCTACAGGCAGGAGGTGGACTATCTGGATAGCTGGTGCAGGAAGAACAACTTTCAAATCAATGTGAAGAAGATGAAGGAGATGGTTGTGAATTTCAGATGGAGCAAACACACCTACCCCCCACCCCAATCATAGGAGGATCAGTGGTGGAAGTTTTCTCCAGCAACAAGTACTTGTGTGTGCACCTGATTGACAACTTCAGCTGGGGCAACAACACCACCAGTCTGATCAAGAAAGCACATCAGAGACTCTACTTCCTCAGGTGGCTGAGACGAGCTGGTCTGGGAAGCTCAGTCCTCACCTCCTTCTACAGGTGTGCAGTGGAGAGCATCCTGTGCTCCAGCATCAACGTGTGGCATGGAGGCTGCACAGCTGCAGAAAGAAAAGCTCTGCAGAGAGTGGTGAAGGCTGCACAGAAGTCTGTTGGAGTCAGTCTCCCCACCATCACAGACATCTACACCTTTAGATGCAGGAAGAGGGCCACCTGCATCATGAAGGACTCCACTCATCCAGCTCACACACTTTTTGCCCCGCTCCCCCAGGTTGTGGAACATTAAGGGTAGAACCATTAGACTGAGGAACAGCTTCTACCCTGAAGCTGTTAGACTCATGAATCCCTAACGAGAATAATTAATATGAAAAAAAAATCACTGTAATCCCACTTTGATCAGTGATATGTGCTGCTGATTATTCATGCTGCTGATCATTTCATGCTGCTGTATGCATTCATATTCATTCATACCCATCTGCTCACACAGACTTATGTTCATGCTGCTGTTGTTGCACCGTATTGTTTTGCAATATTAGTGTTAGCGTATATCTTAGATCTTTTAACGCACCATTTCGCATTCGTTTAGCAAATATTTTAGTGCATATCTTAAATCCTTATTTACTGTTTTATTTTACACTATATTTTTGCTATTGTTGGATGTAACTGGGACCCTGTGTTCATAATTTTGTTCCACTTCATGTATGCATGTGGTGAAATGACAATAAACCTACTTGAACTTGAACTTTTGTTGCATTTTTACATTAATCTTATTTTACTACAGCTATCACACTTAAGCTGAGTAAATCTAAAATTTACATCAAAGATGAATCTATTAAAGGCTAATAAATCTATCCATTAATCATCTTCCTCTTATTCTGGACTCAGCTCTCAGAGGCAGCAGCTTGAGCAGGGTGGTCCAGACATGTCTTTCCACAGCCACCTCTTCTGGGAGGACTGCAAGGCGTTCCCAGGCCAACCCGGAGACATAGTCTTTCCTGCATGTCCTGGGTCTTCCTCAAGATTTATTTCCAGTTGGGCATGCCCATAAAATCTCCCTATGGAGGCGTCCAGGGTCCATTCTTACCCAAACCTCCTCAATTGTCTTCTGTGGTTGTGGAGGAGCAGCGGATCTACTCCAAGTCTCTCCTGGATAATTGAACTTCTCGCCCCGTCTCTAAGGCAGAAACCAGCTACCCTGTAGAGAAAACTCATTTTGACCGCTTGTATCCATTTATTGTCTCTATCTAGAGCCAGTTTCTTGTTTGTGACCATAGGTGAAGGTAACAAAACAGAGAGCTTTGACTTGTGAGAAACTTGAACTCCTCAACTTGAGGTGGAACCACACCCAGGGGAGGACAAGCCACTCTTTTCTGACTGAGGACCATGGCCTCAGATTTGGAGGTGCTGATCCTCATCCAAGCTGCTTGACACTCGGCTGCAAACCACTCCAGTGAGAGCTGAAGATCACTGTACGATGACGCTGTAGTGAACTAAGCCTGAGGTCAAATCCTGACCTTAAGGACCTTATGGGACAGAGGCTGTCATTTCATTGATTTGAATCCAGAAATACAGGTTGACCCATCCTGAGACTTTCTTTCTTGAATTAATCAAGTGAAAGAACACTCTCTTTTCTATTATCATTACTATTTTACAAATGTTTGATAATCAAAGTGTTTTTAGTTCAAACCATTTTAGATGTTGCAGTGAACTAATCATTTTTAATTAACTGTGAAACAGTAATAATGATTTTAATCCTCATGCAAAGTATAAATCATGTTAAGGTCTGTTACAGAGTAATTATGCATTTTCTGATTTTCTGTCTTTGAATGAGCAGTGTAAGTTGGTCCAAGGTTGGAGTCAAACGCAAAACAAGTTGTTGGAACGAACTGTCATGTTTTTAAATCCTCTCAGACGTAAATAGAGAAGCTGGCACCTGTTTTTCCCCAACTCGTCTAAATATTCCTCTCGTCTGTCTGAAAAACATTTTCAATCTGTTCCATAACATTCTTGCTGTTTTTCTGACTCCTAGTGACCTCTTACGTCACAAAAACACACCCCTGTCTGGTCGAAACGACCAATCAGGACACTCCCAAATGAACCGGAAATAGAGCTCTTTAAATGTCGGTACTTCCTAGTTCAAAGCAGTCAGGTTTTGGAGTCGGGTCGAGTCGGGTGGAGAGTTTGCAGAGCCCCAGTCGCTTCAGGCTCCGGCTTCAGTCGTTGCAGCTCCAGTGCTGGAAAACGGGAAAATCCCGACATGATCCAGAGCTCTCCGAGTCTTTTGGGATTATGACATCTTCCACCTCTGAGTGGAACTTCTGAAGGACTCCACTCATGTGAAGTCCACTCGTGAGGTGAACTTGTGTCGAACAAGTACCGTCACTACTTCGGACGATTCACAGCTGTTCCTACGGAGACGCTGAAAGGGTGCGTTAAATGGAACTTCGTACCAGGGAGACATCTCCAGGTAAAAGAGATTTATACCACCTAAGTGTACCGGGGAAGAAGCTGGGAAAAACCCGGAGAGTGCCGTTCTGATGCCGACACAAACATTTTCCCTCGTCCATCTTTTCATCTCCCTCCCTCTAAACTTCATCTTTCCATCTTTAAAATTCTTCTATCTGCTAGAAATCATTCCAGATATTTTAGAAATGTCTGTGGTGAAGCTTGAGGTTTTCAACCATCGCCGTATGGTTAATCAAAATTGTACAGCTTGCTAAATTAAGCCATGTTGTTATTTTCCATATTTTTGCCAAATTAATGTAAATGTGTGATGTGTTAAACTTGATTCTGTTAATAAATGACCACGTTCATTTTGATGGGTCAAAGATAATTAACGTCTCACGTTACATTTTTAATAATTCAATGCACGATATTATCCAGTCCAGAAAAATGAAAGAATCCGTTTAATTTATGAATATATATCATGCATATGTTCATCTACAACGCCAACAGGACCACATCATCTGCAAATAGCAGAGAAGGAATCCTGGGGCCACTGAACCAGACTCCCTTCGCCCCCTGGCTGCAGCAAGAAACTCTGTCTATAAAAATTATGAACAGAATCAATGACAACGGGCAGCCCTGGTGGAGTCCAAGTCTCACCCTGAAGGGATGTCTAATATAACCAGACAAATTTAGTGTCTATGTGTGACAGTGGAAATCATTAGCTGTAACTTTAACAGTTACCTTAGTGGTCAAAAAGTACAGCTCTCCACTTTGATTTCCTTAAAAATATTTGTGTATATATAAAAAAAAAGACAGGTTATACTGACACACTAACTAGTGTGGTTTGATTAATGCCGATTTGAAATGAAACATCCTTCATAACTAATGAAGTGGGCTCAAGTTGGGCTCACAACTCAAATGATCACAAGAAAATAAAAGTGAAGACAAAATAGTCATGGTCATAAAGTGTTTAATTATGTGTTTGTTTTGAACTGTTCTTTTTGACAAGGCCAAATAAACCATTCATTCATTCAGTTTCTCAAATATTACGCCCAAATGAAAAATATAGAAAAATTGCTTTCTAACGTGTTTCAGTTGAACGTGTGACAGAGCAGTGATGTGGATCCAGAGAACACATCATCTACAGTTTGGTACACCTCTCTGCTTCAGAAATGTCTGAACAAGTACAGACTGTACTGTCATAAAATGTCATTTGACCTTGATGTTCCCTGGATAACAATGTGTTTAATGAACCCCCAGCAGCTCCTGAAGTCCCACGATCAAGGATTTCTCTCATCTAGAGACGGTTTCTTGGATGAGATACCGTTCAGCAAAATCAAGACTCGTTGTTTTAATAACTGGTCTAAAGGATTATGCTTGGGTCAGCATGAAAAGGAAACATCAGCAGCCATTTGGCAGAGTGTACCTATCAATCATGTACCTATCAATCATCAGTTTGGGTAACTGTTTCCTGCATAGACTTTGAATCCCCCCCCACCCCATCCACTTCAGCCTCATCTAACATTTAAGCATTTGAATTCTTCCTTGAAAAAGAAAAAAAAAATAGAATTTGATGAAACGTTAAACAAATAGTTTTATTTTATTTAGTGCTGTGGGTTTTACAGTGGCAGCAGAATAGTCCATAAAAATCTGCTGACAAAGCAGAAGTGCTGAAAGTTTGATCAGTCGCTTCTTACCCACGCTGTCACCTCTCTGAAAGCACATCCCCCCGATGGGTAAATATGGACTCCAGCAGATGAGCTCCTCTGGTGTCCACTCTCTCTGAAAGCCAGTGTTCATTATTTAGTTAATAGTTGCGGAGAGGATCAGGGCTGGTGATAGGAGGAAATAATTCTTCCACTTCCCTTGTGTGTGATAGGATTTTAAGGCTTGGTAGAGGTCACTCGTCCCTCATTCAATTACAAACACATAAATTAAACTGTTTCTATGCCCATTTCGGGAAACTACTGACCATTTGATTATGACCTTGTTCAAATTTGCAAAGGATATTTCACTCTAGCTTTTATATTCTGTAATTTAGGCAGTCAGTTCTGTCCCTTTTGTTCTGATTTTTCATCACGGGCTCATCATCATGTACCATCTGGTGGAATACAAAATAAATGAAATGCTCTACTACATGTACTCCCAACATGATGCAATGATCTCCTGTTAGATGTCGGATTCATATCACATCCTTTTCCCCCAATTAGTTTGGAATAATTGCATATTAAAATAGTAGCATAGCATTGCTTGAAGGAAGAGGAAGAGCTTACGATTATTGTATGTTAAGAAAGAAAGAGAGTTAAACTTTTCAAATCTTAAAAATAACAACATGCTTGATGTCTTGCTCAAAGTGACTGTCAGGAGTGTCTGTAAGCTACTATCGTTTCAATCTTTAGCTCAGCATCTGTAGAATTGATCGACTTACAGCCATCTTTGTAGTAGCTAAAGTTGATAAGCTGTGGCAGCCATTATGATTTGTGTTTACTCCAAAAGTTGAACAGTTGTAGGTGTGAATCCAGTGATGAGCAAATTTACACCAACTCAATACTTTACTGCCAAGTATTAGTTAACCAGCCTGTCTCTGCTTGGGCCATTGGAGGAAATTGACGTATCCATAGAAACTCAAAACAGACATGATTAGGGTAAAAATTATTTCTGGATCAGATGTGATACAAATAATCTGATTATATATATTTTTCTTCTTTCGGCTGCTCCCTTCTTCAGGGGTCACCACAGTGAACTAAGCCCCACAAAGACTTGGCAGATGTTTTTACACCGGATGTCCTTCCTGACACGACCACAGACCACCGAGCTACCACAGCCCTGTGTGTGGAGCAGAGAGCTGCTGTCTAGAGCACCCGAAGGAGCAGATGGTGGGGGTTAAGGGCCTTGCTCAAGGGCCCAGCGTGGGGCAAATGAGGGTGGAGGCAGGTGTGGATGTTTCACCTATCCCACCCACACCACTCCCTCACTGATTATAAAATATATAAACAAGTTAAATAAAAGTCCAAGGTGTCATTTTTAAACAGATTTCATGGTTAAAAAAAAAACAAAAAAAAAACATCCCCAAGTTGACTGCTCTGCCTTTGCAAGTCCACCTCTCTTTAAAGCTCTGCCAAGAAGACCCCAGGCAAAGTAGCTCTGCCCACCTGGACTTTAATGGGACGCCACTTACAACCAGCTACCCCTTACTCACAGTGTCTATCTCACCTCTTTCTCCTTCGTACTGATAAGAGTGAAAGAGACAAAATAACAGCTCTGGATCCCCAAACTGTCTATCACTTGAAAGGTCAGCACAACAGTACAGACATGGTCCCCTTCCAAACTCTCCACCCAGCAGCACACCGTCCATTACACCCAGAGACAGCGCTGTAGCTCCTGCCCTCTCCCCCTCCACCTGACTGTCCATCACTGCCATCCTGGTGAGCAGGTAATTGAGGAGGTTCTGCTGGATGCTCTGACAGAATCCAAACTGCTTCGGACATGTATCAGCCAACTAGCCCGGCGGTTGTTACATGGCAACTGGTAAACATGTCTGAGGTGAGGTTTCTGTGGAGGCTGCAGCTGCTGCACATGTAAAACAGCAGCAAACAGAACTCCGCCATCTCACTATGACACATGAAATCAAAATGTGTTGTGTTGAGCATGAGATGTTTTTGTTTGCCAGTTATGCTTTTGCTCACTCAACTCATTAGAGCTAAGAAATGTGGCAAGAGCCACATTGTCCTTCTAAAAAAAATCATTTACTCCCTTCTTAGCTTGCTGTGTATTGTTTTGTCCTGGCTTTTCTAACTATTTAATAAATTCAATCAAGCTCATTTTAAATGATTTTTAGTGATTTGTTTTCAGATTTTTTTCTTTACAGTTTTGGGGCGGAACCATGGACATATTATACTTACAAACTGAGTGTCACCGCCGTCTTTTATTGTTGGAAACTGACTCCAACAGAAAGTGATGACAAGTGTTGTATTTTTTGGAACCAGAGCCTGCACACTGGTAATGTGGGGTTTGAGTCCCGCCTACTCTCCCGCACACAGTTATGGTGTCATGTGACCTTTTCTTTTAAACATAGTATAGGTTCCAAAGTCTACATATATTAAAAGTCTTTGCACATGATTGATCATCAGCAGACTGATCATATCTCCCTGTGTGCCAGTGATCGGAACTGCTTGCAGCACCACTAGTTCTATAGTGGCAGAATAAAGTCTGCTCCATGGACACATTCTGCTGGTTTTAGGACAGAGGATAACAGTATATTTTCTCTAACATTGTCGGCTTTTAGTTTTTTAATTTTTGTGTCAGGAGCTACTTTCAGATCACCCAGGTGAATCTAACCTATGTTGCTTCTGAGATTATTGGTTGGAGATTTAAATCAAAAGTGGTGAATATGTTTGCACCTGTTACTTTTATTTTTTATATTTTAACACATCTGTACACACAGTTCCACTTGCTAATTTGTTTAATTTTACACAGTTAAATTAAAACTCCTTCAGTTTTAGAAGAAAAAAACATATTTGTGCCTTTCTGCTTTATTAACTGGTGTTTTTGCAAGACACACAAATCCCAACCTTAACTCATGGGAGGGAGAGCAATTAAAATGGGTGACAATGTTGAGCACAAAACTTAAAATACATATTAAACAACAAAAGTCTAGAGACTTTGTTGTCTCCCAAAATGCGCCGCAAATTTTAATATTTGCGTTGTTACCAGTGGTAGGATCGAAGCTAATGTCGGCCCGACTAATAATTATACTCAGGAGCTGCCTCTGATATGTGGTTACATCCCCATCTCATCTCCTCAATTATCTGTGATTTCTTCTGGATATAAAACACATGTGGCACCGTTATGTGGGTCACAGCGAAACATGGGCTCAACAATGCTGATGGCATGAATAACCTTGTAATGCATCTCCAGAATAACAAACCTGTAAGTGGTATGTGCAGTCAAGTAAATCTGGGTATAACATTCACATTAGATGCTGCATGTGTGCAGTGCATGATTTATGTCTGGTGCAAATGTTCCGTGCAGATGCAGGAGCCGCCGTGACCTTTATCTGGTACAGTAAGAAATATAGATGCGGTGCTGGGATATGTAGCACATCCAACTTTTTTATGCAGAGTGCTGCAGCTTGCATCCAGTTACTATAAATAGTAAAGTTCACCTCTTGGAAAAACAAGAATTCTAACCCTTTGAGTTTCTTTGTTGTGACCAAACTTTTTCAGCTATTTGCAAAAAGACATCAAAACACAAACATGTACAGATATTCTGATGGTTAGAGTTGCTGGAACCCTTCAACTCAAAGTACAGAATGGGAAAATATTTAGAGATAAATTAATCAGGTGGCAGTGTTGAGAGCTGTTGCCTATCAGTGAGAAGGTTGATGGATCAAATCCCAGCCGGGCAGCCTTTCTGGGTGGAGTTTACATGTTCTCTCTGTGCATGCGTGGGTTTTCTCCGGGTACTCCGGTTTCCTCCCACAGATCAAAAACATGCATGTTAGGCTGATTGGTAACTCTTAAATTGTCTCTAGGTGAGAGTGAGAGAGTGAATTGTTTGTCTCGTTTGTCTCTGTGTCCCTGTGGTGGACTGGAGACCTGTCCAGGGCGTCCCCTACCTCTCACACAGTGATGGTTGGACATGAGCACAAGTGACCTTCCACAACTCAAAAAGGAAGAAGTGGGTAAAGGATAAATTAATCAATGATCACGTGTTCAAGGATAGGAGAAAACCAGCAACAACAACAACAAAAGCCTTTATGATTACATGAAAATAAAACAAAAGCAAGGATTAATTTAAATTTCTCACATTAGATGCAGATGTGTTTGATATTCAGGCTCAAAATCACCTGGATTGACTAAATAAAATGAGGGTTATGATTTAGTTCCTTTTGTGCAATGTTTAGAACAAGACAATTGTTTAAAATACTAAAAAGCTGTTTATAGGGATTGAAAGCGATTGTGAAAGATCTTGAATTATTATAAATTTTATGACATGGGCCTGCGCCTGCTGCAGTTTGTCCTGAGGCTGCAGGTTTGAACGTAGTTGTTGTCAGAAAGGTCATCCTCCGTAAAACAGTCTTCAAGGCTTTCATGTGAATTCACTGGCTGTAGCAAACGTTGCAGAAGGGAGCAGCCAAATGAAAAACAACAACATTACAGTGCTTGATCAAGCTGTTAAATAACTTTCAGCACATGAAGCTGGAAACAGGCTCAGAGAAGTTTCAAGATTGAATTAAAGATTATGGACAAAAACAACAACAACAACAACATTAAAGAGAAGAGTCAGTTTAGATTTGTTGATGTGGGATTCTGTTGAGAAGTAATGAGCTGTCAGTATCTTACCGCAAAAGATGTCCATTTGAAACACTTCAGCTAGAAGAAAGAGATTAGTTGTAACTGTACAGTAAACTAACAAAACTGTACAAAGGTCAATGGAGAAACCTCCCATCTCTGAACAACTCTCATCTGAATAAACTTAAAACTAATAGCAGTTTATGCAAATGCTGTTCAAAAATCCTGACACCATCACTGAGCAACGCTGAATGGCTATTTAGATAGAGGTCAGAGGTCATTTACATCGAAGACTGTGTTAGTCAGTGGTGTGTTACCAACAACGCTCCATGTAAAACTAGTATTGCAAATGGAACAGCCGGAGTAAATGTGTGATGCAAAAGTGAAACTGTAGAAAAAAACAAAACAGAAAGATGTTTGCTTGAACGACTGTAAATCTTTTAACAGCATCACTTCAGTATCTGTTGCTTTCTGCAGCAGGTTACACTAAACATGTATTTTGTAACACGGAGTGTGACATCACAGGTTAGCTCGGGTTCTGTGGAACAGAGGTTGCCGTCTTCTTATAGGTTCTGGTGTTTGATGCCTCTACAGCATCCTGAAGAGACCTTGAGCAAGGCGCTGAAACACCCACTCCCCCAGTATACTTATTGGTGCATGAGTAAGAATAAAAAAGTTTATTTTTAGTGTAATATATGTGACAGAACACAGTGGATGAGTGGTGATGCAAAAGAGGAATAAGAAACACTGTAAAGCTTTTTGCAGAACCTAGAGAAGGTAAAAAAAAAAAAAGATGTTTTAGAAGTGTGACCCATTTTACCAATTTACCATTTACAACTTTGGTAATTACAAACTGAGAGTCTTCTTTGTAAAGATTTATAAAGAAATGTTTGAATGAAAAAATTGCCATGGAACTACTGAGGCAACTTGTTTTAGGGTGGAAGTTATCCACTTGGGTCTTGGCAATGCTCAGATTAACCATTAGTTTCTCAATCAGGTTAAAATTAAACTCTTTCCTCTGTTCATTCTGAGAGCTCTTTCCAAAAATATCAGTTGTTCATAAACTGTTCACGAAAACTAAATTGAAAAGATTGGAACTAGACCTTTAAGTGGTGGTATCTGCTTGAACTTCATGCACGATTTGACTGATTTAACCGTGTGAACAAAGCCTGCTGTAAAAGTTGTTCTAGGAATATATTCGGCTTCACAGCAAAGTATCTTGTGTCATGGTGATACAATCAATTCAAGAGGTCAACAAATGTAAGGTCGATTCATTTAGCATGTTCACAGTCCGTCTTTACAGATTAGGTGTGGTCGCTGCAGTCAGACTGAAGGGTTATGACTGCGACCTGCAGGTTCATTTCAGGGCGTGTGAAGCATAAAGAGCAAACATAAAAAAAACAGAAACTGGCCTTCAGTTGCAAAACGAGCTGTTTCTAAACACATCCCAGCTTTCACTGGAGATCGAGACAATAAGAATCTGAAACAAGTTTGACCTTTTACTGCAGGAACATCTGAAAAAAGTATGAATAAATAAAGCTGAGAAAATGTGTGGTTTTATTTCATAGCTCTCTAAAACTGTCTGCTGAGGGTTGGCTGCAGTGATGTGTTGAGGGCTTTAGGAGAAATAAATTCAGCCACACCAAAAATTTTTTTTTTCTTTCTTTTTTTATGAATGATGTCTGTGCAAGGATGAGGGGATCAGACTGATTCTGGTGTCAAAATGAGAACAATAATATTCAGCTGATAACCTTTGTTATCATTCAAAGCCTGCTGATTGGGAACAGAAGGGCATGAAACCGTGACATGGGTTCATTCTGCAGCCACGAGAGGTGTCCCTTTACAGCGCTGATGTCAATGTGTGCAGATGGCCAAGTGTGCAGAGTCAGAAGGCCTCTGCACCTCAGCATGCGAGCCAAAATAACACATTGCAGCATGTGGTTGTGTGCTGTTTATCAACCTCCTCCCTCGGAGACTTGGACACTCATTTTCCTCTCCATCTATTTTCCCAGCTCATCTGAGGGAGGTTTGTTTAACTAGATTATAACTCTGTTTTAATCCTTTCAATACACCACGTCCCATGTAGACATCTACAAATCAAAGTGGTAAAATCCCATATTGCGCTGGCATTTCTGCTAACATTATTGCACCCTTTTAATAATTATTTCTTCTTTTTTTTATTAAGGGAGAAAGCTGTCAGCCATCATGGCTTGTTTCATTTGAATAGTGGAGATGGATACACACAGGGATTATTTTTTGTTGAGACCGCACCAAAGCTAGGAATTAATCCCTCCATTAACTGGATTGTGTTGCTGCTTCTCCCCTGTGGCCCTGTTTCCTAAATCCAGGGTACTCTGGTGATGCATGGTTGCCTGATCATGCTGTGTTTAATGGTCATTAGCAGTACAACGTGGATACATAAAGATGCTCATTTATTATCAATGACTGAACTGCAGAATTATCTAAACTTGTGTTGCATGAATCGTTACTGGTACAGCTCTGTCCATCGGCAATTTTGATTTGAGGCATCAAGGTCACGAGCAGCAATTAGTTGATTTGTTCCGTTTTAACATCTGAAGGGGTCTGTGATGTTTTCATGCACTAGACAGAACTTCCTTGTAAAAGGAATTTATTGTGGCATCTCTTGAAAACAAGTAATTCATGGAATCCCTCACCATAAATTCTGTTTGCTGACAGCTCTGATGTACACACTCCCTCCCCCCCCCCC
>NC_056500.1:36849541-36862081 GCF_014905685.2 Nematolebias whitei
TCTATCTATCTATCTATCTATCTATCTATCTATCTATCTATCTATATCTATATCTATATCTATCTATATATATATATATATATATATACACACACACATTATGTACACTGGATGCTAAGGATTATTGTGCTGCACTTTACTTAGACCTGTCTAAAGCTTTTGACAATGTGGATCATGACATCTTATGTCATGAGCTCTCAGAAATGGGTTTTTATCAGTTTCTCAGATCACACCATTGATTGGTTCTCTATCTCTCAGACCGGAGGCAATGTGTTCAACATAATGGTACTTTCTCCAGTTATGTCATGGTCAATAATGGTATACCACAAGGCTCAGTCTTAGGACCCACCCTCTTCATAATCTACATAGGCAATGTAGGTCAGAGCATCCCTGATGCATCCTTACATTTCTATGCTGATGATACAGTTGTTTATTGCCAAGCTAAAACAGTTGCTAAGTTTTTCAAGCTTGCAATCCACTTTCAACATCATCCAGTCAGATTTGTTCGATCTCAAACTTGTCCTAAACGCCGACAAAACTAAAGAGATGTTGTTTTCAAACATGAAGTCGGTCCAAGCAGTTCTTCCTTCGATTTTATCCTCGAAAAGGTGCCCCTATTGCATTTGTTGAGTCCTAAAAATAATTGGGTATCTTAGTTGATTTGCATCTCTCTCTTAAGATTCACGTGGAAAACTTGGTAAGGAAACCGAAAGTTAAACTGGTTCTTTTTTTTTTTTTCAGATATTGATCCTGTCTAACTCTGAATGCTAGGAAACACCTTGTAACTTTGACTTTCCTTCCCTCCATTGATTACGGTAACATTATTTACATGAACGCCCCTACAAGCACCCTGCAGATGTTGGACACTGTCACATTGCGCTAAGATTCAAAACAGGCTGTAACTACCATATTCACTGGTTAACTGGTCATCAACTTCACGCAGACTCTCTCACTGGTACATTTTCATCTTTAAATCACTTCTTGGTATGCTGCCTTCATACATCTCCTCCTACATGTCTCTGCGTGAGTGCAGCTACAGCGTGCGCTCTCAGGACATTATTACCTGCAGTGTTCCCTCAGTGCTAACTGAACTAGGCAAAAGGTCTTCTCCTACTCCGCTCCTGTTTCCTGGAATATCTTGCAAAAAGATCTGAAGCTCTCGACCTTGACCTCTAAGTGGCTTGAAACATCTGTTAAGTTCGTGGCAAAAACCAATGCAGACATGTTCCTGTTTTTAGTGTCTTACATCACCTTATAACCTAGCTGTTTTTTCCCCCCACTTATTCTTCTCAATTTGTATGCTTTCTTTTATGACTGTCTTCTGTTTTCTACTGTTGTCATTACTTTTTGTTAAAATCAGAGTACCTGACCACTGAGATCCTGGAACTAGCAGGAAACACGGCTCATGACAGCGGAAGGACAGGATCGTCCATCAGCACCTACAGTTGGCTGTCTGCAGCGATGAGGAGCTCAACAAGTTGCTGGGAGGAGTGGCCATTGCCCTGGGAGGATTTCTGCCCAACATTCAGGTGATCCTGAAGCCCAAGAGGCCAACCAAGGGCAAGTAAACGGATCAACATCTGTGGCCAGTTTTTTCAGATCTGCTATAAGACGGACCATCACAAGAGATCTTTCCCGCCCACAACCATCAACATCTAGAACAACTCTTTTATGAAACAAGGAAAATGAGCTACAACAACATTTAATTTCCCTCTGGGATTAATAAAGTATTTTTGAATTGAATTGAATTTTGAATTGAATTATTGTGTTGATGAAAATAAAAGGGGAACTTTAGTTTGACCAACGTAATAATAAAATCTAGCCTTTAAATCTGATTTAAACTCCTGCAGTTTGTTGACAATGTCAATTTATTTATATAGCACATAAAAACAACAGAAGCTAACCAAAGTGCTTTACAATTTAGTCAAATCAAAACGAAAGTAATAAGAACAAAAAAACAAATATATCTTGTGCCACTCAGGAAGAACAAGAAGGTTGAAATATACCAACAATAAACATCAGGTACAACTGGTTCTCAAACTCTGCATGGATCAAACACCCAGGAAAAAAAGACGAGTCTTGAGCAAAGATTGAAATGTCCCAACAGTCTGAGCGGTCTTTAAATTATCTGGGAAGCGGTTCCACAATTTTGGAGCAGCAAATGCAAAAGCCCGATCACCTCTGGATTTCAGTTTGGACCTAGGGACATTGAAGAGAAACTGCTTGGTATACCAGTGCTCTTACTGGAGTGGTGTTAAGAAGATCACATACATATGATGGGGCCAGACCTTTTATGACTTTAAAAACAAGCAATAAAATCTTAAGCTCAATCCTGAAGTGGACAGGGGTTATGTGTTCATATTTTCTAGTTGCTGTTAAAAGATGAGCTGCTGAGTTCTGGACAGTTTGTAAGCGATGTAGAGAAGATTTATCAAAACCAACATACCGAGCATTACAATAGTCCAAATGAGAGTTAATAAAAGTGTGAATCACCTTTGCAAGGGCTCTGGAAGGGAGACAAGACTTCACCTTGGCAATGAGTCTTAGTTGGAATAAGCTGGATTTCACAACTGCATTTATCTCTGTCTAATTTAAAAGCACTACCAAAAATAACTCCCAGATTCCTGACATTGGACTGACTATAAAGTGGCCCAAGGGGCCAAGAGTGTCAATGATGTTACATTTACCAAAGTTGATGACTTCAGTTTTTTTCATTTAAATTCAGAAATTTTAGTTTTAACCAGACTTTAATGTCGTTTAGACAGTTCAAGAGTGGTTCAAGTCCCTGTCTGACTTAATGGTCAAATATATCTGAATATCATCAGCAAAACAATGAAAAGATATGTGTTTTCTAAACATGGACCCCCAAGGCAACATATAAAGATTAAAAAACAGTGGACCTCAAATAAACCCTTGAGGGACCCCACATATCAGAGGGGCTGCAGATGATGAACATTCCCCTAAGTGAACAGAAAAAAACCCTCCTGTCAGTCAGGTGGGATCTAAACCAGGATAAAACTGTACCTTTGATACCAACCACCTGCTCACATCATGACACCAATATGTTGTGGTCCACAGTGTCAAAGGCAGCAGAAAGGTCTAAAAGCACTAAAACAGCAGAGCTTCCTGCATCAGCGGTTAAAAAAATGTAATTAAAAACTCTTAAAAGGGCTGTCTCTGTACTGTGGCTCGATTTAAAATCTGACTGGAATTTTTCACCAATGCTGTGTGTAGTTAAAAACCTTTTAAGTTGATTAAAAACAACTTTCTCTAAAATTTTTGACAGAAAAGGCTGTTTAGAAATAGGTCTGTAATTTAAGAGCAGCAACAGGAAAAATACTGAACCCTTTTAGTGAGGTGTTTTGTGCTGAAATACCTCAGTTACTTAAAGCTGAATGTAAAGATCAGTCAATAGATAATGAGTCACCGATTTCATACAACATAAAATGTCCATTTAAATAGTCAAGACTCTGCGCTTACGCCCTAAAGTGAAGAAAATGTTAGACTGAAGATGGAAACAGGGAGTTGATATTCCTGTTGTCAAGTACACGTAGAACTTACTGCATTTTATGAAAATTATTATTATTTTTTTTTGTGAATATTTAAATTTTAAAGAGGGACATGACAACTTTGGCCTTGTGGCACATGAAAAGTCTTTGATGATCCGTCTGGGAGCTGTTGAGACAAACTGGTGAAAACATCATGAAACGTGAACAGTTCTGATCCAGGACTGTTTTTCTCAAACCACAGTGACGAACAACAGTTGACCCATGACCCTAAATCGATTTGTTCTAGTAGCTTTTTTCCTCCACAAGTCTTTCTGCCTGCAGATCATGGACTTTCATAAAAATAAAAGATCCTTAATACGAACAAGAGGTAAGCCGATGCCGCCTGTGGCTGAAGGATTTGAATAGTGAATGTTTGTAGTTTTTGAGATGAGTGGTTTTTTTCTGGACTGGAATTGAACAGATAATGTAGGTAAACCTTAATGTTTTACTGCAAGATATTCAAGTGGGTAGGAGTGACACTGAGGAAAACAGAGGGAGTTTTTTATTTTTCTTGACGGAGGTAGATAAGTGACGGGGGTCCTGGGAGCAATTTTATCTAACACCAGGTGCAATGGAGGGGCAGTGGTGGCCTTGGTCACCATAGATTAACCTTTGACCAATCATTTGCAGTAACTATTTTTTAAGCAATATAAAAACTAAGTGGGAAGTGGTGACCAGAGGTTAGAGAAGGTGGACATGTGACCAGAAGGTTGCAGGTTCGACTCCCCGAATCAACGGCATCAAAATGTGGGTAGGAAAGGTGAAGCTTCTGCCTTCACCATTTGCATTTTCCTCAGTCTAACCCTTAAGGACCCTTAACCCCCACCATCTGCTCCCCGGGGTGCCCTAGATGGCAGTTCTCTGCTCCACACAGAGGGCTGTGGTAGCTCAGTGGTCTGTGGTTGTGTCAGGAAGGGTATCTGGCATAAAAACAATCACCAAGTCTTTGTGCGAGCTAGTTTGTTGTGGCGACTCCTGAAGAAGGGAGCAGCCAAAAGAAAAAGATAAAAAACAACTAGTAAGCATAGTGTCCACAAATGATAGGGGTGGTCAGTTTCAGGTGGAAGCCATCTTAGAGTCAGACATGTCAACCCAATTTTCAAATTCAAACTTTCTTACACACAGCTGCAGCCACACACCGAAATGGAATTTGGCACCTCTTGTTTTTCAAGTTATCATGCTCACAACTGTGGAACACCAAAATGCTCAAGATTAAATAAAACATTATGAAATAAGAACATTTTTCATTTTTATTATTTTATTTCATAATTGCGCTTTTCATGATGGCTTATTTATTTCATAATGGTGTTTTTCATAAATGCTTATTTATTTCATAATGAATCTTTTCAGCAGAATGACTTGAGCTGTCAATCAACGTCAGTGGGTTGGACCTGCATGCCCACTTGCTGAGCCTTCACGTCATCCATTAGTTGTCCTGATTATAATAATAATAATAATAATAATAATAATAATAATAAATTTTATTTCAGGGCACCTTTCAAAAACCCAAGGTCACCTTACAAAAACAATTAAAATAAGCAATTAATAAAAACAGAATCAACAAATAATTAAAATAAGTCACGATAAAACAACACTTAAAACAAAGTTAAAGAGAATATGCCTGTTTGAACAGGGGTGTTTTCAGTTGTGATTTAAAAGAGGGAAGAGTGTCTGTGTTCCTGATGACAGGAGGGAGGGAGTTCCAGAGCTGAGGAGCACAGCGACTGAAGGCTCTGTTCCCCATGGTGACGAGACGGGCAGAAGGAACAATAAAATGAGTGGCAGGTGAGGATCTGAGGGAACGGGAAGCAGTGGAGATGTGAAGCAGATCACACAGGTAAGGAGGGGCAAGGTTATGGATGCACTTGAACGTGAGAGTTAAAATTTAAAAATTTATTCTAGCTTCTATGGGCAACCAGTGAAGCTGCTGCAGAACCGGGGTGATGCGTTCTCTGAATGGAGTACAAGTTATGACCCGAGCTGCAGAGTTCTGGAGGAGTTTGAGTTTATGGAGAGTCTTGTTCGGGAGACCAAAAAAAAGGGAGTTGCAATAATCAATCCTGGAGATGATAAGGCTATGGACAAGGATGGCAGCAGCATGAGGAGTAAGAAAGGGACGAAGTCGGTTGATGTTACGTAAATGAAAGTATGCAAACCTGGTGATAGAGTTAATATGAGATTGAAATGAAAGCGTATTATCAAGTATGACACCCAGACTCTTTACCTGAGGGTAAGGATGAACATGGGAGTTGTCAATATTGATGGAAAAACTCTGCAATTTGGTTAAAGTGGAGACTGTGCCACCAAGTAAAACTTCTGTTTTCTTACTGTTGAGTTTAAGAAAATTTGAGGAAAATCATGATCTAATTTCCACAAGACAGTTCGATAGGGAGGAAGGTGGAAGAGATGAATTGGGTTTTGAGGAAATGTAGAGCTGGGTGTCATCTGCGTAACAGTGAAAATTGACATTATGTTTGCGGAATATGTGGCCAAGAGGGAGCATATAAATAATAAATAAAAGGGGCCCTAATACAGCACCCTGGGGCACACCTGCAGCAACGGGAAACAAACTTGAGGAATGGGTTTTAAATTGAATAAACTGAGTGTGGCCTGAAAGATATGAATTAAACCAATTAAGTGGAGTATGACTGATGCCAATGGATGCTAGTCTGTTCAGGAGGATATTATGAGAAATGGTGTCAAATACCGCACTGAAATCAAGGAGGATGAGAATGTTGAGGAGACCAGAATTAGCTGCCATCAAAAGGTCATTGGTGATTCTTAATAAAGCTGTTTCAGTACTGTGGTGGGGGCGGAAACCAGACTGGAATTGTTCGTAAAAATTATGTTTGAGGTGTGAGTGGAGCTGAGAGGCAACAACTTTCTCAAGGATTTTTGAAATAAAAGGAAGATTAGATATTGGTCGAAGGTTATCAAAATTATTATGATCTGAACCAGGCTTTTTTAGAATTGGAGTGACAGAAGCTGTTTTCAGAGATGAAGGAACAATTCCAGTATTAAGGGAAGAGTGAATGATAGTGGTTATGAGGAACCAATGTGGAGAGACAAGCTTACCTGCGCACCAGTGTTAATCTTGTTAAATACATAGAACTAAAACAGCAAGTCCTCCCATGCGTGCTCCCATGGCAACAATCGATTTTTGGCAGCCCATCACTTTTTATCACGACACCTGTATCTTCTGAAACACAATCCTCTCAATTTGATCTACTAAAGTTACCTGAGCTGAATGAAGTTCATGCAACTCTGCCATCCTTCATGACTGTTGACCTAGCAAGTGGCTGCTAGCTGCTATGCTAGCTGTACCAGTGAGCAGGTATTCGGGAAAACTAATGGATGTGAAGGATCAGCTAGTGGACGTGAAGCTCCAACCCACTGACGTTGATTGACAGCTGAAGTCATTCTGCTGAAACGTGGCATTATGAAATAAATAAGCCATCATGAGAAACACAATTATGAAATAAAATAATAAAAATGATTTTTTTTCATAATAATGAGCTTAGATACTTATTTCATAATGCTTTATTTATTTATTTAATTTTGAGCACTTTGGTGTTCCATACACAACACCGACAGATGAAGGTTATTTCCACTTCCTTTTTGGACGATAAGGTGTAATCCTCTCAGCTTGTCCCTGTAGGAAGTGCAGAGTGGTTTACAACCGACAGAAGAAGACAGTAAGAAAGACACTGCAAACCTGAGGATGAAGGTGAGGAATTTATTAGAGAAGGTGAATATAAAGGTATGCAGGGTTTCTATGTTCAGAGCAAACCACAACTAGTCAAACCTGTCTGTCTATAATATACGCTACACAACTTCCAAACGTGGTCATCAGAGTTAGTGTTGAAATCATTCAATCAAATGAATATTAAAAGGGAAAAACAATCGACCATAAATGGGCTTTGGTTAAAAAAAAAAAAAGTAAAATAAAGCATCAAATAGATTATCATCATTATAACTGTGATGTAGAAGGAAACTACTTGGATGCTGACACTTCTCAGTATCTTAAACATAAGTTATTCCTAGTGCTACAGATTAACATTCAAATTGAAAAAAAAAAAAAAAACTCGAGGGGGTCATATCAACATTGACATCTTCCAAATAGAATGACTCCTCTTTTCATTTTCTGTTTCCATTCAGACAGTTAATTATGTTCACAAGCAGCCAGTCAGTAGCACATTAAGGATATAGCGACTGCCACATTTATTTTTTTATTCATTTTTTCTAAATGTCACCCTTCCTCTACTATTTTTTCGTCCCATGTTTTCAGTAGCAGTTTGGCTCAAGTTAAGCTACGGTAAGATCAATAAATACCATTGGTTGTGTGGGTTTTCTGTGAGCCGTGAAGTGTTCACAGGAACAACGAGGCAGTTTTAATACAGACTGCAGTCCTCCTGACATGTCACCAACACACACAGCAAACAGAAGTGGGTTAACACAATGTAAAAACGGACTTTGTTCACTAACTTTTCACCATCATGTTTGTTGTTTTCATGACTTCTTTTGCTATTTTTGTTTTTCTTTTAGAAAGAGTCCATGGCCTTAAACTCACTGAGTGCCTGGACGGGGGAGATGTGCTTCTTCTGGGAGCCTCGTCTGACGCGTGTCTGACATTCCTCCGGCTTTTCCCGTTTTACCAAAGGCTTCTTCTCCGGAGCCTTCATGCGCCAGGACACCACGGGGGAGTTGACCGCAGCCGTTCCGTACACCTTCTGGTACTTGGTGGATGCTACGTAGGATGCCTTTACAGTCAGCACCACTGCATTCATTAGGTTCTTGGCTGCTTGGATTAGGGAGGTGGCGCTATCCAACTGAAACAGAATACGAACAAAGGGAAATGTGAAAAGGTGTGTGCAGCAAGGAAAAAGTGCAATTACTTCTTGGCCTCGGCTAGAACACTGGAACATGTGAGCTACATGAAACACCTTTGAGGCCTCTGCTACAACTCGCAATTAAGCAGGATAAAACCACAGCTCTCACTGTTTGACATCTTAATTTAGTAGTTCCTAATTAGTCGAAGCAGGGGTCAGGTGTATCTCTGTCTCCCTCTGTTTTGTTTGGCTGACATTTAAGGGTCGGCGGCCAGAAGGCCTCCTCCTACATCACACTGAGATGAGTCAACTGTTTCAATTTAATGAGTGCGGATTCCAGCTGGCCACCGCGAAAAGGTTGAAATCTCAGCAGGACTTGCATATCTAATGTGAGGAAAACTATAATAACGCAGAGAAAACATGATGAATCAGCCCAAGGAGGGAGGAAATCCAAAGTATAAATATAAAGTCAAGTTGGATTTTCAGTGAACAAACAAAACGTGAAAAGTTTATAAAGAAACTCAAGAAAGATTCATCGTCTCTCCTGATAAAATCTACAACTGGAGCAAGAAAGTTTATAAACATTCAGCATGGATTTAAAAATTAGGCCTTCAATATTTACTCATTTAGGTGAAAAAGAACCTCTAAATATTACAAATATATTTGTACTTTTTTCAATATTTCTGTAAATGACATATGGGTGCACATTTGAGAGTGTGTATATAATATTGTGTATTACAAACAGCATCGACGAGCTCCTAATATGAGTTTGAACTGAACCAGATGCCTCAACTTCTTAGTGATCACGGTTGACTGCAGAGGTCCTGAGGACTCTCAGGAAGGACAAACACCACGTAACAGAGCTCAGATAGGACAACGAGCAGCACAAGTTTAAAATGTCTCATAAAATCAAAAGGTGTGCATAGATTACTTGAATACTTCCAAATGAAATCTGACCACATTCTGAGCTCGTCTTCTTGAAATCCAGCTGACTCTGACATTAACGGGTATTTTTACTTTTACTAACAGTTTGTTTATCTCTACTTTGTCCTTATGTATTTGTTATGACCAGGTTCTGGAGGTAGAGGTTTCTCATTTCATGAAGGCCTTCCTCTACATCAGAACTATTCAACTAAACTGCTCAGGGGGCCACAGTTACTGAAAGCCAGCAGCTCAGGGGCCGGACATCCAGCATTTAAAGTCATTTTGTAAATAAATCAAGTATTAAATTGATCTGCTACCTTTTAAATTTGTTTGTTTTATTGCATTGATTCATAAATGCAATAAACAGAACCCAAACCAAACCCGAAACCAGACCCCCACCCCCTCCCAAAAAACAACAACAGAATAAACAAATTAATGAACTCATTGGTGGGCCGGACTGAAGTCACCCGCGAGCTGGAAGTGGCCCATGAGCCACCAGTTGAATAGCCCTGCTCTACATGGATGCATTTTGTTTGTGCAACAATAAAGACAAAGTCATCTAGAATTTGTCTTGCTCCAGAATTTCTACGAACTCAGAGGACCAAATAGTCAGATGGAACATAAATTGCATTGTTTGGTCAAAATGATCTAAAGTGTCCAACAATGTTCAGTCAGGTCATCTGGATGGTTCCTTTTTTTGTGCTGAAACATTTCACCTTCCATCCAGAAAGCTTCATCAGTCTGAGGAAACACCAAATAAAACTTCTCCCCCAAAAACTTACGCCAAAGTGGACTGTCGACGAGGGAGAGGGCTGGCACCGGAGGAGAGGGCGTGCCCCAGAGACCAACTTAGCACCAACATAACTGTTTTTTCCCCACTTTGGAGTAAGTTGTTGGGGGAGAAGAAGTTTTGTTTGGTGTTTCCTCAGACTGATGAAGCCTTCTGGATGGAAGGCGAAATGTTTCAGTACAAAAAAAAAAGAAACTATCCAGATGACCTGATTGAATATTGTTGGATTTTATACCTGGATTATTGAGCGTGGACTTTGGTGATCTAATGTGTATTTATACGAGTAAAGATGAGGCGTTTTACTGTAGCAATAACCAACCAGTGATGGGCAGCAGTGCATTCTGGGATTTATTTACCCCTAGTGGAATCAATGATTTGAGTTGATGAGATCATAAATGCAGTAATTATTCCAAAACAATTCAGCTTCAATTCAAACTCTCAACTGAACACTGCTGTAATAAAGTTATTTCATTTTCAGCAGGTAGAAAATAATGTTGGAGATAACTTTTTTTTTTTTTTTTTTACGTACAAGGTTTGTTTATTTGTTGACAGGTTTTATTATAAATAATTTGCTGTTCTTGGCTGACCTAATTGAACACGTGAAGTGGGACCACGGGTATGAAAGATTAAAACATTTCTGAACTCTATGAAGACATTAACTTTGTAGATGTGATTGTGAACAATCAAGATAGATAACTAGAGATGTTTGCAAAAAAAAAAAAGCTTTTTAAAAATATTTTATGGAGATAGAAATTCTTAAAACTATAATAGGCTAATCAGGAATAACATTTGGAAGAAAACTGCCAAATAAAATAAAGTATTTTTATTTTTCAGTTGATATTTTACCCACAATTATTTTAAAACCATTTACATTGTATGTAAACACAACTGGTCCTCTAAAGCATTCTTTCACCAACCTGTGCCGAGTGTTCTAGATATCACCAGGAATAACAGCAATAGTCCTTCGTGTCACTTCTTCACATGCTAAAAGTAACACATCTCACAGAATACACAAAAATTCTTTTGTTTCTGATTATTGTGGTTGTTAGCAAACCGAGCCATGGTGCATAAACACTGCAAAAATAACCTAATTATCATTTCACTTTGGGTAACTGTGTTTTAAAGGTTATTAGAGTGAGATTTCATAAGCATATCAATAATGCATTAGCTGAGACAGATGTAAAATATTTATATCAACGTCTGGAAAAAGTAATTTGATGAAAAGTTTTCATGTCAATGTTGATTTTAGTGTTAGAAGTAATTATAATACTGTAGGCATCATAATGCAACAACTCAGGAAACTAGAACTGTGGTGCAGATCAGAGATATTACACAATAATCTAACCACATTAGCTTTAATCTGCATGAACCCATCATCTTATCTTCTGCAGTCCATCGTGACCTTGAGTGAAAAGGTTTGTCCATGAGCTCTGCAGAGCAGAAAAGTGGTTCTAAAAGGATCAGGTCTAGTGACTCGGGGGGAAAAATGGATGTGGAGCATTGTTGATGTTGGAAGAAGGGCATATGCTGTTTTCTAATGACATACTTACACCAGACACAATGAGCTCTCCACCCAGATTCTGCACCTCAGCTTTCACCTTGCTGCAGATGTTGAGCTGATGACAGTACAGGGCGATTCTCTGCAGGTAGGCTAGCAGATCCTGCTTACAGGCCGAGTCTGGGCACTAAATGAGAAAACAGAACAATGAAAAACATTAAGCTCCACAGATTAAAAAAGAAAAGAAAAAAGAAACACAGAGAGAGATTTACAACATAATGAAGAAAGCGCGAGATGTTCCATGATATAAAAGCTGTCTGCATGTTACAAAGCACTTGTACAATCTCAATGGATAGATTGTTTCTCTTTAATATAATATAATATAATATAATATAATATAATATAATATAATATAATATAATAATATAAAAGATTCAAGTTTGACGTTCCTGAATAAACTGGGTTGTACAGCACGACTTATGGTCTCCTTTAAAACATAAAATAGGGATAAAAAATGCCATCAAAAAAGCAGGGTTGCAACATTATGTGTCAACAAGCAGTACGCACATGTCCCACATCACTGAGGAATCTGACGAGTGAATGTTTGTAGTTTTGGAGATTAGTGTTTTTCTGGACTGGAATTGAACAGGGGAATGAAATAAACCTTAATGTTTTTGATGTGAGATATTCAAGAGGGTAGGAGTTACACTATGGAGAAGAACAGAGGGAGGTTTTCTTTTTGTCTGAGGCAGCATAGAGAGACGGATCCTGGCGAGCAGAGAGAACAATTTTATCCACCATCAGATGAAGTGGTGCAGCCAGGGCGTGGTCAATTGTGGCCTTGGCCACTATACATTAAAAACTTTGAACTTACGTTTAAGCAATATAAAAGCAGAAAAGCATAGTTTCCTCAAATATTAGGGATGGCTGGGTTACATACCCCCCCCCCCC
>NC_056500.1:36862481-36875575 GCF_014905685.2 Nematolebias whitei
ACTTACTACTTGTACTACTATCCATACTTTGTGGTTTTTCACTTATGGTGCTTCAGGGTACAGATCCCCCGCAATAAACAAGGGACTACTGTATATACAGTTCCCCTCTTCGCTCCGCGATGGGGGACAGTAATAACCGAACGACATCTCTAGATCGAGCATGGAAGATGTTACATGCATTTTATCACTTTTTTTTTTTTTGCAGGTATGTGTTTCAAAGGGAAGTTCAGTTACACCCAAGGAGTCAAACATTTATTTATTTATTTATTTATTTATTACAAAAACATGTTAGATCTATCAATAATGGAGGGACTTCCAAATCTCAGTCTCTCCCCAACTCAACCCCTCATTCACTCTATATATTTTGAAAAAGACCAAGTCTTGATCTGGTCCTTTAGGCGTTTTTGTTACTTCACCAACAAAGAGACTGCTGGTGAAATGGACCAGCATGGAAAACAAACAAAACCTGTTTAGGTTCCCCGCTCTCAAATACTTTGACTCTATAATTCCACCTGGAAGCTTTCCAGACGCCAGAGATGGCCTACTCTGCTCCCAGTGGGTTAGGAACACTGCATCAGCTTTTTAAACACAGTGAGCACCATTCTGTAGAAACAACTTATTTCAGGGCATTAATATTAAACGGTCCTAACTAGGATATTCAGCAAGCCTGTGTGGGGAAAATACACTGATCATTTCCCCCATTTATGGGCTCAGGTAGAGGAGGATAAAAAGTTTAACATCTGTAATACAAATATAGCTCCCCCAGGACTTGAATCTGTCTTTGCCTCCCGTACAGTTGAATTTGGTCTAACGAAAAGCCTTCCATGTTAAGATAAATAGTATTGACAGACCACAAGTATCAATCACTGTTGGCAAAAAATAGCATATGAAACAGTGTTCTGCTGTCTGAAAGGCCGGTTTCTTCAGCTCACAAATATAATTGCAAAGAGTAGTTTGAGGCGTTGTTTAAATACAGTTACAGCCACTATCATCTTGAAGCAACACAGTAAATAAGACCCAAGAGACCCACGTTGCCACAGGCAGACAGCGCCACATTAAGTGACACTGAGTGCAGACTGAGGTGGAGCTGCTAGCTCATAGAGCAGCCAGCGAGGCGGGGTGGGGTGGGGGTGCTTCTCGCTGGGCATTATCATTGCATCGCCACTCCTGAATAGTATCACTACTAACCATGCTTCACACTACCGGCACAAGCACACACATACATGTGTACTACAGCCTCGGGCGAGTTTGATGTAGACAGGACACGATTGTTTCCCACTGTACAGCTGACTAATAGCCCGGTTCTATCACTGATTCTTTGTTGATGTAAATAAACAGTAAAGCCTATTACTTTGCTAGGCTCATTGGAGCCCTCTCAGGCTTCCTCTACAGCTGTCACAGTGAAGCAGAATTTATTACTGCCTTGTCAGGAAACACTTCTTGCTCTGCTGCCATACTTCATTTGACCTTTCTATTATTCCATCTGACCTTAGACACCTCTTTCCTTTTTATCTAGATTGTTGTATTGTGTTCCAGAAAGAAGAGCTCCTTTCTGTTTTCACTGTCTAATAAAAACAGTGAATGATTCAGAGAAATGTGTGGAGATGAGAGTGAAACTTATTTGGAATGAACCACGTGACAATGACCTCAAACTTTTATCCAAAGCAGGAAGTTTGTGAAAAGTAATCATCAGAACATAACGTTTTGTTTTTCCCTGTAGCCCTCTTTTGCTGTTTTTCTTAATGATGTTTTGTGGTCTGTATTTCTGATTCAATTAGTATTTTATATTGAACCAAAACAAGGAAGATATTTGAAATGACAAGAAGACTGTGAAGTGACAGGATTAAATGCAGCTTGTACTGTAACATTCAGGTGGACAAAATAATGCATGCCCTCTAATTGAAAGCTGTCATATAGTCACGTAAAACAAAGTAAACTCCCTGTTAGTTTTAGGTTTTTTGAATGAGGACAATCTTCAGCAGGTCCAAGGTTTAGATGAAAACAGCCTCTGATAAATAACAGGTGACAAATTAAAGCAGACCTGGAGATTCTACAGCCACATCTGGTCCTTTAGCCGTCCCCGACTGGCACACATGAAGTCAATCAAAGTTTAGTCTTCATTCCACATCTAAACCAAAATACTCTTTAATTTTGAAAATATCACCAACTTTTGCACTACTTTTATGTTTAAGGCAACCACTGCATTACGCACACAGAAGGCTGAGTGATGAAATGGTTTTTGGTGCAAGCGGGCGCTTCATATTGTGTCTGAATGGACTCAGTCAGGCATAGACTACATCCTGCTTTGCCTTTAACCCACTAGCGATAGTCTTAAAGGGCGAAGCCTATATGAAATAGAACGTTGGTTACGTACTGTAACCATAGATTCTATGAGTATAGGTGCAGCCCTTTAAGCTCTGGGCCTTACTGGTTCCTAAATGGCTGAAGAAAAAAAGCTATTTGGGAGCGGATTACCCGGTCTCACCATAATTTATATGGACCGGGGGTGAGGCCCACACAGCAGGTGGGCGTGGACTAAAAATATATCAATAAATGTTAACAATCATCGGAGGTTTTTTATTTATTTTTTGCCCTGAGACAACCTTGTTGTGATTTGGCGCTATATGAATGAATTGAATTGAATTTAGTTTTATAATTTCACACCTAATGGCCAGAAAAGCCCCCTATAACAAACTTAAAATGCCCCAGGGGCCATCTGTTGATAATGACAAATTTTGCAGTTTTTATGGCTCTGGACATATTTAATGTAGTGAATGAAATGGCAGAAATGACTCTTTTGATCATAAATGCTGCAGACCCCTTGTCTAGAATATACACCAAGTTTTTTTTTCAAAGGCATACAATGGTGTAAAACAAATTTAGCCAAATATGCTATGATCAGTGTGAGGAAAAAGACGTCCCTCCCTGGAAGCTGTGCCTGGAACGCATCCATAAAGTCTGCATATTTCGAGTGACGCAACTCCCAATCAACTCTTCCCTGCCCTGTCGTTATCTTGTAGCTCAGTGTGACATGAAGTAGAAGTTTCACTTTGTGGCTCTGTGGCAATCAAAAATAACTTTAAAAGTTTACTACATCACTTAAACTTGTTTTTATTTGTATTTTTCTAACATTTATTACCAAGATGATGCTTGTTTTTGTTTGTTTTACGTCACTCAAAACACAAACTGAAAGCTGACAGGAACACAATACAAATGTAAAATGATTTCAAGGTAACACACAAAAAAAAAAAAAAACGCAATTATGAATTCAGAAAAAAAAGAAAGGCTGCACTAAGTATATTTAGGTCCCCTGGTGTTCAATGAATATGTGCACTATTTGCATAGGAACAACAATACTTACTGTCCTGCTGTGGTAACTAGGCTTGTTTGCTAAACAGGAATAATATCCATCTAAATGTAGTGCTGTGAAATGAATTATTTAGCACATTTTGTGCTTGTTTGTTTCTCTTTAGTAATAAAATACAACAACAACCAAAAAAAGACATTGTGGAATGGTTTCAATCTGATGTTCAACAAAATAACAAAAATAAATGGAATTAAGGACAATACAACCACTAAACCACACAGAGATATTTTATGCTATACAGAAAACCTTAATTATGTTGGGTCCAGTTGACCTCTAGTGGGGAAAAGTCAAGTGAAAGTCACATGTTCTATGATGAACTATATCTGTCCTGATGAAGGCTGTTTCTAAGGATGAGAATCCCAGCATCCACAGGGCACGAGACTGATATATTTGATAATAAAATTATATGGATCACACTCAGTGACTTGCACAGTTGTACCATAATTTCTGGACTATTGAGTGCATCTGAATATAATCAAATAATTCACTAAATTAAAAACTATACGTTTTTGTAGTTGTTGTAGGTTGAACAGGTTGTATTGTTATAGGCCGCACTTCTCTATTAACCACGGGTGTCCACGTTGTAACATGAGATATTTACACAGAAAGATATTTTAAACTTTTAATTAAATACATACCGGTAACATACACAAATATGTACAGTACTTTTTTCTGAACAGTGCCTGTAACAGAGCTGGTAAAAAAAAAAAAAAAAAAAAAAATCAATCAATCAATCAATCAATCAATCAATCAATCAATCAATCAATCAATCAATCAATCAATCAATCAATCAATCAAACTTTATTTATAAAGCCCTTTCCAGCAGTCAAAAGATGCACAAAGTGCTGCACAATACAGAAGTCAAAAACAAACGATTAAGAATTAAAAAACAGACAGTTAAAAATTAAAAACAAACAATTTAAACATAGCAAGATTGCCAAAGAACTACTAGGTATTAAAAGCCTGCCTGAATAAAAAGGTTTTAAGTTTAGACTTAAAATGCTCCATGTCAGTGATGGAGTGCAAGTCCTGAGGTAGCTGGTTCCTGAGTCTGGGTGCAACGACAGAAAAGGCCCGATCACCCCATCGTTTGGAGTTGGACTTTGGGACAGACAGTAGAAAAGTAATGGATGATCTCAGTGTTCTCCTATATTCACGAACAGCTATAAGATCAGTCAGATATAGTGGGGCAAGACCATTGAGAGCTTTAAAAGTGAATAATAAAATTTAGAATTTAATTCTAAAATTGACTGGAAGCCAGTGCAGAGAAAATAAAACGGGTAATGTGCTCACATCTGGAGGTGTTGGTTAAGAGTCGAGCTGCAGCATTTTGGACCTTGAAGGCGTCTAATGGAGGATTGGGAGATTCCTGCATATAGGGAATTGCAGTGGTCGAGCCTTATAGTGATAAAAGTATGAATGGCCTTTTCCAAATCAGAATGATTTAAAAAAGGCTTAACTTTGGATAAGAGACGCAACTGATAAAAACAGGCCTTGACTACAGAGGATATTTGTTTATCAAACTTTAAGTCCTTATCAAATGTAACCACCAAGTTTTTAACTGTGGGTCTGAACTTGGATGTCAGAGCACCAAAGTTACAGGGAGCATCATCACAGAAGAAGATGCACTCCATCTTTCCTTTGTTTAAAAACAGACAATTACAATGAAGCCACTGTTTAATGTTGGCAATACAATTAGTAAAAGGTGTATGAAGGTTACTATTTTTAGGCTTCATTGGTAAATAAATTTGTAGATCATCAGCATAACAGTGAAAAGAAAAGTGATGTCTGGCTTTCACTGATCCAAGAGGCAGCATGTACAGAGAGAAGAGGAGAGGACAAATATTAGAACCCTGTGGGACACCACAAGAGAGAGGGGCAGTAGAGGAAGAGAGATTATCCAGCATGACAGAGAACGTTCTGTTGGTCAAGTAGGCAGTGAACCACTTGAGAACTGTACCAGATATTCCAACATAATGTTGAAGACGAGACAAAAGGACAGCGTGGTCCACTGTATCAAACGCAGCTGTAAGGTCCAGCAGCACCAGAACAATGGGACAATTGACATCCATGGACATGGAAATGTCATTATGGACTTTTAACAGGGCTGATTCGGTACAATGACGGGTTCTAAATCCAGAATGAAATGTTTCATAAATACCATGATTTTCTAAAACAGGTTGTAACTGCATAAAAACAACTTTTTTCTAAAACTTTGGCTAAAAAAGGCAGATGAGAGATAGGTCTAAAAATGGACAAAATTGATGTGTCAAGGTGAGGTTTTTTAAGAAAGGGCCTAACCACAGCATGTCTCAATGCAGCAGGGACAGTTTCTAAACAAAGGCAGGAGTATAAAAATGATAAAACACAGAAACACACAGAATTAAAAACCTCTTTCAAGAACTTGGAGGGAAGAATGTCCAGAGGGCAATTAGTGAGCTTCATGTGTTGAACACTTCAGTGAGAGTGGCAAGAGAAACTGGTTGAAAGAGTTCAAACAAAACAGAGGCTACAGAGGAGTCAGGAGTGACAACAGAACCAGTGACCTGTCTGACTGAGGCCACTTTATCCTGGAAGAATTTTAGGAAGTTTTCACAATTAGTGGCTTTAGCATCTGGTAAAATGGCACAGCTGGGTTAATAACAGAATTAATTGTGTTAAAGAACACTCTAGGACAATGGCAGTTATTTGAAATTAAACCAGATAAATAGTGGCATTTCGCCTCTTTGACAGATCTCTAGTAGCTTGTAAGGCATTCTCTCAAAAATTTTAGAGATGGAAGAAGTTTTTCTTTCTTCCATTGACGTTCTGCTTTCCTACATTTTTTTCTGAGAGCACCAGAGGTGTCATTTAACCACGGCTCAGCTCTCGGTTTGGTGGATTTAAACCGAAGAGGAGCGATGGAGTCTAAAATTTCAGAGCGAGTGGTTTGGAAAGAGAGAAGGAAGCCATCTGGACAAAGTTCATTGGAAACAGAAGTCTGAAAGTCCATAAAAGCAGCAATAAACAGTCCAGCTGTCTCAGGAGTAAAAATATGACGCCAATGACCCGCAACGGCAGGCCTACTGACTGGTAGGGGGGCTGAGAACTCCAACATGATGGGGAAATGATCTGAGATGGCAGTTTCAGATGTTTCACAGAGTGAGATGGACAGCCCATGAGATATAATAAGGTCCAAGGTATGTCCAAGAAGATGTGTAGGCCCATGTACAAAAAGTGTTAAGTCAAAATAAGTTAAAATATTGATAAAATCAGAGGCTAACTAATCAGATGGGCAGCAAACATAAATATTAAAATCCCCACATAACAACAGATTATCAAATCTGGGGATGGAGTCTGCTAAAAATTCAGAAAATTATTGAATAAAATCCTTGTTATATTTAGGTGGACGATAGACAATTGCAAATAATAACTCAAAAGAAGAATATATTCTGGCAGGCATAAGTCTGCACTTGAAATGGTCTCTAAAAACCGAGACAATCCCCTCACCATGACCCATGAGACGAGGGGAGCTGAGGAAGGAGCAGCCAGGTGGGAGGAGCTTCGAGAAGGTACTGTTCTCATCTGGTGTCATCCACGTCTCCGTTAACAAAAGAAAATCCAGTGTGTGAGAGGAGAAAAAGGCAGTCATGATAAATGTTGTGTTAGTCAGTGATCTGATGTTAATCAGTGCCAAACAAACGGAGTTCCAAACAATTTGCTGACATCCATGATCAAGCGGACGGAGGTTCTCCAGAACGCAGCCCCAGGTGCAGGTCCCAACGAACTGGCAGAGGGGGAGTGGGCAGCTGGCATCCAGGACAACCAGCCAGAGCCAACCATAGCAATCCCTTGTTAGCTGGTTGTGAATGCCGTGGGAGTTAGAATCCCTGATCCGGAGTTTGACATGAAGTCCGCTTCTTCTTCCACGTCATCGTCAACGGCTCCTGGAGGGCAGCGCGGCGAGAGAACGCCATAAACAGGTAGACACCGAGGCAAGGTGTGGCGGTGGAGGAAGCTGAGAACGTTTACCAAAGTTGGTTGATATGTTCTGCACAAAGTCTCTAATATTTAAAAGTGCCTGGCGATCGTACACCAGTAGCTTTGACAGAGACCATATACTGAAGGTAAAAAAAAGCCAAAAAAAAAAAAACCAGAAACACAAATAGTGAAGACAGCAGAGGTGGACGGTGTGCCAGACACAGCGGCGCCATCTTGCGAACAGCCTCAGAAAAACTTCATCACACACATCCGTGGTCTCTTTTTCGTTGTCGCTCTCACCGTCACTTTTGTCTCGAGGCAAATTTGCGATTTGATTTACAATTCACATTTATTTTAAGTAGCTGCAAATATTTTGTTGTGTCCCCAGGGATGGGGGGAAATGACAAGGTGGGAAATGACGAGGGGGGAAACTCCCACAGACTCCATTGGGGCACAACAGGGAGGAGAGGAGAGAACGGGGGAGGCTCCCCATTGGACCAATGAAACCAAATTTCACTGGTTCATTGTGACCTCTTCAGTATTTTCATTGGTAATTTTTTTTAATATTTATTTATTCAGGCAATCTCATGGATTCACAAGGACCCACCCACAAGAGACACCTGTACTGGACAGCTATGTGAGCACCCGGGTGTGACGAGGATAAATGTTTTGGTGGCATGTAGCTCGTTAGCCCGTCAAAAAAATCCATAAATCAGCCGCAGCATTGTATAAGCATGGGGTTCAAAGTGTGTGAAAAAAGTAGTGGCTTATAGTGCAGAAATTACGGTAGTTCTACCTGCACATAACATTTTGGTGCTTGGCAGAATTTCACTTTCATTGTTGAAACAGAAAACAAGGTACTAAAGATATTTTAGCAGCAGCAGCTCATCAAAACATTTTTTCTTTTTGTTGGATTTTCCTTTAGCCTTATTTTCAATCTTGACATAATACAAAACAAACAAAAGGATATCCACAGCAACCACTGATAAAGCAAAATACACTTTAAATCAACACAATGTGGCTGAATTACTCTGCAGACAAACTCTTCAGGTGTCAAGCAGAAATATTCAATACGTTAACATAAAAATATTCTTTATACTTTAAAACTGGTGTTTTGTGCTATACAACTTCACTCCACTACAAAGGCTATGACTCCAGGAGGCATTCTTAACTGAGAGCACATTTCTTTTTCTTTTGGTTATTTTAAATATTCACATATGCCTTAGGTTTTAAAGTGTACAGTCAGGTAATGAACAGTTGTTTTTGCTGCGGACCACTGCTGACAAATAACTCACACATATCTGTGTCATTCATTTGTCTCTAAATTATTTCTAAGCTTAGTGCTTCTCACAGTAGTGGCAATATGTTTATTCTGAGCTGAACAGTTATGTAGCTAATTTTAATGTCACCCAGAGTAACAGCCATACATCTCAACTGGGAGAACAACATTTACAGTTTCTTAGTGTGGTTGATGCAACAGTTGAGTGGTTACATCAGAAGCAGGTCTGTTTCTCAACAAAGCCTTCGTCAACATTCAGGAAGTCATGACACCACCCTCACTACGACAACCGATAGGCAAAAGTGCCATCTGTGAGAACAAGCTTCCACAGTTGGAAGTTGTGTGGGGGGGTGGGGGTAATTAAGGTTATGAGACTCCCTCCGAAGCTGCGGGTCCTCCTGGGAAATATTTTAGCAGCTCTTCACAGAGGTCAGGTCTTCTGACCTAGATTCATTTTTTAATAAGAACTGATTTAAACTATGACAAGTTAATGACCTTAGAAATGTTTTCATTTTTACAGAGTGACTAAAAACAGTCCTCTGGCATGAACACATAAAACAAATTCAATAGAAACTGAAAAAGTGATAAGACTGGGGCTGGGGAAAAACTGAGTCACAAGAATCACAATCTCAATCCTCACATCTGTACGATCTCAGTTTTAACAAGCAGTGCATGATGTCCACGTCGCTGAGGGAATAGAATAATGAATGTCTGTAGATTCCGTGATGAGTGTTTTTCTAGACTATAATTAATCAAGAAATGCAAATGAACCTTAATGTTTTTGGTGCAAGTTGTGTAGGAGTTACACTGTGTAATAGAACAGAGGCATGTTTTTTTGGTGGATTAATTTTTGGCCACCCCAATCATTTGAGGAAACTATACTTTTAAGCAATATAAAAACTAGAAAGTATAGTTTCCTCAAAAGATAATGGTGGTCGGTTTAAGTAGACATAATGTGGTGGTGGCCATCTTGAATTTTGAAGCAGCAACCCAATTTTCGTAAGAAACTTGTTTTACACCTAGATGTGGCCACACATCAAAATGGAAATTGAGCGCCTCACTTTTTTTCCACAACATGACAGACAGACGGACAGGAAGACAGAGGGTATTTCCAACGCCTCCTCTTTGTTCTGTGACGGGAACAATAAAAATGATTTTCATGTAGGTGTGATTTTAGGCTTTCAGCTCATACTACATTCCCTTGCTCATTTATTTACTTTAAAGGATTTTGAGATGAGACACGGTTTAACAAAACTGTGTTGACTTATCAATTGGTCCAGATGTCAGTAAATAATTCAGTCTTACAATTAGATCAGTTCTCTCCTTTTTTCGCGCCGCTTTTCCGCATTTAAACCACTATGCCGTCAGTCACATGGCAAGGGAACAAAATGAAAAGGCAGCTATAACCCAGGGAGAGAAAAAAAATAATAATGATGCTGCAAATTTCTGCAGCAACATCAACAATGCATCTATTTTAGTCACAATAAATAAACAAAATGGTTGTTTGTCTCTATGTGTCCCTGTGATGGACTGAGACCTGTCCAGGGCCCCTGCCTCTTGCACAGTGACTGCCGGATATAGGCACCAGCGATTCCCGCAACCCCGAAAAGGAAGAAGCGGTAAAGATAATGGATGGATGGATGGAAGTTTAGTTGTGACTGCACTGTCTGGGTATTCCATTTTCTTCAAAGGGTGCAACATTTTCTTTAGTTTTAAAACATTTATGGTTTCAGAAAATCGTAATCTTAATTTACAACTCCTAAATTCTGGTGACTAGACAATACTCAATGCCCGGATGGTACACCATCATATTACTGTAACTAAAGTCTAACGAGTCAAATGTTTCGTCACGACGGTTGAGTATTAGCAATAATGTAATGACAGAAAACACAGCAGCGGCAAAAACACACAGCTTTGAGATTAAAGACAAATTGTTCAAGGAGTACCAGGAGTCTTTGTGTAAAGAAATAAGAATTAGATATTTAGTCGACGTTGTGGTGTTAAAGCTGAAGATGAAGCAGCATCGAAGGATAGACGGGGAGAAAAAGGGAAGAAAAAAAAGGCACTGCTGAAGTGAAATGGGGTGAGGTTTCCCAAGGGCTTTCTCTATGTCAAGCACAGAGCTTAAATGACTATGAAAGAGCTCACCGTCCTCTCATCCCTCCACGCTGAGTTGTACTCAGCTTCACGCGTGTTCATCAATAGGGCAGATGTGGAGTCTTGGCGACACAATTTGCTACTTAAGGGGGCCGTATAAAAGCAACGAGGCGACCTTTTTTCTTATTGTCAAGCTGTAACGCTCAACAAAAACAAGATACCCACAGAAAGCGTGAATGCAAAATGCTTGTCTTCTTCATACACAACTAGGACAAGTGATCAAGGTTGTTCAGGATATGTGGGGGAATTACATTAAGAAGCTAAAATGAAGTAAACTTTGATGTTTCAACTTTTATTAACCTTTTCTTTTCCTAAATGTCATGGCATACACGTGCCCTGAATGTGTCCCTTATGAAACACATTGGAAATAAAAAGGCTCTCATATGTCCATTTTATGTCCTAATCAAAGATGTCTCTGGGAGTGAAGCAGAAGGTTCTGAATATTCAGCAAGCTCCGGTCTAGGAAAACGTTAAAAGTGAGAATCAAAGATGGCAAGCCACCTGCTCTTTTCATTAGAGAAAACTATTTCTGTCCAGGTTCCTCATCGGATTTGTGTTGTGGGATACAATCTTCACTCCCACTCAAGCCCTGTTAAACACGGACTGTCACTTGGCAGTCCGCGAGCCAAGAGGTAAACACACAGACATGCAAACACAACTTCATTCTTATTTAGTCCTGCTCTAAACAACATGTGTGACCTCAAACACAGACAAATGCTCTCACACATGGCTGTTTGCATACAAGATTCACTGAACAAACAGAACAAATACACAGCTCTTGTTTTTCATCTCACTTTGCAGTAATTACTACAAAACAGACCGTGTTGCAGAGATCCCATTCATAACTTGAAACTTTGTTTTGTAGTGTATAATTCTCTGGAGAGAAAGTCCCTGGTTTATAAGCCAGCACTGACTAAAGATGCCTTCTGTCCAGCTCAAAGCCTAATATCATCCACTGCCACTGAAACTAATAGGCAATATGCACTATTGTAACAGTTTGCTAATGTATTCTTGTTGTCACAAATAGGCATGGGAAAATATAAAGTAATTTATTGCTGTACTGAATTTCTCCTCTTTGAAAATGGTTTCCTTTAACAGAATTAATATGGAGGCTCAACTATATAAGCTGTGTGCTTCGTGCTAAACACTGAAACTTTCAGTTTTACTTCCTGCCTCTTAAAAAGGTTCAGTCTGCTCTGACTAACCAGCTGATTCATCCCCGTCTTCCACCAGAATGTGCAAAGGCTTTGCAATGATGTAAATGTTGAACAACTTTCTGTGGATCGTTGATGGCTCAATATGTCACAGACTCACTGCGCAGACATTCAATACTGCTCATTTTCTCCAAAACAGTTAAAAGGAGATAGGAAGAGTCAACCCGAGGCGTTTGAGAATCTCTTGACAAAATGGTTTCTGCCACTTTTACACTTTTCAACAATATTTCTGCTTTTACTTCTAAACGATTGGGGTGAGAGAGTGAAACTAATAAGTAGAAGGCAATAACTACGGTAACATATATGATTGTTCAAGACATCAAGGTTTATGCTCAATAATCCAGGTAAAACATCCAACAGTGTTCAATCAGGTCATCTGGAGGAGTTTACTGTTTAGTGGGGAAAACAGTTTGTTTGTGACCTCTCAGATTGATGAAGCCCTTCGGATGGAGACCGAAACATCTCTCAACAACAACAAAAAAAGAAACTGTCCAGACCAGATTGAACATTGTTGGATATAAGATTTTGTTTGTCCAACAAAACAAGTCAGGATAAATCCAAATAAGTTCAATCTGGTCCTCTGGACATTCAAAAAAACAAAAACAAACAAAGCAAAAAAATATAGAAACGTTTCGTCTTTCATCCGAGAGACTTCCTCAGTCTGAGGTGCTGTATTCAGCTCAGTCTCTTAAATAGCACCTTCTCAGAGTGGATCAACCAGTTTTGCTGCTGACAACCAAAACCAGCTGCTCACATGGTCAAGAAGGACCATCAGCCTAACAATGGATCATTAGGCTGATGGACCAGATTGAACTTTTTTGGATTTTTCTACCTGGATTATTGAGCATGCATCAGGATAAGTCAGGATAAAGTGAGTACAAAAAATACTGAATGGTTGGAAGGTCCATATACTTTGTAGAACAAGGATGTACTCTTAAAATGTTTGTGGGGGTGTGGGGTGGGTGTGTTGTTACTCACAGCCATGAACATTAGTGTTTGAAGATGCGACTGAAAATTAATACTTTTATACAAGACCAAGCTTGACTGACCAATAAAAATGAGCGTTGCTGTTTTATTTTATTTTATTTCTTTTTATTTATTTATTCTTTTTTTTTTA
>NC_056500.1:36875675-36940531 GCF_014905685.2 Nematolebias whitei
AGTTATTTTTCTACATAACTTAAAAACAAGTAGATAAAAAAAAATAATAATAAAATAAAAAATAAATATAAATCAGTGTTTCTTCTAGATCAGTTCCCTTGGCAGCGTGCTAGTTGTATTTTATGTTTTGTTTACAGTGGGGAGGAGAATGGGATGAAGTCACGTCTGTGTTGCCCGCCTACTAGCCTACTAGCCTACTAGCCTAGCGCTATGTTGATGTCAGTTTTTATTGACGGGGGAGTGTCACATTTGTGTTTAGCGCTGCGCGGCTGCGCTGCTGCGCTGCTGCGCTGTTGCGCTGTTGCGCTGCTGCGCTGCTGCGCTGCTGCGCTGCTGCGTTACATATCTACCAGTAATTGTCAACGGGGGGGGGGGGGGGGGGTGGAGCAATACGTCAGTAGCATTTTTGCTAGCATGTTTTTATTGTGCTCCGCGCTACATCAATACTGACAGTTGTTGACGGGGTGCTCGGTTTTGTTTAAGGGGTGGAGCATCCTGCTTGTATAATGGTAGGTGAAACACTGTAAAATAATATACTTTAAGGGTAAAGTTCCAAAGAGTGAAAACTAAAAGGCGTAGGTGGCTGAGTTGTTAGAGCAGACGTCCTCCAATATAAGAGTTGTGAGTTCAATTCCACCAGCTGTCACATGTTGAAGTGTCCCTGGGTAAGACACTGAACTCCTCATTACCTCTGACATGTGTCCCATCAGTGTATGAATGTGATAAAGCACTGATTAGTCTTTGTATAGATATACAGTAGTAGAGTGCTGTATGAATGGGTAAATGAGGGCACAGATTGTAGTGTAAAGTGCTTTTAGTGTCTTGATAAAACAGAAAAGTGCTATATATATTTCAAGATGGCGCCCGAGCTGGTGGCTTGCCGTTCACCTCTCTCCACTCTGTTTGTTTTTTTGCTATTTTTATCATTCTTCCTCAATAACATCAACTCACTGCTGGTGTATGATCGTGAGCAACTTCTAAATCTACAATTTTCCACAAAACATCTCGCCTCGTACGATCATTTCTACCGAGGGTCTGGGCCCCCACATCCACTGCTCGGGAGCGTCCCTGCTTACCTTCGCCGTGATGTTTTCCTGCCTGCACAGAAACATCGCTCCCGCCGCCGCGGGAGACGTGCTGGCCGCCTCGTGAGGCTCAAAGCGAGCCTCGCTCGCTCCTCAGCAACAGCTGACCACCGGACTGAGGATCCTCCACCTGGATGTCTCGCGGAGTCCTGCCCGCTGAAGAACGTGGGGTCGGAGGTGCGCAGCGGGCGCGCGCTCAGCTGCGAAGTTTCCGACAGTCTCCAGCTGATCGAGGTCTGCCTGGGTTCTTCATCTGCACCATCTCCTGCCACCCGATCGGTCTGTCCCAACGACCCTGCTGTGTCCGGCGGCTCTCGGACTCCGGCTGTTTGTCCCGGACCGCGCAGCGGGCGCGCGCCCAGCTGCGGTGGGTCCGAAAGTCTCCAGCTGATCGGGGCCTGCCCTGGCCCATCGGCTGCACCATCTACTGCTGTCCCGTCGGAGTGTACCAACGACCCTGCTGTGTCCGGCGGCTCTCGGATTCAGGCTCTTCATTCTGGACTTCGCGTCGGACGCGCGCGAAGCTGCGCTTCCTCTGGCCGGAGGAGGCGAAGGCCCGACGTAAACAACCTGAGGCCGCTGATCAGCGTCCTCCCCTCAACTTTTCCCCCAGCTGCTGGCCTAACAAGGTTTGCTCTCCTCAATGTGAGATCTTTATCAACCAAAACTTTTATAATAAATGACTTCTTCTGCTCCAATAACCTGGACTTCTTGTTTCTGACGGAGACCTGGCTTCCTCCTGGTGAGTCAAGCGTTTTTACTGAACTTGTGCCTGCAGACTGTACTTTTCTTAACTGCCCGAGGCCATCTGGAAGAGGTGGAGGAGTTTTAGCTCTTTTTAAGAAAATTTGGAAATGCAGACTGCTTCTGACAGCAGCTTTTGAGACCTTTGAGCTGCTGCATTTTGAACTGGGCCGCTCCAAACCCATCCTGGTTGCTGCTCTTTACAGACCCCCCAAATCATCAACAGGCTTCATCAATGAACTGTCTGACTTTCTCACTGGAATACTGTTAAAATACGACCGTGTGCTGATTCTAGGGGACTTCAATATACACGTCTGTTGCCCTGAGAAGCCTTTGGTGCAGGACTTTCTAAATCTGATCCACTCTCTAAACCTGGTGCAAAATGTTGTTGGCCCCACGCATCAGCAGGGGCACACTCTCGATATTGTTTTGTCTTATGGTGTATCTGTGTTAAATCTGGAAATTGGGGATGCTATCATATCCGATCACAAACCCATCTCATTTGAAATCTCTCTTGCTCGTGAGTCTAAATCCCCCACTCCACCTAGGACCTGTCGTGTATTCAACCCTTCAACCTCTGCTCGTTTTTCCTCTGCTTTTATCACCACTGCTGTTTCAACTCCTGATACCTCTGCCTGTGTCAGTACTCATGAGCTGCTTAGTCACCACAATGAGACCTGCACCAAGATCTTGGATCTGGTGGCCCCACTGAAAGTCAGGAAAGCAAGGAGAACCCAGTACCCGTGGATAAACGAGACCACCAGGGCAGCGAGACGACTGTGCAGGAGAGCAGAGCGCAAATGGAAAAAGGACCAACTCCAGGTTTCTTTCATTTTGCTAAAAACCTGTTTAAAAAATTACCAAAACACCGTCAAATCAGAAAAAAAACAAATACTTCTCCCAACTGATCAGTGAAAATAAAAACAACCCCCGCACCCTTTTCACAGCAGTAAATTCCATTCTTAATGGCCCTTTGTCTGAATGCATGGACGCCTCTGTGGACGTCTGTAACGACTTCACAAGATTCTTTGTTGGTAAGGTAGAGCTGATCAGATCTTCCATCCCCCGCTCCTCAGTTGACCCATCGGTTTTTGTCCCATGTTCAGCCACTTTCAGGAATTTCAATCCAATCACACTCCCATTGTTAAACAAAGTTGTTGGTCACATGAAACCCTCAGGCTCCCCTGCTGATCCAATCTCTCCCTCACTGTTCAAACAGGTTCTACCAGCGATTGGGCCCGCTGTTCTTAATATTCTTAACAGTAGCTTTGCTACAAGCGTGGTTCCACAGGCCTTTAAAAATGCAGTAGTCACTCCTTTAATCAAGAAACCTGGACTTGACCCCTCAGTGCACTCAAATTACAGACCAATCTCAAAGCTTCCCTTCCTGTCCAAAATCCTAGAAAAAATAGTCTTTACTCAGTTGAATCAATTTTTAACTGAGAACAAAATCTTTGAGGTCTTTCAGTCTGGTTTTAAGCAACTCCACAGCACAGAAACAGCTTTGGTTAGGGTTTGCAATGACATTTTAACTTCAAACGATTCTGGTCACTATGTGGTACTTGTACTCCTTGATCTTACTGCTGCTTTTGACACCGTCGACCACAGTATCCTCATCTCACGGCTCGAACACTGGGTTGGGATTACAGGAGCTGCTTTAGACTGGTTCCGTTCTTACCTCTCTGACAGGACTTTTTGTGTCAAGGTTGGTGAAAGTCTGTCCACTTCGGTCCCTCTTTCCTGCGGGGTCCCACAGGGCTCGATCCTTGGACCCCTTCTCTTCTCGCTCTATCTGCTCCCACTGGGATCCATCTTAAGAAAACATGCCATCTCATTCCATTGTTATGCCGATGACTGCCAGATCTACCTGCCACTGAAACCAGCCAGTGCTCGTTCCATCCACCCTCTCCTCAAATGTCTAGATGACATTAAGGCATGGATGACTTCAAATTTTCTCAGTTTTAACGACCAGAAAACTGAAGTCATCGTCTTTAGTCCTAGCTCAGCTGCCTCCTCAGATCCTGCAAACCTGGACTCACTTCAGCCCTATCTCAAGCACAATGTTAGAAATCTCGGGGTGGTCTTTGACTCGGATTTCAAGTTTGACAAACAGATCAGTTCAGTTCTGCAGAAAAGTTTTTTCCAACTGCGGCAGGTAGCTAAGCTCAAGCCAGTGTTATCCAGACCCAACCTTGAAACATTAGTCCATGCCTTCATCACAACCCGCCTGGACTATTGTAACTCACTTTATGCTGGGGTCAGTCAGGCATCCATTTCACGTCTCCAGCTCGTCCAAAATGCAGCTGCTCGGCTTTTAACTGGTACACGTAGGTCTGAGCACATCACACCTGTTCTGTCCTCCCTTCACTGGCTTCCTGTGCGATGCAGAATCGACTTCAAGATTCTCCTCCTGACATATAAGTGCCTAAATGGCCTCGCACCCCTCTACCTCTCCGAGCTCCTGGAACCATATGTTCCGTCTCGGGCCCTGAGATCATCGGACCAGCTTCTTTTGGTCGTTCCAAAATCACGCCTGAAGCTCCGAGGGGATCGAGCTTTTTCAGTCAGAGGTCCCAACCTGTGGAACAACCTGCCCCTCAACATCAGGCAGGCCTCCTCCCTCCTGATGTTCAAATCCCTCCTTAAAACGCACCTGTTTGCTCTGGCGTTTAATACTGTGTGAGTTAGTTTATTTTGTTCTGTGTTACCTCATTTTAAATTCTGTTGTTTTATGATTGACGTTTATTTTTACTGCTTGTTTTTCCTTAGTGTGATCATTAGTGTGTGTTATTGCTCCAGTAATTTTAATTCTGTATGATGTTTTTGTTTTGCTGCCTATGTTTTGCTACATTTCTGTTAAGCACTTTGATAACAGTTTATCTGTTTTAAATTGTGCTCTACAAATAAAGATGACTTGACTTGACTTGATATACGTAAGTACAGTCAATTTACTATTTACCAAATATGACTGACTTATTTGAATTTCTCAGTTATGATAAAAAAAAAACAAGTCCAATCCCATAGATGTTTGAAATTACATGGGAAACACTTTTGTGTCCCATTATCAAATTAATCAGTAAAACGAGATTATCTTGTACAGATTCAACATGAGAAATGTGCAGGCCTCAAGCAGAGACTTTACTGTAAGAGTTTCAGCTCCATCGTTTCTTCAGCTCAGCAGTCCTGGATAAAAGCTCAGCATGTGATACTGAAACCTACAAGAATTATTCCAAAGGTTTGCAAGCTAACAGCAGTTGCAATTACAAATAACAACAGGCAGTCTGGATGTATCAGTGAATTTTTAGCCCAAGGTTTCCTTCTTATTAAAGACAGATGAAATGAAAAAGAACAGCATGTATTACCTGGAGTGAGGGGTTTGAAATCCCTCCTAGTTCATTATGTCACCTACACAGAATAAACACATATTCTGTTTTACTCATCTTCTGATTGATTAGATATTGAAAATGTTCTGTCAGCATGTTTTGAAGAGTTACTCTTTTGATAATGAATGAATCACCTCGGTTGAAAGCTAATTATATTAGAGACACAACTTGGTTCTGCTGTCTTGCTCTCAGTGTTGGCCCCACTGGGAGACAGTCATGCAGCAACACAGCTCCACTACTTCATCTACCTACACTCATCAACTCACACAGCAAAGATTTCCATTGGCCATGCCCACTTACTTTAAATTAAAAATTTGCTCTGCCGCCAGCTGCCAAGACTCAGTCAGGCACACTTTCAGGCGCATGGAAAAGCGCACAGACAAAAAGTGATAGTGACAGGCACAAACCAAGTTACAAAGCTACCTGATCTGCAACGGCACGAGACAATTTGTCCATCCTGGAACCAGCCTCTGCAATCTTCTTAGCTGCATTGATCACATCTGAGGAGTTCTTCAGGGGGCCTTTGCCTCTGCAATAATTCAAAGAGAGAAAGAAAGAAAGAATACAAGACAGTGGAAAGACTTCCAGAGAAAATGGGCATGTGGCATTTTGAGACAATACATTTAATAATAAAATGTTTTGTTTTATATAAGAGGCTGTCTTTGTCCCTAATGAAGCACCTCAAAGATCTGTTGTGGACAAAGTAGGAAACAACATTTATTACAAACACATAAAATGTTTAATGGGATAAGAATGAGTGTTTGCATGTGCGTGACGTGTCATTTTTCATTAGTAATAAGAACATTTCTGTTCTGTTTGCTCATGCCATGTCTGAGTAACTGGGGTCAGTGCCAAGTAATAATGGTGCAGTCACAGCCCCGCAGCCACAAACTCTCATGACTAATCAGGCCTCTGATTTGTAATTATCGTGGGGGGTTATTTTGTTACGTGTCTTTTAATTGTAGATCACAACGTCACAAATGGAAAGGAAAGTTGAGATGTGCTAAACACACATCTATGCAGTCTCTGTATGTTGAGATTACCTGGTGAAATCTGTCATTTCCATCATGATCATACACATCTGCTTGGCTAGCACAATGATGTCATTCCCATTATCGTCCCACTTGGCAACTTCTGCATCCAACTTGCATTTCTCCTGTCTGAAGCTCTCCACCTGCTCAGCAATTTTTGCCTTCTCCTCCTGGGGAAGCTGTGCCATGATGGCCTGCAGGCAACATAAGAAGCAGAAGTATTAAAGAAAGAGAGGCAAACTTTGAACATGTAAAGCTGAGCTAAATATACGGGCAAGATGTATCAGGAAGAAAAATAAAACGATGAAGGAAATTAAGGTCAAGTAGAGAGTTACAGCTGGAAGAAAGAGCAGAAAAAGGGTGAGGAAGTAAAAAGAAGGAAAATTAAAGATAGCTCAATTCATGGTAGTTAACTTAGTTTATGTTTTCTCTACTTTAAGAAGCTCTATGAAACTACAAACTTGGGCAATAAATTGAGAGTCTTGCACTTCTGAAATGCTTCCAAATAAAGTTTGAAATTTTGCATTTATTGACTGGACCATTTCAAACCCCTTGACAACCCATACGTTTAAAAAGCTAATCCTTTCTGCCTTCATTTTTTTTCCCATCTATGAAAATACATTTGCTCTCTCAGCAGCCTTTGGGGGGCAGGCCCAAACTGGCATAAATCTTATGGCGAGGTCACAGGTGCAGTTAGGAGCCTGTATTATTTGGAAGATAAATGTATAATTACCTTGCCTCTTAGACCAGAGAATGAATAATGCATTTGTTCAACATTATGTCAGCGAGCTGAGGTGGAATGAAAAGTAACCTGGTTTCCATTAGGTCGATTCTATTGACTTGAAAGGTGCAGAGAGAAACTGGGTACAGTAAAAAAGAAAAAAGTCACCATCAGTTTTTTAACTCCATCTATTATTCACTGTCCTCCAAGAACATTAATGTTATAATAACCCTCGTCCCTTGAATCCCATCCCCCCAACAGCAAAGCTGGTGTGTGGGGTGGGATTCAGAGAGATGTGCATCACATTGCTTGTGTCTCCATGGTAGATGTGTCAGGAGGAAAATGAAAACAAAAAATATGGATGACATCCTCCTAAAAGTCTTTGAAAGGAAATGAGCAGGAAAGGGAAGGAGGGGTGAAGCCTGGTGAAAAATAGAAAAATTGAAATCACAGACAGAAACAGAGAGACATGGCGGCACAAGTTTCTCATCAACAGCCAAGAGATTCGTCAATGAGTTTTGGCCTACTGATTGCTCTTCTGAGTGCACTGGTGCAAAGCTTTGATGGTGGTTAGTTTATAAAAGAAAAAAAAAAAACTAAAACTAAATGGCATAAACAAACAAGCACAACCAGCGCCCCAAAAGCTCAGTGTAGCTTTCCTTTGCTGCTGGTGCCAAGACACACAAACAACAGCATGGAGGCAAATCCTATTAAACAGCATGTGGGGTGAAAACCCTGCTCGCATTTAAAACAAATGCCACGTTAATATGTGCTCAGACTGTACAACGAGGAATGAAGCATTCAAAGCACAAGTGACTCTAGCAGGGCACACTTCTGTTCACACAGCAGCTCTGTTTGCATGTGTTGCTTTGAATTACCGGGGCTTAAGGGTCCTAGGGCACCTGTTTCCTTATTCATTTAATCTGTGACTAAATGTGTAATACATATGCCTGCCCATCTACACATTAAATTAACATGCTATAGATAAATTCAGTAATGAGTTTGCCCTGACATACATACATATATATATATATATATATATATTTTTTTTTTTTTAAATTTATATATTTTTTTGAGGGCTGTGGTAGCTCGGTGGTCTGTGGTTACGTCAGGAAGGACATCCGGCGTAAAAATAACTGCCAAGTCTTCGTGCGATTTAGTCCACTGTGGCGATCCCTAACGCAGGGAGCAGCCGAAAGAAGAAAATATATTTATATATATTACACCCAAAAATGAACAGTAAATGTAAAATAAATACAATAAAAAGTGGTACACCAATGCCACCTGTTGCTTAGGGACTTGAATAGTGAATGTTTGTAGTTTTCAAGATAAATGTTTTTTTCTGGACTGGAACTGAACAGGACAGATCCTGACAAGTGAAGGGAGCAATTTTATTCATTACCAGGTACAACGGTGGAGCCACGGGGTGGCCAGTGGTGGCTTTGGTCTTCATAGATTTGTCTTTGACCACTAGTATAAAAAGTAAAACAGAAGTTTTTCTCAAATGATAGGGGTGGTGGGTTTGCATAAATTTATGGTGGTGGCCATCTTGGATTTCAATGTGGTGAAAACTTTGCGCAAGTGGCGTTAAATTATTTTCTTCGAGAGCTAAGTAGCAAAGCTACAAGCTAACTACGGCCGGCTTGCCGTAGTGTTGCCGTATTCGGACGCATGCACAAAACGCTGTGTTCCGTCGAAAGTTGCTTTTTTTTTCCGTCGAAAGTTAAAGTAAGCGTTGGTCATCTTTAGAGAAACCTGCTCTCTGATCTGTGAAAAGAACGCTGTGTTGTGTGATTTTACTGACAGACCCTCTGGTCAAAGCCATAGTCATTTTGTGTCAGTTCTCCATTAAAGCGGAAGGAGACGCCAACTAGAGCATTGGAGGGTGAACTGTTTTCAGTGTAAAATGCTGCTCTGTTGCTGTTCATTTCTCAAGTGAGAATCTTGGAAACTGTTAAGAGTTAACATATTCTTTTGTTTAAAACATATGGCTAAAACTACATTTGATATGTTTTGCACTACAAGAAAGAAGCTTAATACTTGATTTGTTTATTATTTAAAAACTCTCTGGACCTAGAAGTGGAATTTTCTTAATTCAAAATATATGATGGCAAAAGGACACCCTACGCTTTTTAAAAATTCATATTGCAAGTTTTATAACAAAAACATATTGCAATATATATTGTTATCGCCACCCTTCACAATACATATCGTGTATTGTATACTCCTTAGATAGAGAACTTTACTAATTGGCTTTCATGTATATGAATGTATCTGTAAAGTGCCCTGAGATAACTTTGTTGTGATTTGGCGCTATATAAATTAACTAAATTGAATTGAATTGAATATGAATTTTATGCCATATCACACATTCCTAGTGCCCAGTGGAGCAGATGGTGAGGATTAAGGGCCTTGCTCAATGGGTGTTTGCCCCAGAGTGGGGCAAATAGGGTGGCGCTTCACCTTTCCCACACACATTTTTATGTTGTCAGTCCAGGGAGCTGAACTGGCAACCTTACGGTCACAGGCCCACCTTCTCTAACACCACTGCTCCCCCTATTCTATGCTGTTTAACTTCAATTTACATAATAAGACATTTAGGTTTTATGCTTTAAACTATAATTTATATTTTTAATGATATTATTGTGCAAACAACAATTCAACTGACTGACTTTAAAGGTTCTTCTCCTCTCAGCTTGAAGTTATGGCTCGTCAGTAGTTCCTTGGATTATGGTCTCAGATACATGATGGTGGAAGGAATACTTTCCAATGCCCAATCAACACCAATAATTTGGACTGTGCTGTCACATTCAGCAGAACTTTGTGAACTCTGGAGTAGGAGGCAATAATTAACATATTTGGTGTTCATATCATTCATGCAGTCAACTGTTGAATCATTAATTATTTACCCATTCCTATAATTGAATTGAACTGTGTACAGCTGGTGTTGCAGAGATGAGCATCCATGGTTTTGCTGAATGCCAATATTGTGAGTGAGATAATGTAAATGTAGATTGAGATGCATTAAATATTCTGTGTGGCAAATTCGTAGAGTGGAATGAGAGCATTTCTCCAACATCCTCTGTACAAACAAAAAAGGAACATTAAATCAAAGCAGATGTCTCTCCTGCACAAATAAAAAGAAACTAAAGTCTCTTGAAACTCAACATTTTCGACTGAAAAACTCCCTGGCTTTAAACAGGGTTCAAGGGAAGCAGCGGAGAGAAAGAAAGGGATTTGGTGAGGGCACCAATTCACTCTGAAAATGGTGTGACAAAAGCGAGCGTGTCAGGGAGGAAAGGGAGAGAAAGGGGGTTTCTGAACACAAAAGAAAGCTGCAGCACACGGGTAAACACATGAGCCAATTGGGACGTCAGGGGAGCAGGAAGGCTCTCGGTGCTGCACCCCCATCCACCTCCTCCACGGCTCTCTAGAATTCACTTATCCCCAAATCCCTTCCCCTTCTTTACTGATAACAACAAGGAGCGGGCCTTGGGAGCTTAACATAGTGGTAAATCCAGCCGAGGGAGCGCAGTGCCAATACACTCTGCGACTAGGCTACGTCTTCGGGGATTATAGAGCTTTTCGGGTTCCTTCACCAAGTGCACCGTCTTGAAATTACTTTAATTTGTTTCATTTGAAATAAACTGCCCAGACACTCAGAGTTCAATTTTATGGATGACCTATCAGCATGGTTATCGAATCACTGTGTTTAGACCCGTTTACAGTGCGTTTGGCTGCCTGTGAGTTATCCATGGCATGTCGCACAAATGGAGTTTTTGTCTGCATGTTTTCCAATAAAGATATATTCAGGCCTTCTTCTTCTTCGCATTTTTTTGTTACTTTTTTCCTCCCCCTTTATTAACTTTGTCTGTTGTGTCAGTATAATAAATTGACAAGTGAAGCCATTGAAAAGTAAAACCCCAGGAAACGTAAGCTCCAAAGACTGCGCAAACCTGTGTAAGAAACAGAAAAACTGCGATCTTCAGGGAGTGAAGCTGAGATATAATGCATGTGTCTTTTGTGTGATATCCACACACTGGATGGGCTTGGAGGGATCACAAACTGTAAACTTCAGTGTACTCGTGTCAGCTCCTGTGGAGAAAATGGATTAGGCTTCCTCTTATCTGTCTGAAGAGGAAGACAGCACCAGTGTGGACATGCCACGGCCGTGAGAGCACAACAAACTTCATCCTGACACAATACGCTGCAGCAGATTGTGCAGATCACCACTGGTTTCCAGCGTAAATATGTTTTATGAATGTGCATCTGACATCTGTGTGCTTTCAAATTTGAAATTGCTGAGGGCAGGAAACTGCCTGCTAGTGCAAAAACAGGCGATATCAAAACAGGGTGAGGGAAATTTGTCAGTGTGCCAAAACATGCACACTTTATTCGGGATAAATCTTCTTTGAAAGTGGGCTGTGATCCTTTGAAATGAATAAATATGTGGGACTTTTTCCTATATTTATATGATTATCAGTTTTAAGAACATGAATATGTGCTAATGCACTTGAATCCAGTTTATACTATGGTATTACAGTTACAAGTTAGACAAAGAGACATGGTGCGACTTCAAACTGTTCCCCAATAGAGCTGCCCACTCAGAGCTTAGCCAAGTGCCAAGAAAACTAGTTAACAGTTTGTTGCAGTAAAGCTTGTTTGTGTTCAAGCATTGGTGCATCTTAGCTCAGATGGCCCTGCAATGTTACACTGCGGGAGCTTTAGTAGGAGTATAAATACAACAAACCAAAAGTACTTCACACCCAGAAAACCCCCACAGGCTTTCTGGATCAGCCAGAACCTGAGTTTGTTCTTAATGATGAGGTCCAGATTTTTTAAATCAAACTTTAATGAGTCCATTTAAATAGTTTACAAAGTGATTTGTTCTTTTTAACCATAAAAGTCATAGCATTGAAAAACAGTTAACTAGATAAAAGTTAAAAAGTGTACCTGCTGTAAAAATATCTACATTTCGCCAAAATTACTACTGTAATAAATTTGTGAAAACACAATTTCACAATATTGTAGTTTTTTTTACACTTTGCTTCTATTTTATTTATTTATTTTTGTTTTTTCATAAATAAATATTGACATTGTGGCATGTGTTTTTAATTTCTAAAAGAATGGAGATGTGCTTGATTTTTACCATGTTTTTTCTTCTTTCGGCTGCTCCCTTCTTCAGAGGTCTCCACAGCAAACTATCTTGCACCAAGATTTGGCAATTGTTTTCATGCCGGTTGCTCTTCCTGACACAACCATAGAGCACTGAGCTACCACAGCCCTCTGTGTGGAGCAGAGAGCTGTCAACTAGGGCGCCCAGCATAACGGATGGTGGGGGTTAAGGGCCTTGCTCAATGGCCCAGAGCGGAGCAACAGAAGGTGGAGGCAGGTGTGGGTACTTCACCTTTTCCATCCACAATTTGATGATGTGGGTCCAGGGAGTTGAACCGGTGACCTTCTGATCACAGGCCCACCTTCTCTAACCTCTGCACCAGCACTCCTCCAAATACTTTTTATTTTTAAAACCATGTTTACTGTAAATAAGAGCACTGAAAAAAAACATCTAAAATATCTCATACTGTTGAACTGTTCAGATTTATTCACACGTTAAATGTGTTGAAGCGATTGTTGCTTATTTTTTGAAAATCAGTGACTGTGCATAATGATTACTTGAAACCACTTCTGCATTATTTCACATGTCTGATCTAAAGGATTGCAGTTTTCACCATTAAAAGAAGCCACAGTGACAATAACTAATCTCACTGCCAGGGCAGAGGTGTATGTGTGATATGAGTCCAGGAATGAGAGGGAGGAGGTTGGGGTGGGTGGATGGGTCAGCGGTGTGTGCAGTGTTGCTCATCAGGAGTCTGTTGTTTGTTTCCTGTCATGGCAGAATGACAGGGATGCAACATTTTACTGCAGAGTAGGTGTTTTACATAAATAGAACTAAGTATTAACATTGAAATAAAGACAGAAAACATAAACTTAGTGATTTCTAAAAAGGAAAAAAGTTGTCATTTCAGTAGTAAAATGTACATCATCATCTTCAGTGTTGCTCAGAAGTCAGTCTCTGTTTTTCACAGGTAACCAGCAGATTTAGGCAGGAAACTTGCTGCATTACAAAGCCAGTTTGCCGACTTCTACATTTACAATAGGATTAATGTGACTGTATTATTGTTCCTAGTGGCTCCTTATGGATGAAATGGTTTCCTTCAACTCATGTTCTGAGATTTTATTTTTAAAAGAGGTTACAAAATATGTGCATTTATCAAAAATAAGAAGTGGTTTCAATTAGATTTAGTTATCTAGTTTGGAGCATTACCCCTATGTGTGCAGACTGTACAGAGACCTAAGCAGGTCTGGCTACAGGGAGAGGAATTGAGCCAAGTCACAGCGCTGCCATCCACAATCCATTCAACATGCAACACACCGCAAGAGCCTGTGTAGCTGGAGGGGAGCAGGCGCTGATACCCTCTTAATGTCCTTTAAGCTGGGCCCAAGTGAAAAATTGCTAATGTGCAACAAAGCTCAGACCCCAGTGATTGTGGCTGAGGCCTTGGCACAACACAATGCTACATTTTGGGCAGTGTCTAAAGGGAGTTGGGTAATTACTACTTGCTTTGTGATTGTAATTTTGCACCTGCCATCCCTGAATGGTATTTATTTCAAATAGGATAATTTAAACACCATGCAAGTGGTGGTGGATGAACTGATTCATGTGCAGCTGGGGAACTGAAGTGGATGTAGGGGTGAATTACTTGCACTTCAGCCTACATTTGAACCTTCAAAACTGCCGTTCTTTTCTTCAAACCAAATACGTGTAATGTTTGCTACAGGTTATAAAACTAGGACACGGCTGAAAACGTGAAGCACAGCAGGAAGTTATTATCTGCTCACCCGGGCACTCTGTCCTGCAATAAGCTGGTCATCTTCAGTTTGGACACTGGTCCTGCTACGAGTATCATAGTCCTCCTGTTCAAAGTCAGAGTCGTCTTCCAGCTCCTCTGGTGTCTGTAAGAAGCACAATGGAAAAGTCAGACAACAGAAAATAAGGAAAGGCAAAAAAAAGGAATTCAATTTTCTACATTGACAGCTCAAACTGCAGTTTTTTTTATTTTTTTTTTTACTTCAGCATCCTTTGTGTGGAAATCTTGCATTCTTGTCATCCAGTTGTCTGTTTTGGTTTTTTGTATGCAATAACTGAAATAATTCTGAACCCAAGCAAACCCATCATATACGAAGAAATTCAACATGAATCAGATTTAAATTGTCTGAGAAAATTGTTCTAGAAGGTATTTGTTGAAAGGCTGAAAAATAAAAACAAAAATGATAGAAAGAAAAAAAGCTCAGAGAGCTTTTTCTGGAATAAATGCCTACATCCCTCAATCAAAGTCATTTGTCAAAAAACAAAATGACCTAATTAGACAATAACTAACACAAATCACTGAGCTCAGCTAAGAGGTGGACAAACAGTAAAACCAGACAAAAGCCTAGTTTCAAAACTATTTCAGTCCACCTCAACCTGTTCCCATGTATTCTGTGTATTTTTGGAATATCACATATAGTATGTCAGACATTTGCATTGAATATTACAGTAGTCCCTCGTTTATCACGGGGGATTCGTACCCTGAAGCCCCGTGATAAGTAAAATAATGCGAAGTAGGAATAATAGTACAAGTGGTAAGTAGTAGTTTATTTTAGTATATATATATATATATATATATATATATATATATATATATATATATGAAAAGGCGTTTAAAACCCTTTCCACTCTTGCAATATTCTAAATGTTTCTAAACTCTAAATGCTCTAAAAGAGCACAGAATGTCATGATCTCTGCTCTCTCTGCCACGGCTGCTCTCTGCCAGCACTCTTGGCCACACCCATGGAGATATGACATTCTGCAGGAGGAAGCTTCTCCTGCAGCTGTGGACTGCACACTGGTGCTAAATAATTTAAAATACTTTATTTTAAATAAGAATTCCATGCCAATCGTGCGGCTCAGTCATCTATTAGCCAATTGTGTGTCATGTCCAATTTTACTTTGAAAAACAACAATAGAGTTGGTGAAAAACGAACAGCAAAGTAGCGAGGGACTACTGTACTCGCATACAAAATAGCATCTAAGCCTGTTTGTACAAGGCCTGGGTTCACAATAATGGCTGCACATGTGCTAATTCAAGAAGGTGTGGCCCATATAAAATTCTGAAGTTATATTAACCTTACGTTAAAAAAAACGCATGCAATGCCTAATTGATAATAATTTGGATTTAAAAAAAAAAAATCACAACTGTTAACACTGCTGCTTAAAATAATCACACAGCATAAATATTATTATAGTTTTAATTTTGATTATGGAAAATTAATGGAAGGTCTAAATAATAATACAAACTTAATCCCAGCTATAAAATAAAATGCAGACCGATAGGTTGATGCTGGCTTGTCTCTGTAGCAACCTCCAGAAGGCTCTTTGACATGAAAGATATGCTAACTTCTGTAATTTGTTGAAAATATTTAGTTTAAAACTGTTACTTTAGAAAGAAAGAAAAAAATGGTTGGCAACTTTGTGTCAAAACAATTTGTGTTTTTCCTGATGCATGCTCAATAATCCAGGTAGAAAAATCCAAAAAAGTTAAGTCTGGTCCTCTGGACATACATACAGAACACCATGGACTTTGTGGACAAGGTGAGGGATGTCATCATGGAGACTGATGAAACAATGGTCTCTTTTGATGTCACATCACTCTTTACGTGCATTCCTGTTGATGATGCAGTAGAAGTGGTCAGTTTAAGATTAAAATCAGACACCACTCTGAGCAGCAGGACCACGCTTTCCACAGAACAACTGGGTCAACTCTTGAAACTGTGCCTGCAGTCAACCTACTTCACATACGGGGAGCAATATTATAGGCAGAAACATGGGTGTGCTATGGGGTCTCCAGTTTCTCCTATTGTTGCCAACCTGTACATGAAGGAGGTAGAAAAGAGAGCCTTGACGTCCTTTTCAGGGACTCCACCAAGTCATTGGTTCAGGTATGTTGACGACACCTGGGTTAAAATTAAATCTCAGGAAGTCCAACATTTTACTGACCACATCAACTCTGTGGATAAATACATCAAGTTCACACGAGAAGATGTAAAAAATGGCAGGTTGGTTTTCTTGGACTGTGAGGTCTCAGTCTCTGATAGAGGACATTTGCAAACTGAGGTGTACCGCAAACCCACCCACACAGACCAGTATTTGCAGTTTGACTCCCATCACCCTTTGGAGCACAAGTTAGGAGTCATCAGGACTCTGTACCACAGAGCAGACAGCGTCCCCACTAGCTCAGGAGCCAGGCAGAAGGAGAAATCCTACACAAGACAGGCTCCTCGTCTGTGTTCTTTGTTTAAAACAGGTCTCTCTTGTAAAAGAGCCCTCGTGGCTCAATGAGACTAGCCTGTATTAATAAAGGTTTAATGAATGAATGAAGCAAGAACATAAATCTTAAATGCCAAACCATACCATATGAAAAATATTGTAGTTGAGCGACAAACTTTTCAATCACCCACCAAGTAGAATATCTGCACTGATACAGATGTTCCTGAAGAATACATAGGAAGGTGTGCATGTGTTGACATGTTTGTTGTGTTTGTCTGAAAACAAGGAAGCTGCAGATTTATCATCAACCTTTCAAAAACTAACAGTTTAGTCTCAAGTACGCTGGCAATTTCTTTAATCATAAAATAAATTATTGTCATTATTTGTATGAACACTGATGTTTTTTCATGATCATTTAGTTGATAAATAATTTATTTTGTCTGGTTTTGCAAACTACTATGCCCTTCCTGACTTATTATAATAACCTCAGGGCTAGATTAAAAAAAAATAGAAGTCAAGTTTTATTTGCTCTGGCGTTCTTTAGCTGATTCGGCTCAGATTCAAATTGATTTTCACCCAGCACTGCTTGGATCAGGCCAAACACATCTATTTATCACATTGGGAGCCGGTTTGATGCAATAAAAACATAGAGGAACACTCAGCGTCTCATTGGTCGGGTCTCTGATTGATGGTAGGTCTATCCAATTGCATAGAGACTTTTAATTTTGCCTCATCAATACCTTCCTTGAACGTTAAAACTGAACAGAGGTACTGGAGTAATTTGTATTTGTGCATTTTAATAAGCATGCAAACCAACCAAATGGTCCAAAATATAATAACATTGTCAATGCAAATTAAATTAGCATTTTAAAATGTATTGTTACATCCATATTGGTGAGACTGGTAGTTTTTCCTAATGAGAACATAATCAAAAATGGACAATAACATCCACAATGGTGCGACACAGAAAAATACTCAGACATGTTTACTTGTAGGGGGCGCTATCATTAAGATGTCTGCATTTGGTCCTCTAACTTCGAAAACATAGGTCGCAACATTTTTTGACTTATATCGTCACAATCCGTCGTCTCTACTAAGTCCTATGTTAAAGGTCGTGCACATTTGTGCCTAAATAATTTTTTACTACGTTGCAATTTTTGTGAAAACTACTATTGATTTTTTCACAAAGGTTTAAAGCTTAATAGCCATCAAACGCAATCTTCTTAAATCTAGATAGCATGCTGAACGTAGGTTCTCGAGGATAAGTAGTTATTTTTAAAATGCATAAGTTATGCCTGGGCAAAAAGTTTTAGCAAGCTAGCTAAAGACAAATTCAGCCATGGCTTCAAAATAATAGATAATACAATTAAATTCATACTATTGTTATGGGAGTTCATTTTGAGTTAGTAGACCAGATTTGACCATTATTGAGCCATAGGGGATGCTAGTATAAACCATAAAAAGATTTCCCACAAAAATGGGTAATCGGATATGTATGAAAATTTACATCAACCTTTTAGAACAAAGCCATGAGCTTACACCTATAATATAATTATGTACAAGTGGCCATGGCCTGTTTGCTCTTAAAGAAAAAATTAAAAAAAAATCACAAAATCAGTAATGGAGTCTAAACTTTCAGATTTTGAGTTTTTCATAGAAAAAAATAAAGTATGCCAACTTCTATATAATTGTAAAAGTACATCCATTAACCTATAGGTGGCGCTAGCATTACGACTAAAACATTTTGGTCTGTAACTAAATCTAAGCCCCATTTTTGGCTTTTTAGTTGCCTTTAAAAATAAAAGTATACTTTATTTTCTTGTGAGTTTGTTTTTTAAATGTATTATTTTTATGCAAATTGGCATAATGGGCAAAACCTTTGAAAAAAAAAATATATATATTACAAGATCTCAAACCCAATGTGCATAAAACTTTGTATACACAATCTAGAGTAGTCTCTTTTTAAAATTATTTGGGAAAAGTTGCTTTTTCAGAGTTATATTTGTGCATATTTAGGCTAGCAACATAGCGTCACATAAAAATGGCCATATCTAATCTATTTAAACATTTAGAAGCATCAAACTGATAACATAAGTACATTTTGCAGTTCCGAGTATGCTCCAATTGTTTATAATTACCAAACATTGGGGGGAGCAAAAAAATGCACAGTGCTGAGGTCCATTATCATCAAATTTAAATTAAATTCCTATTAATCAAATTCATCATTAGATTTATTAAAGCTGTTTGTAGTGAAGCGTTACAGTACAGATGCTAGGACTGAGCTGCTACAATCTCCGCTCCCTATCCAGAAATAGCAGAGCTATGTAGGTGTGGGGGGATTTGGTAGGCATGGCTCATGGTTCTGTTGACAGGGTGGGACACCCTCCACAATCTTATGATTTTGTGTGAATTTTTTAATGGTAGTCCCATACTGACCTACAATTTATTTGTTTATTTATTTATTTATTTATTTATTTATTTATTCATTCATTCATTTAAAAGAATCAAACAAACAACCCCCCCCCCCCCCCCCCACACACACACAAATTCATCAAAAAGAAAAAGAAAAAAACTTTGAATGAAAAGGGTGCAGAAAGAAGAAGAAAATTCTTATATCTGCCCCTTATTTAAAAAAAAAAAAATAAATAACCTAAACAAACAACTCAGGCTTGAACAATCCCCAAAGTGAAAACGAAAAACATCAGACATTCTTCACATGGTATCATACTTTCCTAACAATTTTAACTTAATCATCTTTTTAAACATAAATTGTTTTAGACATTTTTATGGTGATATCAAGGCAATTCCACAATCATATTCCCTGAATTACAATGCAGCTCCTTCAGATTAGTTCTAAATGGAGGTTTTACAAACATTTCCAGTCCCTTAAGGTTATAGTGACTCTCTTTTTTAACAAATTTTAATTGAATATTTGGGGGTAATGTTTTTTATGAGCTTTATACATGACTTCCAAAATACTATATTCAACTAAATCATAAAATTTTAGTAATTTCAACTGATGAAATAATATATTTGTTGGGTGACCATATCACTTCCTACTAATAATTCTTATAGCTCTTTTTTGTAAAATAAAAATAGGATTATAATTGTTTTTCATGCTTTTCCCCAAACTTCAATACAATAGATTGAATATGGAACAATCATTACATTATACAATATATACAAAGCTTTGTCATTCAAAAACTCTTTTACTTTATACAGTAATGCAATTGATTTTGTTATTTTTATTCTTAATTTACATGAGATTTCCATGTCAGCTTCTCACCAATAACAACACCCCAAAATTTTATTTCATTAACTCTATGAATTTCAATACTGTCAATTTTAAATGGGCCTGTGATCATTTTATTTCTATTAATAAATATCATGTAGTTTGTTTTTTCCAAATTTAATGATAACATTAAGTTGGAACCAAGTTTGTATTTTTACAAATTCTGCCTGTATCATCTCTTACATACGTTCAATATCTTCACCCGAACAAAATAACGTGTTATCATCTGCAAATAAAACACACTTCAAAGCCCTGACACATCAATCGGATCATTCACATACAAAATAAACAACTGTGGTCCCAACATAGACCCCTGAGGAACTCCACATCCATTAACACAAAATTCAGATCTTACATCATTTACCTGTACAAACTGTCTCCTATTATTCAAATAACTGGATACCCACTGTAGTGCAAATCCTCTAATGCCATATTTATTCAGTTTTTTAAGGAGAATGGTGTGGTCAATAGTGTCGAAGGCCTTTTTTAAATCAACAAAAATGCTAACACAATACTGTTTTTGATCAGCAGCATTTGTTATCTCTTCTATTAGTTCCGTGAGAGCCATTGATGTTGAATTATTTGCTCTAAACCCATATTGACTATTAATTAAAATATTCTGTTCATCCATGAATGGATCTAATCTGGTCACAAATACTTTCTCTAATATTTTTTGGAAATTGTGGCAACAAGGATATTGGTCTGTAATTAGTGAACACACATTTCTTATAAAGAGGAACTATCTTTGCTAGTTTTACATTTTCTCAGATTTTTCTTATTGAAAATGATACATTACATATACATGTAAATGGTTCAATAACATAACTCATTATATCATTTACAACCATCATGTCCATGTCCATCCAGTCTTTTGATCTTTTATCTGCAAGAGTTTTTACAATACTCAGAATTTCTTCTTTATCAGTGTCACCGAGAAAAATGCTGTTGGCACAACCCATGACTGTATGACTCACATCATTATTTGCATTTGGTATTTTAGCTGCAAGACTTGGCCAACATTCACATACTATTAATTTAATTAATTTACTATTTCATTTTGATCGTAGATTTTCTTGTCATCTTTTACAAAATACTGTGAAATATCTGATCCTTTATTATACTTTATGATTTTTCAAAACACTATTCATTACTCCCATGTTGCTTTCATATCACCCTTACTTTTGTTTAAGTCACTTTTATATTCTTTCTTATGTTTTCCTATAATCCATACCAGTTTGTTTTTATACTTCTTGTATCTCTCTTCTGTTTCTTTTGTTCTTAATTTTAAGAAACATGAGTAAAAGTAATTATTTTTTTACAAGCATTTCTTAACCCTTTCATTATCCATGGCTACAAAATGTTTATATCTCAAAATCACTTATACTGATTGCTACCAAATTGGATGCAACTTTTTAGGACCACAACTTAAGTTCATCGGTTCAATTGAGTAATGATTTGCAAAAGTGGGTGTGGCTTGTTGATGATACACTACAAAAAGTCATGACCATACATCGTTTCACAGAGGTAACTTTTACAAGACTAATTATTTGATGTATACCAAACTGTTTCGATGCTCTACCCATCTGAAATTTAAAATATATTTTATTTATTTGTGGATGAGGATATCAGTAAAATGCTAAGTGTGATTAAATTAGCATCCCTTTTTTTTAATCCTATGAAAATTAGCAGGCACATTTTCCAGGCTGTCTTAGTCAAACCATTAGATTTTTGTTGAAATAGATTTAATCCATTGTTTGTTTGTTTTTTTATGTTATTGATATACACCCATTATAATTAACTTTTTAAAATTATTATTTAACGATTGAGGGTTTGGGAAAAAAAGTGTATATTCACAATCCATAATCAAAAAAAATAATTATTTCTTAAGTTTACAATAATCTTGCAATTTTTTGTGAATAATTTAAATTTGCTCTATAGGCTCTGTGCTTTGCTCTTATATTATTATTTATTAATACCTTTATTTTACCAGGAAGAAACCCATTGAGATCATCAGTCTCTTTTACAAGGTTGTCCTACAACAACTGATTTAAAAAAAGAGGATAAATGACAGTTATAATGTGGATTCATCCATCCAACAAGTTTTATATGTTTTCAGGTCAGATAGAGTACGTGCACCAATACTCATCAACAAACAGGTGCACGTGTCCACTAAAAATAGCCAGTGGCCAGTGATCACGTGATTCATCTGAAGCTTAAGACTTTTTTTTTTTTTTAACTCTTTCAACCGAACGGTCAGTGGACACGCGCGGCTGATGATCCTGTTGTCCATTTGAGCTTAACAGGACTTTTTTTAAACCTCTTTCAACCGGCCGGTCGGACCTGCCACCTCCTCAACAAGTAGATTAACACAATTTTATATTGTGCCTTTTTATTTAATTTTCTTTGTGCTGTAGGATTCATAGAACCTCATCAAAAGTCCAACACCAACCCGGCTCACCCATCAAGCACATTGTTATGCCCCGACCTGGCCCAAATTTCTAATCGGGTCGGGCTAGGCCTGGGCCCGGGCACAGACATGCCACCTCAACTATGCGCTGTCTTGGACAAAAAAAAAATCTCATTATATAGTGCAACTCTTACCCACATGAAAATTTTGCAGCAAAAACATTAACGTTTTCTTGCATTCCCTGTTGAATTCCAGTCCAGAAAACCACTCATCTTGACAACTGCAAACGTTCCCTTTCTAAATTCTTCAATGACATGGGACATCAGCACACAGCCTTTTCACTGTACATAAATTATTTACTATGTGTAATATTACCAGTGGACTAACAAATGGTCCAAACAACCATGTTATTTCATTATATGTCACAGAGAGATGCCATGGTATTGTAGTGAACTAGGCCTAAGGTCAAGTCCTGACCTTAAGGACCTTATGGGACAGAAACTGTCATTTCATTGATTTGAATCCAGAAATACAGGTTGACCCATCCTAAGACTTTCTTTCTTGAATTAATCAAGTGAAAGAGACTACTTTCGATTATCATTACCATTTTACAAATGTTTGATAATCAAATTGTGTTAGTTCAAACAATGTTTAAATGTTGAAGTGAACTACTCATTTTTAAATCAACTGTGAAACAGTAATAACGATTTTTAATCCTCATTCAAAGTGAAATCAAGTTGGAATATGTTACAGAGTAATGATTCAATTTCTTGATCGTCTGTTTGAAATGAGCAAGTGGTGTAAGTTGGTCAAAGTTCAAGTTTCGGTCAACTGCAAGTTTACTGAAAAAGAAATGTCATGTTTAACTTTTACAGCAAGATACTAGAGAAGTGACTCCACGAAGTCTGAGTTCTTCATAACAATCTTCTGTCTGTTCTTAAACAATCTTAATCTTTTTCCTTGACTTTTCATAACACCTTACATCACAAAACACACCTCTGTTTTGGTCCATCGACCAATCAGAAACTCCCAAATGAACCGGAAATAGAGCTCTTTAAATGTTGGTACTTCCTAGTTCAACCCAGTTGGAGTCGAGAGTGAGTTCTGCAAGAGGTTCCACCTCCAGTTGGAGTCGGGTGGAGAGTTTGCAGCTCCAGTCGTTTGGGAGAACAGAAGTCCAGCCATGATTCAAAGCTCTTCCGAGTATTGGGGATTATGACTTCTTCCACCTCTGAGTGGAACTCTGACGGACTCCACTCATGTGAAGTCCACTCGTGAGGTGAACTGTTGTTGACGAAGTCCCGCCACCACTCCGGACGGTTCTCTGCCATCCTACGGAGACGCTGGACCGGTAGCGTGACTGGAGCTCCGCTTCCACTGATTCATCGTCAGAGAGGTAATGAGTCGAGTTCACTACCGAGCGTACCGAGGAAAGCTGGGTCGAATGGAGGGTGCAGTTCTGTCCAACACTTTTCACTTCACCACACACAATCTCCCTCCCTCTAAACTTCAATCTTTAAACTCTTCTATCTGCTAAGAAATTAATCCAGATATTTTTAGAAATGTCTGAAGCAAAGTTTTCAACCACCGCCGTGTGGTTAATGTCTGTGTGAAGCTGGAAGCAAGGTTTTCAACCATCGCCGTATGGTCTTCCTTGTAAAACTTGCTAAATAAGCTGTCGTTATTTTCAATTTTTGCCAATTAATGTAAATGTGTGATGTGTTAAACTTGATTCTGTTAATAAATGACCCACTGTCGTTGGTGAGTCAAAGATAATTAACGTTTCCGTCCACATTTTATTAAATTCAGATGCACGTCATTATACAGTCCAGAAAAATGAAAGAATCCGTTTAATTTATGAATATATATCAGTATATGTTCATTCTACAGTATCAGGGTACTTCTCTCCTAGTTGTGCGTACTTGTGCAACTGATTACATTTAACATGTGGCTATAAAAGTGATCAGATGTACAATAAAAACCACAGCTTCACTGATCACTGCAGTTAAACCTCTGAAGTTCAGTGTACCAGTGGTTCTTCCTCCCTCTAAAAGACTCTGTGGTGCATTTCATGTTTGGATTTCAGTGAGGTAATATAACCCACAGTTTGACAAAAGCAATGCTTGCTCATACATAAAGATTGTGTGAAAGCATTCAGCCTCCTCATTTGTTTCAGTGAGGTCACTGTGTGACGCAGGAGAGGTGCCAACTCAGAGGGACAGTTACCAAGGAAACTGTCCACTTACGTGCACAGGATGTTTCTGCTGTTTACCTCGTGGTCATTCTAACCTGGAATGAAATCATTACAGTTATTGTGACAATTTTGCAAGCTTGTAAAAAAAAATCCTGCTGTCCAATTATAAATCTCTGAGAAGCGTTTGACAGGAGATGAACCTTTAAACTCTGGGGTTATAGACCAGCATTTTCAGATATTTCAGTGGAATGGTGATATTTTAAACAGTATGATCCAATCTGTGCAACACTTTCATTTATTTCAGTGCCGTACTGGAATAACTTAAGGTGTGGGGTCGCTTCAATGAATTGGTCTTTGTTCAGAGAAAATAATTCAATCATGTCCACTACTTGCTTCTGGATCCTTCTATCTGTTTACATGGTTAAGTATCCACACATGTATATGGGTAAATGTAGGACAACCTCACAACTTGACTTTTGAGAAAATTCACTATATTTTTACTTACTTCTAAAGACCTGTCTCAAACTTTAAACACTGTGGAGAATCGGCTTTTTAATCCGCTGACTTCTCTTGAGATCTTCGCTTTAAAAAGTCTAAAGGAGCTATAACTCGGTTTAAGTGGAACAAAAAATTACACAGGAAAAGAGAGAGAGAGAAAACTATCACGTCGCACCAACATTCACAATCTGTACTATGAAGTCAAAAAACAGAAAGCACAGATCTTCCAAGTTGTTTCCTCAGAAAGTAAATGAACTCGGATGGGATTATGAAGCCAGCTGGTCATGGGCAGTTCAAAGCTGCCTGTTGTACATTATTTACCAGCATCAAATTATTTTCCATAATTAGATTTTTTTTTTTTTTCAGAGCTGCACTGGGAAACCTTCCAGCCGGCATAAAGTTGAATAAATGAATTACATGGTGAAAGAAGGAGGGCCAGTTTGGGTTAAAACAACAAACAAATGAAGTGGATACTGTAACATCAGAGAGTGTGAGGCGGAGGAGCTGCCTCATTATTATGAAGCTTTTTTTTAAAAAATCAGAGCAGCTCTGTAAAACAAATCTTCTGACACATTTTATTTATGGTTTTCCTCATCCTGAGGGCAGTTAGCTTTTTGTCATGAAATATCAACTATCATTTATAGTAGCAGCAGCATTTGTTATATAAATAAAGACCTAAAATAGAACTGATCAAATCAAAAGCGTCTACACTGGAAGTGTTAATGATTTGTTTTACGAATCATGGTTGAGCGAACAGAAACAATCCTTTTATTCTTATGAATTAAGATTCCACATTTTGACTTCTGCAAAATTCATATGTTAAAATGATTAATCTGAATGAAAATGATCACGTTATAGTGATAGGTTGTAAAAGCAAGTATTTCATGCTTCAAAACTAAACAAACTTCAAAGCGCACTCATTAATGATGTAACAGACTGTGTAAACCATGGATCCTACAGTATGTACATCAGTTTTAGGGTGCATTCACACTAGCCCTGTTTAGTCCGCTTTAATCGAACTCTAGCTCGTTTTCCTAGAAAGTCCAGTTCATTTAGGGAGGTGTGAACGCGCCATCGAACTCTGTCACGGAACAAAAAGGCGAACTCTGGCCCGGGCTAAAACCTAGGTCTCGGTCTGATAGAAGCGAACTCCAGCGCGGTTCAAGTACAGTGTGAATGTAAACAGACTGGTCCGCTCCGCAGGGTAAACAAACATGCATTTCTCTTACCCTATATGGAGCCGTCAGCTGCCTTGTGTGGAAAAACAATATTCTCCATGGTCTTCTGTCTCATCTTCTGCTCATGCTAAGTTCATTTTTGAAAAATTACAAAATATAACTCCTAAAACTGCTAAAACTTGATGCCACTTCGTTTTTATTTTTATTTACAGAAGAAGAAGACGTGTCTTCAGAGGTTTTTGTGTCGTTTCTTTCAGTAGTTCTTGGTGCAGCGCCCCCACAGGCGAGCGGGGGAACAGGTTAGTTCAACAAGTTGACTCACTGCACAGTGCAGTGTGAATGCAAACGCACCAGCTCAAATGTAAACAAAAGGTCATGAATATTGGTCCCAAACTGAAACGAGTCTACCGGACTATCTGGTGTGAAAACGACCTTAGAGTCATGGACCAAAACAAGCTCAGAAGAAGAGAAAAACGAAAGAAAGAAATGACCACTAAACACCACTGTTGTCCTCCACCCATTTATAACAAAAAAATGACCTTCCAAGAAACAGAGGCCAAAAATGATCCTTGTAGCGGCTCTAAGGTAGCAGGTCATGTACAGCAAGATTTGTCTATTGGTGACTTTCCATATGTCACAGCTCTGTCTGCTATTCTACATCCATTGTTTAGATCTACCCTCTTATAGATAAGAGATAGTTTATTTTTTAACCTTTATTTAATCAGGCAAATCCCAGTGAAATCACAGATCTCTTTTGTAAGATCAGCCTTGGCCTGAAGGCAGCCTAACCTGCAGGTTTTAGACTGTGGCAAATTACCGGAGTACCCGGAGAAGGCCCATGCAAGCATGAGGAAAATGTACAAACTTCACACAGAAATACCCCAGGTCCAGATGAGGAATTGAACCAGGACCTTCCTACTGTGAGGTAACAGTGCTAACCACTAAGCTGTTGTGATGCCGTCGTAATCACCTGTGACTAAAGTTATGTGAATCTCACTTTTCCACACTGGCTATTGTATCCCAGTACTTCCTAAATGACTATTTGGAAGTACTAGAAAGTGACCACATTTCTGACATGTATACATGTACACAGCACAAAAGGAAACATTTAAATAGAAGATTCAGTATGTGCAGCAAAACTGCTGGCATAGCACTACAGAACCTCAATGACCTTCACAAGGCGAGGTCAGTGAACAAGGCCAGGCTGATTCTGGCAGATCCTGATCACCCACTCCATGGTGAGTTCAGGTTGCTTCCATCTGGACGCAGGTATCTGCTGCCCAGATGTAGGACTGAACAGACTGAAAAACTCATTCATCCCTGGGGTGATCAGGCTTCTCAACAAGCAGTGATGATTTCTTTACTGTTATTTTAATGTCTTAATGTCTTGTCTAGTATGGATGGTTTGTGTGCCTACTGACTGTGAAACAAATTGCCCCTTGAGCGTAATAAAGATTCTTAAACTTGAACTTGAACTAAAAGCTTAAAAAACATGACAGCTTGTTTAGAAGTTAGGACATCTCAGTGAATGTCACTGAATATTATTTTGCTCCTTCAGAGCAGGTAACTGACTTACCCTTATCATGAGGACAGCTTTCCTGATGTCACGGACACCATCGTACACCAGACGAGATGCATCGATGAACTCGTTCTCCTCAAACGCCTGTGGAGGGTTCGTACTGAGAGCCTCAATGGCTACTTCCACTTGTTCTGCAAAACGGGGCATGACTGCAGGAACAAAATAAGCAAATATGGGAGTCAGATAAGACAGATAGGCATTTTTATCAATGTTGTTAGTTACTGACTTGTATCATAATGAGCCAAAGCATTTTAATAAGGAAAATGAAATCTATTGTACTAAAATCAAAAGTTTGAATCATACACTGCTTTGATGAAACCATTTCAATTAGTTTCAACATTTTTCAGAACTACAATCTCCTTTTGGCTCAGCTTGTTTGAATGCTTTTTTTTTTTTTTTTTTTTTAAGATATCCAAAGAAATAACTTTACATGACAATATACCATTCCAGCCTTGTATGTCTCAGACTGCTTGGGTATTTGCTGTCATTTGGTTGTGTAACTGTAAATATATGCACGTGTGACATACCTGGGAGATAACTCTGCTTGCCACTGAGTTGCTATTGTACTGTCAAATCATAATTCAAATGAAAGGAAATATTCGCCAAAGTCTTTTGAGCTAAACAAAAGCCCTTGGACAAAAAAAAAAAAAAGACAAAAATCCCTATTGACCACAAAAATGGTTGGTTTTGTTGTCATTATGAACTGTCTGGAGCTGATAGAAAAAGCTTTGTGCTTTTTGTGCATCTCAGATTGTGCTGAATGTGAAAGGACATTATTTAATATTTAGTCACTGTTGCAATATTTAGCAGGCCACCTTTTTTATGTGATCTCTTGTGCCACAATAACTGGGCTGTAGAAACATACCACAACACAAACAGTGGTCTACCTTGTCCATGCAGGTCTACCTGCATGTTAAAAAGCACTTATTTTGAGTATTTGGGAATACTTGCAACACCAATATTAATTTAAATCATGGTTCCAGTATTCTGCTAAAATGTTTTCTTTCCCAATCAATCTTAAAAATACATTTGAGCTTCTATTAAAATAATAAGACAAGGTGGGGGGAAGCACATTTTAAGGGGTGTAAATAGATTAAAGGCATTTTTCATTAAAATGAAAACATTTTATGCTGCTTTGGAGAATAAAAAAAGACATTAATAAAAACAAAGATTATGTTTTGCTAAAGAGCAGACTCTTGGATTGATTTGCAACATCTTTTTGGAAGGAGGAAACAATTTTAACAAGGACAGATGGATAATAAAACTAAAAATATGGGAAAAGACAAATAAGATACTGCAGCTTGGCTGTTAAGTCTCTTTCTGATAGCCAACTGTGGGATTTTATTATTATTATTCCCATTTTGCTGCTCTCTTACATCCAGAGTGAACTAAATCAATTACCCCACGAGCAGTAAAGGTGTGTCTGCAGTGTACCTATTTGTTTGATATAAAACACAAACAATATCTCACCAAACATAAAAGGCACTACAAAAAGTCTCTCCCCTTTTTCCTTTTCATTTTTAATTCAGTTTAATCCATTTACTGGAGAAGCGTAAAATAGGCTTTTGGGAATTGCTGGGAAGGCGTTTTAAATAGAAATATTTAAATGTTCTCCGAGCTCTTAATGAGCAAAGTTGCTGGTAAGAAGCAATTTCACTCATTCCAGTTGAAAAATGATGAAGGGAATTAAATGTGACCATGTAGGAATGGATTTTTTTCACCCGGCAGGCTTAAGCATAGTCAAAGCGGGAAGTTATGGACGTACAATAAAAGCAGAAAAACTTCAAAGCAGAGATGGTGTGCTCCTGTGATGCGTTTAACAAGATATACAGCCCTACCTTTCCTGATGTGTTAAATTCACATTAAGATCGCTCAATTTAAACACAATACTATAACTGGTTAAAGCAAATCGTCGAAAAATGGAGCTGAATGACAGTTGCATTAATCGGAGGGAACAAATGAAGTTGCTCCTTCTGGAATAGAGATTATAAACGTGCAACATTTCTCTTCGTCCACTTAAAATGTATTACCAGAAGTGAAGTTTTATTTTTACTTTAGTTGAGTGTAGAAAGAAAAAAAAAAAACGAGTTACAACAAATTACACACAATTTGTGGGCAATCATGTGTGTGCTGCTCATTATGAATTGACCACATGGTATGCTATAAAATAATGGATCTTCATTTCCTTCTTTTCCTCCATGAATATTTCATTAGTTTCCATAAACGGTCTAACTTAGTTTAATGGGTGTATGTGATAAACAATAAAAATGTATTTTTATATTTACATCTAGGGCGGCATGGTGGCGCAGTTGGTAGAGTCGCCACCTCTCAGCGAGAAGGTTGCTGAATCAAATCCCAGCCGGGGGTCTTTCTGGGTGGAGTTTGCATGTTCTCTCCGTGCATGCGTGGGTTTTCTCCGGGTACTCCAGTTTTCTCCCACAGACCAAAAACATGCATGTTAGGCTGATTGGTAACTCTAAATTGTCCCTAGGTGTGAGTGAGAGAGTGAATGGTTGTTTGTCTCATTTGTCTCTGTGTTCTTGTGATGGACTTGTGACCCGTCCAGGGTGGCCCCTGCCTATCGCACAGTGATGGATGGACATGGGCACCAGTGACCCAAAAAGGAAGAAGCGGGTAAAAGATAATGGATGGACTTTTTATTTCACAATAATGGTTATTTAAGAACCTAGATCTTACGTAACTGTACTTCATTCTGCTGATATCCTTCCTGTCAGCCGTGAGCTCCAGTGTGGTTTTATTTTGTAGGACTCTATTTTAGGGCAGCACATTGTGTGCAAGTAGAACTCTTAGAGGCTGGTGCTCCAATAAACACCAACTTTCTCATCTTCATCGAGGTGATATTTTAATGCCAATCACAGATCCTGTGCTAAACAGATCTCAGGAAAGATAAAAATATGAGTTTTTGGTTTTGTTTTGTTTAATAAGTAATTTTGTTGACAATATCTTTCAATATTTAGATATAACAAGGTGTACCTTTTGAGTCAAACCTGCCTTTAGTTAAAGTTGTGGTTTTTCATCAGCAAGCTTAATACCCCTGACTAAAATACCAGAGAATCAAACAAACAGACAAAACCCATTAAAACATACCTTTGCTTGTGCGTGGGTGTTAATGAGCATAAAAAGTGTTATGTTTGAAGCAAAACACCAGTAAATCAATGTCTACTCTGACCTGTAAATATGTTTAAGGGGTTCTCGTAGCAGTTGCACGCAGCTGCTTCGTACATTGTTAAAAGCTTCTCTTGAAGTTCATTAATCCCCTGCAGCCATCTGAAGGCAGCAGGAGGCATTTGTTGACAAATCTACATCATCTAATTTGAGGAATGCTGCCCCAAAGCACACTGCCATTATGCAGGCCCATTCTCTGTGTTTACCTTTGACTAAATCACCTGCGCAGCAGGCTTGTCTCCATTTAACACCTAAAGCCTCGTGTGTCACATTTTTAGGTTTGATGAAATCGATTTAAAAGGGAAAATGTGTTTTTCAAACCAGTTTTGTGATCACTGAAAAAAAAAAAAAGGCCAAAGTATATTCATGTAGCTATAGATCTATTCATTCAAACTGTATTGTTCTTTCTCACATTAAGTTGTTTCCTTGAGAAGACTTTATTTATTGTTTTAACTGTGATGCGTCCTGGTGACTATCACAGCTGTTATAAAGCCACAGTACCAAGGACGTGACTCATGCCCAGTGTAAGACGGCTGGCGGAGTTTGTTTTCTCGTAGCTCAGTAATGTTCAAAATTCAGCGATCAAACTTCTACATTTCTAAACACTGTGCAGCAGCCTCTCTATTGGCCCAATGAGCACATCCGCCTGCAAATCTGCAGGATATCACACCCAAACGGGAAATGCGTGCATAAATTTGCATCTCGGATAGACTTGTACAGAAGTGAATGAGTAATGTCATGAGACCACCATCTGAGGGCCAGGAAAATCTGCTAGACAAATAAATAAATAAATACATACCCGTTATGTGCCAAACAGCAGGAAATGAGAGGAAAGAGCGTAGGAAGTGTTGAACACTTAAACTGTGGGAACAAGTGTATCTACAGGGCTAGCGACAGAAATCCACAAAATAGTAAATTAGCCAATCCTTTAGGAAACAATTTACTCCCATTAACTTTGTTCACTTGTCCTTATATGTACTGCAGCCAAAATATCTTGATTCATTTCTTTCTACAGATTTGAAACAAAAATAATAAATAAATAAACAGTATCAGCTGATAATTCTTAGCAAGAGGTCAGTTTCCCCTCCACTGTCACGCAGAGAGCTACATACGAGACAGAATTTCAGATTTACTACAAAAGCTTCAGCCAGATGGAGGTAGGTTCATTTGCAGGAGCGTGCCTTGCCTTTTCCCACACTGATATACACATTTGGGAGTGAAATTTGGCCGAAACGGGACATTGCAAAGAAGTTCAGCTAGACCTTTACCATACTGTGCACGTGCATATACATAAATCAGAGCAGCAAGTGTGAAAAGAGATGCCCACAAGTTTGTTCAAGTCAATATCTGATGCTTTGCTTTTTGCACCTCATAATCTTAAAAAGTGCCATTTTTTCATGTGAATTTTTGACCTGACCCCAACAGATTTAAGGATCCTTGATGCAAACTCAAACTGAATGTTTACACAACACTGAAAGACTGTGCAGAAAAAAAAAAAAAAAAAAAAAAATTCTTAGTTTTAGTCCGTTTACTGGTCTGCACTCCTACACTGTAATCTTGGTTAAAATGTTTCTCCAACCTTCTCATTCTGCTTTGCTTCACTCATGGCAATTTCCTCATCAGCGCCCTCTTCTAACTCCTGCCTCTATTTACGCATTGATTAGGAGACCTTAGCGCCTCTCTTTTCAAGCTTTGAGCTTGCCATCTGCCTGTCATTTTAGATAATACCTCTTTTCCCATCTTGGTAACAATGGATGCAGATTTGACAAGTGACGCACAGTGCTTCCATCATGTCGAACACATACAGCCCATGTTAGCGAGCCAATTTAAACCCTGAAAAAGCACATATACACTTCCCCACTTCCAGTTAAGTAAAAATAGTTTTCTCTACATTGTTAGAGACTGGGGTCAATGAAGGGGGGGGATTTCTGATTAAAGATAAAAACAGAGAGTCTGGTCCTTGGAGCTATTATTTTAGAGGCACACAGTATGAAGTGTCTTTACTCCTATCCCTTAAGTCCCAGCTGCATTTTCTTTTAGTGCACTTGATCCACTGATTTACAGGCGTGACATGTGAGCGTATATGTGGTATTACTCACTGTAAAACCTTGCCTAAATCCTATTTTCTGTGGCCCACTGTAATAACAAGGAGCAACACCAGAAACACCTTTCCTAAACAACACACAGACAACATGTTGACCATACATCAGTTTTTAATCTTTGTTCTGCAGACTTCGTATTAATAAGGAACCACAAATTGTCAGTCTTTTTGAGAGGTAGATTATTGTAAACACAGGGTGTTATTATACGGAGAAAAGTGTAACGGTGGAGAGGAGGAGTGGGAGGAGAGGGAGGGGGAACGAGAGAAAAGTCATAACCACTTTCCCATTAGGCTATTGATTTTTTTCTCTCTCTCAAGGACACGCTTCAATCCCAGACCTCGTGCGTGGACTGTCTGTCAGGAATCTATGGCTGAGCTTTGCACCGCATGCCTTGGCTGCCTGTGTTCAGCCCGACCGTAAATCTGACCACGCTGAATATAAGAAAGAGGGATGAGCAAATTGCGACAAGGTCAAAGGGCAAGCACTGTAGCTGTGGTGAGCGCTGCGGTGGTGTGGCAGCTGTCAGGAAAGCAGGCGAGTGGTGGTGATTGGCGTGAGTTGCCGTGGGCATAAACACAAGAGAGAAATCAAATGAAAACACAAACAGCCATCTCAAAGATGTAGGCAAACGGACAAATGCGTTCAGGCATAGCAAATTTCTTTTACACATGCACAACACAAAGACAAAAGGAAGAGAAAGGGAGCCACATCAATGAATTCTACTAAAATCTTCACTCAGATCGCTTAGTAAAATCCTCGGTGACAGCTATTGATTTTTTTTGGGGTAGAGTCTAGTTAATTGGACTCAGTATGCTCTAAAAAGTGTGTGGTCCTATATCCTTTTTCTTTGTTCAGCAACACTTAATCATCTTTCCCCCCAGCTATAGATTTCTCCTTGACTGTGCTCAGATCCATAGACATCAGGTCTGAGAGGACTGAGGGGAGAGGAAGGCAAAAGTTCAGAAGGATCAATAAGTGCTTTATGGTCCAGATCAGATGTGCATGGTAGCCCTTAAAAACCCCAACTACAACTAAAAGGCAAACAGGAAGGGGAAACACAACAGCCCTTCATCAAAGAGAAATATGAAGCCAACAAAATGCTTGTCTAATACAGCTGCTGGTTTCCCACATTGACATTTATAATAAGTGTTAAAAATGTAAACATTTAATGCATAAGCCCCTCCCAAGGTATTTCAACTGCTGTCATCAATGTTCTGGCATTAAATAACTTTGGGTGACACTGATTTTTTTTTTTTTATGTGAACATGCTCTAGCTGTGATTTTTTTACATGCTAGAAGAAAAAACTCGAGCCAAATAAAAAAGTTCATACGTGAACTGCTGTGCTCTGATGAGAATGTTAAAGTCCCAGAAGAAAACAGTTCAACTTTGATAGTAACAAATAAACTGGGCTTACAGATCACAGAGCTGACAGTTAACTTACGTATTACAGTAGTCCCTCGATACTTTGTGGTTCGTTTTTCGCAGACTCGCTCTAGCGTGGTTTTTCACAAAAAGATTGGACATGACACAGAGTTTATTTATATAGAGCCAAGTCACAACAGAAGACATCTCAGGGCAGTGAACAGAAACACTCATATATAAAAATAATAGGTTAACAAAAGCATTCATAAAAATAATAATTTAACACTATTTATCTGAGGAGCAGCTTTGAATTTAACTCCATCATAGAACTCTCATCTTGAGCAAGCATGAAGGCGACAGTGGAAAGAAAAAACACCCTCATGAGGAAGAAACCTTTAGCAGAATCAGGTTCAGGACAAGCGACCATCTGCTTCGACCGGCTGGGTTTGGTAGGAAAATATATATATATAGATATGTAGGTAGATAGATAGATGCATTTAACCTATCCACCATCAGGCGGGGTGGTGGGCGGCCTTTGAGGGCACCTGGGGGACAACTGGGGATGGGGTGTGCTGCTCAGAGACACCATGAGATGTGCAATGACTGGGGATCAAACCCGGGACCTTCAGGTCCCGAGTCGGCTGCCCTGCCCCTACACTATCTCGGCCACCATTGTGTTTAAAGAATGCAACCAATAAAAGTATTGCTTTTACAAAAAAATATATATATTTTTTTTTTATCTGAATATCCTATATTGTATTGAAATCATTTTGGCAAAAACTACAAGCCTTAAAAATCCAAAGTGTTTTATGGTTCCTTTTATTAAGGAAAAATAATTTTTCCCTACTTTAAAATTTTGATAAAACTGTATTGTGAACGCAGCACGGTGGCGCAACTGGTAGAGCTGCTGCCTCTCAGCGAGCAAGTCCTTGTTTCAAACCCCGGTCCAGGGGCCTTTCTGGGTGGAGTTTGCATGTTCTCTCCGTGCATGCCTGGGTTTTCTCCGGGTACTCCGGTTTCCTCCCACAGTCCAAAAACATGCATGTTAGACTGATTGGTAACTCTAAATTGTCCCTAGGTGTGAGTGAGAGAGTGAATGGTTGTTTGTCTCGTTTGTCTCTATGTGGCCCTGTGATGGACTTGCGACCCGTCCAGGGTGTACCCCGCCCCTCGCACAGTGATTGCTAGACATGGGCACCGGCGACCCCCGTGACCCAAAATGGAATAAGCGGGTAAAGATAATGGATGGATGGATTGTGAACAATTCCTGCTTTTATAAACACAATTTCTGTTGAGTTATTAAATTCCAGTTTGGCAAGCAACCATCCATCATCTTTACCCGCTCCTTCCTTTTTGGTTTGCAGGGGTCACTGGTGCCCTTATCTTGCTATCACTGTGCAAGAGGTGGGGGGCATCCTGGACAGGTTGCTGCATAGTGTGGCAAGCATATTGCATAATAACAACAACAAACAATTAATAAAAAAGCAAAGTCTTTCCAACTGTGTTGTGTCACTAGTAGCAGCAAGAAAAAGCAAATTTCGATAATGAATGAGATGTTGATGTTGTCACCTGCTGTACAGTCTGAAGGAAACAAATCATAGAGGGTTTCAGCACTTCCAATTTTTTCACAACCACAACTGGATGGTTTTTTTTTTGTGCCATGTGAAACATGCCTGTGGCTATAAATATTGAAGAACTATGTCAAATGTGTCGACAAGGTCAGCAGGTCCTGTCAAATTTACAAGGTTTGTGACTTGAACTTGGAGATATGAAGTTGACCAACTGTCTCAAACCAGTAATGGTCTCATGTTGGCTGGGAACAGTGCTGCAGAAAAAAAAAAAAAAAAAAGAAAAAACGTTCAACAAATCAAACAAAAAAAGTCATTTCTACCAGACAAAATATGTTCCTCTCTTGGTATTGGAGAGACCAGTTCCACTGCAGCAAACAGAGAATGTGAATGGGAGTGTTGCAGGTGCAAATGACTTGCCCAATGACGGTACACATCAAGATGCTAACAACATGGGCAGGAGAAATCAGCTCCAATAATGAATTTAATGTCAATGATTGAAAATATTGGATCTCAGTTGCAAATCGACAAAATGAGCTGTGGTTAGTGTTAGTGAAACATTATCTCCAGGAATGTATCTATGGGTGGGCCTGGCAGTTGACAAGGTCTGTCCAGTTAAAACGTTATTTACAGTTTTCTGTTATTTGTAATTAAATAGTTAACATATTTTTTCTTCTATGCTACCAATTACATACCTTTAATTATTTATATTATTTATTTATGTATTATTTTTATTATTATATTTATTTATTCAGCTGCTCCCTTTTGCAGGGGTCACGGCAGAGAGGGAATTCGAAAGAAGGTTTGGAAATTGTTTTATGTCAGATGCCCTTCCTGATAAAACCACCAACCACGAGCTACCGCTGCCCAAAATGGTGAAGCAGAGGGTCACAATCTAGGGTGCCCAGGGAACAGATTGGGGTGGGGGGGTTAAGGGATTGGTTTGAGGGCCCAGAGTGGGGCAAATGAGGGTAGAGGCAAGTGTGGGTGCTTCAGCTTTCCCACCCACATTTTGATGTTACGGTCACGAGATTCGAACCGGCGACTTTCCGATCACAGGCTCGCCTTCTCTAACCTCTGTGCCACCACTGTCCCAATTAAGTCTCTTAATAAATAATCTTATAATTACTTTTGATTTTAAAACCTTTAACAGATTTAACAGTTTCCCTTTCTCCCACGCATCCTTCCCACCCCGGTCGACAACTGCTGGTACGAATGTAGTCTTAAGCTAATACGCAACAAAATGTGTCTCTGCCGCCACGCCACCCTGTTGACAAAAATCCCTGAAGAGCTGAGCGCCCTGCCAAGGCAAGTGACCTAGTGACCTTGTGAGCTAGGGGAAACACTGTACATGGTTTAGCCTTGATGTTTATGTTGTTCAGTTGGTCTGATGGGATTGACTTGCTTGTATTGAGCTCTGGACTACACTGAATCTTAAAAATCATTTTTATTGGCTAATAAGTTAACATTTTGGGAGTCTGCAATAATGTATAAGAAAACCACCTGGAATTTTATTCATGGTCTAGTTATTTTATTTTTTTACATCTGAATTGTAAGATAGCCGTGAAATTCAATATTTAGTTTGAACAAAGCATGCCTGATTTTCCATTAGGGACAGAACTCATTTTTTAAACCACCCAAAAAGCTGATAATGGTTTAAAGTACCTATAAAACAATATACTGTATATACTGAAATTTTCCATTAATTGATACATTTCTAAGCACAGTAAAATCTGGTGTCATGTAAGAAGCGCTCTCAATGGTGATGCAAGAAATTCAATGTTGAACAGTTAACAAAAATAAGTTGTGAATACTTTCCCTAACCACTGAATATGGTGGTACATTTATTAAAATAATAATAATAATAATAATAATAATAATAATAATAATAATAATAATAATAATAATAATAACAACATTGACTGTAAGTTCCATGGTACAGTAATATCTAAAAAGAACTGAAGAAATAATGACAATAATCATGACAGGCAACAACTTTTCACATTATCATGTAACTTCAGATATTAATTATTCCCACATCTTAGATTTAAAAGAAAACAAAACAAACAAATAAACTATTTAGTTTAAATCAAAATACATAAGCTTAGTATGACTTCAAATATTTGAAGCTCTTAAAAATACAATTACTTTAAATAAACCTTGCACGAGTCCTATAGAAACAATTACTAGTCTCTGCCCCTGTTATTTTGTAGGTCAGAGGTTGAATCATTTGAGAACCACTGTTGTTAGAAAATAGGGTCAACACAGAAGTAGAAATCATTCCAGTTTCAATTTACTTTACGAGCTGTGTTGAATTTTGTGGCCCACCCACTTTTCAAGGTGCTCAAGCCCACCTGGAGAATCATTTCTGGCTTTGCCACTGATTATCTCAAAAAGTAAATGTAACCTTATTATGTTGTTATCTTAAATCAGACATGAAACTGACACAGTTTCAACTATGAAGATATACAGTAGTTCATATTTTGAAAAAGAGTTCTGTGAAAATGTTACGACAGTTACCATATTATTTGTTGTCGGCAGCTCTTTGAACAACATTAACTTGAAGAAAAAGGAGTTTAATACTGACTGGATAGATTAACTAACGCCAAAATCATGTGAGGCCAAAACAATGTGAATTGTTGCAATCTTAAAATAACGCCAATCTCAAACAAGTGTACTGCATTTGGAACCTCATATGCCTGTCATTAAACAAATTTACAGCTAGACAGCAATCTATAGCAACGATCTAGACAATTAATACTAAATTGACAATAACATTGTACTAAGCCACATCTGTGACAGCTAATATGTTTATTGCTACTGCACTATGTGGCTGTATCATGTATGTCATATCTCATGCCATATTTACCATATATCATGTATGTCACTACCTTACCATCATAATTCATTTCAATGTTACTCAATACCTGTGCAATAACCTGTCACACAACATGTGTAGTTTATGTTATGTTCAATATATATCGTGTGCATTAAGCTAATATTACTACCTTGAAATACTTATTTATACTAATTCATCCTACTTGTACCATTCTACAACGCTGGAAATGCATATAATTGGATTTATGATAACAGGTTTTCTGTTTTGGGAATAGTCTGGATCCTGGTTTATCAACATACAAAGAAGACGGCCACAGCTAATTTGGCCCTCGTCAGGCTGCCTATGTGAAGGTTTGGTCTGCGCTTGGAGGACTCAAAATCAGCCGATTTACGAGCAAAACCATAAGTTGGAATTGATTTGAATCACAGGCCACCTGCAGCTTTGGGACTCGTCAGCATGGAAACGACCTTGAAGAGGCTCATAAGCACAGACCAGTAGAATGCACCCTAATTTTCATACTACACGATCAATTTGGCAAAAAATATAATTATTGTATTGCCCCATGCTTCAGTGGAAGTGCTACAGCTGCCTGATACTGTCACTTCTTTCATCACAAATAAATGATATTAATGACTTAAACATTTATTTTCTAAAACCAAGAGCTAAAGTGCCTTCTGCCTGCATTTATGTGTGAGGCTGAACACAGTTTTCTGTTTCAAGTTGGACAAATAACCCAATCTGGTATAAAGGCAGAACATAATTAGTGAATCTTGTACTTTCTCCTCTTTACATTAACATTCAGGCACTTTGTTTAGCTTGGAAAGTTAGGTCAATAGATTTCCATTACGATGACAACACTTACAACAGCAACAAAAAAACATGATAAAGTCCAATCAGGGAAAAATCAATGTAATGCTGCAACATCAACAGTTCTCTATTTGTTGTTCTCACTACTGCTGACATAATGCTTCTGTGTCACGCCGACTCCTAAAACAAGATAAATGCTTCGTGCCGAATTAATAGAACAGCAGAACAATTAAAAAGTCAAAGCATTTGACAAGGTTACGGTGTATAAAATTGACCTTAAGTGGTCATGGAATATTGCTACAATACATCATCAATTAATTAGCCTAATCAGTTAAACTGAATTATGCAATAAGAGAGCAGAAAGTGCCGGATACTGTGGAAGTAGAGCACTATGGTGGAGCTGAGTGCCAGAAGAGGGGCTCAGACAGATGGCTTTGTGAACACATGTGACTCACCTAATGCTGTTTGCAACTTATCAGCTAATAGGGAGGGGAGCTGATTGTGTCTCTCAATTATCCTGGCAGATGAAAGTAACGAACAAAACAACAGATATGCTGCCTCGCTAAATGAGCTCTAATGGGAGAGGCAGAAACTGGAGCAGGAAGGATGGGCAAAACAAAAAAGTAGAACAAGGAGGGAGGCAGGGTGGCTGGTCACACCAAAATGACATGTCAGGAAATGTGGTTTTTCCAGCATTTGACAGAAATTGCGGTCAGATTTTTTTTTCTTCCTGTAGACAGGTAATTGGTAAATCTTACATCCTTTCATGTGTGCTTTTGTTTTATCAGTTCTTTGTGAAGGAGCGTCTTTAAAGGGCATGCTCAACTAGACTTTTAAGCAATTAGCAGAGCTTTTCCAAAGAGCAAAAGTTGTTTCTAACTGAAATTTAAACAGATCCGTTTTTTCTTTCTTTCTTTGAACAAAAAAAAAAAAAAAGAGACTGACTTTATAAAGTACTAATGAAGATGCTACTCAGAACACAGGAATGAAATAAATACTGATTATTTTGCATCTCAACTCCTGAGCAAACTCTGTAGTGTTGGATTACTTTCATCAAAACAGATGTGACAACACAAGAGATGAAACATAATATTAATAATAATGATGATTTCTTCACGGTAGTCTCCTGCCCTGATCCATACATCATGTTGCAAGGAGTTTTCTTTCATTCCAAAAAGAGAGCAGAGAAATCCTGAAGGAAGAGTTTTTTGAAAGCCTAAGAGAAACCTTAAGTGTGCAAATAAGTGCTCAAACTGAACTGCAATACTTGCTTTTTGTTGTTATTGTTTCACCAGAGGAGACCAAGAACTCTGAAAACTGAAATGATGCCCACAAAATTAAAGAGGACTACAGAAAGGTACCAAAGCACTTTTAAAGGCAGAGTTTTTATAGATCTGGAAAAAAAAAGGCCCCAAAAAAACAAACATTTAGCTGAATAAAACTGGAGGTGTATTGTTACACAGCAGCTACGTGACAAATAAAACACTTGTTGCATAGTTTAGACAAACAATGTTCAAAACTAGACTATGCAATAGCCCAAAAAAATGAATTTGGTGTTTGAATTTGTCTCTGTGAAATAAAAGCATCAGTGTGAGCAAGTATAAGTACTCTTACTCACGTGTTTGCACAAGTCCATCTACTCCATCTTTACTTGTTTTTACACATGTTCTTAGACATGTTTAGACACATTTTTACTTGTGAAAAAGGGCAATAATGTCTAATCATATGAGGATACGAATGATCTTTTTTAAGAGTTTAAACACAAACTGCTCTTTGTTTACTAATGTCTAGATCAGGGGTCTGCAACCTTTGTGATAAAAAGAGACATTTTTGCCACTTTGCTTACTAATTATGGTATAAAGTTTATTCATTAAAAAAAAAAAAAAAACTATTCCATAATTATGATGTCTGGAACCACAAGACTCGCTACAACTGTGTACTGTCAAGTGGTGTCAACTGGTGGACCATGGACCACTACAAGGTTGTTTGAGGCGGCTTATCCGACCAGTGGGGGTGATATTTTAAAACAAAAGAGTCTAACTATTAACATTTATTGATGTTTTTACATTTTAATACAAAATAACAGATTCATGTAAAATAAGAAAAAAATATATACAATGTTTAACAATTTTATAAAAATTAAAACACTTAACTCTACAGGCCAATGTGAGTTCTCTTAATTGTTGAACAATTAAGTATCCTACTTAAAGCATAAAGTTAAAGACAAAAGAATTAGGCCAGTTTGTTGGATATCCAGTTACATTTTTAAAGAACAAATACATACTTCAGTTTACTTTGACTTTGTTTTTTGTGTTTTATTCTTAGTGTTATCAAAGTTACTCACTGTATTCCTTCTCAGCAACTTTTCTTAAAGATATTACAAAACATTCTGGTGGTTTTGAGAGAAAGATCACGTTGTGAGACAGGAAGTGGACTTAAAGTGGTTAACGAACTTCTAGCATGATGTAGTCCACGTGTTTTATGCCTTGTATTTGTACTATTCTTCACATATTTAAAAATGACAGGAAATCTGCTAAAACTAACCATTTTCATTGTTGACAATAAATTAAATAAAATTCAGTTTTATTTTAGTTTTGGTCAAAGCCTGAAAGAGCCGCTGCAGAGGGAACAAAGAGCCACATGTGGCCCCAGAGCTACAGGGTGCAGACCCCTGGTCTAGATATACTTCTTGGTTCTCTAATTTATATTAACTGAAGAACTTTGTTTATATCTTATAAAAACCATATTTAATGCCCGGACAATTCAAATTCTACCGCTGTTAAGAGTTATGCTGCTTTCTTCAGCCGTAGATATTACACGTTAAAACATACTGTTTTGATGGAACATTCACTGTAAACAAGATGCAGAGAAATGTGTTCATTTTCTCCTTTGTCAAGAAAAGAAACAAGACTCTCCAATAAGCCTTGACACTGCACCAACCAAAGACGAAGAGCCAAGAATGGTTACAGAGTGCACAAGTGTCCAGCATTTCTGTTGGAGCTAAGGCGCTAATCCAAACTGTAGAAAACTGATCATTCAAGCACGCTCAGTAAGTCACGACCAGAATACAAAGCTAAAGAAACCGTTAAAAGGTGTTCAGTTGCCCCAAAGCTCCAAGCAAACTATTTGATACAATCACAAGCCAAGAGAAAGAGATTTGACTGATTTAAATATGTTTTATAAAATAAAATGCTAAGTAAAAGTAATGTTTTCAGCTTGGGCTCTTTGAGCTACAATCGTGCTGTGCACTGACCGGTTTCGGACAGGAGCTTGATGGACTCCAGCACACGCTCAGTGTAGACTCCAGGTTCATAGTTCTCCATCTCAGCGTTAATGATGTGGACCACACGGGCAGCCCGACCCCGGATGGCTCCAGCTGTTCGGTCAAGAGTGTCCACATCTCCCTCTTGCAAAGCAATTACACATTTGTTGACGTCCTCAAGGATGTGGTTCTCTGGGCAGAGAGAGAATAAAATGAAGGTGCATTTAAAGATTGGACTGAAGGCTTTCTTTTTTTTATTTCTTAGAAGTATTAAGCTTTCTGTGAAACTGGAAAAATAATTACGATTACAAGATTGGGTACAGGTTTTCATTTAAATGTGAGTGCTGCTCAGTTTATAGTTGTTTTTGCCAAACGCCAACTGTTTTTTTGAAGGTAAAGTCTACAAATTGAAAAAATAAAATGCTTAAAAAGTGTATCTGTGGCAAGATTAAGGAGTCTTATTTCCAAATTGTTATACTTTTTAAAACAGAAAAGGCCAAATGCACACCCCTCCCTTTGAAAATGCTCAATATCTCAGAAACAGACAAATAAATATGCGACAGATGTTCTGACTTGGCCTGAAAATACAAAACCCTACACAAAACAAAATCATTTGTTCACAGAATGATTTATTCACTAAATTATACAATGGAGTAGTTTCTATACATATGGTTGTTTTAATACATGATAAAAAGGGTATAAAGTGAGAGAAGATTTGTTAATCTTGTTGAAATTTCCTCATGAAGTCTAAGATGAATTTTACCTGAAACTGAGAGGAAGTCGTCCACAGATGTGATGTCGTCCACGGCTTCGGTCAGAATGCGAACTTGCTTTTCCCACTGGTCCTTAAAAACGTCCATGTTGTCCTGGGCCACCTTGCTTTGGGGCCGGGCGGCAAGAGTGAGCGCTGCGTTGATAACCTGACCCAGAAGATGAGTTAACAATGTCCACTTTTATAACACCTGAACACAAGTGACTAATTTTATTTAAAGAGAAAACATTACTACTATTACTGCAGCAACAAGCATCAAACACATTTATACAATCCTGTGAGTGCTCGTGGAGTTACATGTTTCAAAGCGGCAGTCTCAATATGTGTATGTTTTCTCTACGGTAACAAAAGAAGATAAAAATAACATAATTAAATATTCATGTATTACTGCATGTGTGGCTCTCAGCTCCAAGCACATTTTAAAAACAGGTAACTTCTATACGGTACATGTTTTATATTCCGTTATTTTCCTTAAAGCGTCAGCCTGTACGCTAAAGAGCTTTAACTCCATTGCAACAATTAGAGCTTCATTATGGTTTAAGGCATTAAAGAATATATTTCCTTCCTGCTCATACAAGATATAAATACATCTCTATGCACAGCGTTCACAGTCCTGCCAGTAGCAGCTGTAAAGTATGATCAACTACAATAATAGGTAAGTAATTTGAATAAGAATAAGAATAACAACAACGATAATACTAATAGTAATAATAATAAAGAAGTGGATAAACTGAGAAACATGTTTTGCATAATTGTGGCTCGTTAAAATTGTGCATTCAAGCTCAAATTGTTAGATTTTGTGAGTCCCTTTATGATTCATAATTCAACAAAATTTATTTGGAAGACTGACATTGTCTTATATTAGTCTGCATGGACAGAGAAAACAGTGACAGCATGAAAGTCAGCCTTGGAAAATTAGAAAATATTCCTTTGTCAGCTCTGCAACTATTCATAGTAACAATACTGCTCAGAACCTCGTTTCTGAACAGAATCAAGTTTGACAAATGTACGTTGGAATAAAAAAAGAAAACATGATTTGATATAAAAAATAAATAAATAAATAAATAAACGCTGCCAATTTCATCTTGCCTTTATGAACACAATCATCTGAGTGTTGAACTTGTTCTTTCCATGGATCTTTCTGTCAATAAGCGCTATAGTTACCAGGTATTTATGATTTGATTGGCTGTCGAGCCGCAGGAAGACAAGTCATCTAAAAAGAGCCCGTGGCGACACTTGTGCACGGCAAATAAACACAAGTAGCCCCGTCTGATTGAGAGCAGGTTAGCAGAGTAATCTGGTTTAGCTCGTGTCTGCTTCTATTTGTTAGCATAAATGATACAACAAGCTCTGTTCACAGTTGGCAATGTGAAATCAGGAGCAACTCACTGAAGCTATGGGGGGACGAGAGGGGCATCAATAACACAGTGGCTGAGCTCATCAGGAGCCACGTAAGACTAATTCTGTTTGTTTGTTCTATGCTCTTGCCTGGTGGTATGAGACATAGCAAAAGGCTTAACTAGTGATCCCAAAACCACATAAATAATGGCTTAGTATTACTAAAACGATAACAGCTAAAATCACCCGAGACACAGTAGATGAATTAGTACGCGTTGTGTTTTGTGTATCCAAAAATAAGGGGCCTGGTTTAAACTGACTCAGAGCAGATGGGACAAAAATCGCTTTGTTCCCTTTCCTGTTTGTTCCTCTTTCCCCAGCCACGAAGTCTGTGCCTATTATGTTTTTTAATCTGTCTCTGCTGAGCGTGGCTGAGGGGCATCAGGAGAGCATTCCTCCCCATCTTTTCTATCGTAGTGGGTTTCACTGAGTTTATATTGCAGAACGCTCCCGTTAGAGGTTTCATTTTAAGCTCATTTCTCTTTTCTGTTCCTGCGTGGTGTCCCATGTGAATGAAGTCTAGTGTTAACCTTGGAACCTAATGATCAGTTTTGCCATCCTCCTTTGTCTGCTTCCCTCCTACACATTATTTATAGCTTTTCCTCAGAGTCTGTAAAATAACATGTATCTACCAGCCATTTGAGGACATTCAAATTTCTAAAAGACAAGTTCAAAGCTTTGAGGTTCAATTCATTTGAGACAAACAGAAGATGATTAATCAGTATTGTTTTTGAGCGCTCACCTGTGGGCAGAGGCTGTCAATCTGGGTGGCTGCCATTCGTACCAACTTCACACCCTCTTCGTTGTTGGAAATGGAGCAAGCCAGGTTAGCCACCTGAAGAACGCAAGCAAAAATAAATTAATTCATTAAAAATGCTTATAACAAGGATCTGGACACTTAAAATGTTTACTTGTCCCTGGAGGCACATTTTGTACTAAAAGGTTTAGATTTTTAATTTTTTTCAGTCCTTAGTAACGAGGTTTTTTTTCTGTCATAAAAGGGCCAATTTAGTTTTGATATGATTCTAAACTACAGCTGAAAATAACAGCCCTTTCTTCCTTCCTTCCTTCCTTGCTTCCTTGCTTCCTTCCTTCCTTCCTTCCTTCCTTGCCTCCCTCCCTCCCTCCCTCCCTCCCTCCTTCCTTCCTTCAAAGAGGTTCTTTCTCCTAAAGAAGCTTTAGTTCAAACACACATTTTCAGTGAAACCAGTCTGTACATTGGAGAAAACTCAACTCAACTTTATTTTGATAAATTAAAAACATTACAGAAAAGGAAAACAATATAAAATGGTAAATCTACCATTTACCAAAAAAGGAACAGGGTGAAGCCAAGGCTTATAATTGCCTACCCTGTTCATAGACTCAGCAGTCTACATAATGACAGATATCTACTGTCCACATACATACAAGTACACATAGAGGCATTTACAGTTTATTTAAATAGGCATGTATATAATGCATACACATACTCACATTACATACATACATGGTTACACAATGCACATATACATCTACATAACAGTATAAGCTTATATAATGTTACATTTTAAGGCTCTTTTAAAGCTTATCAAAAAAAGCACATAATTTGAGATCATCATCCAGTTTATTCCACAGTTTCACGCCGATAACTGAAATACATCATGATTTTACTTTACTTTTCTCTTTAGCTTGTTCAAATATTAACAAACCTCGTAAATTATATTTACTCTCTCTTAACTTAAATAATTTCTGAATTCCAGAAGGAAGACTTTTATTCAGTGCTTTATACATCATTTCCAGTATTTTTATATAAATAATGTAATTACATTTTAAAGTATTACTTTGAATAAAAAGTTTACCAGTTGGTTCACAATATCCCACTTTATTAATAGGCCTAATTGCTTTTTTTTGGTAACTTTATTAATATGTCAGTAGTTGTTTTATTTGCATTTCCCCATATTTCTGAGCAATATTACAAATAGGGCATAACCAAGGAAGAGTATATAATATGCACACCTTTTACATTTATTTTATTTTATTATTTTAAACAATATTCCAAATAGTTTTTGCAATTTTATTTCTAATATATTCAACATGAGGCTTCCAGCCAAGTTTGTTGTCCAGAATGATACCTAAAAAATAACTAATGTCTCTAATTTCTGAGTTCAACACAAGCAGTTAATAAAGGCATTATTTTACAAAATGAGGTAGTTCTGTTTGTACAATAAGTAATGACATGCAGGGGGTCTTTATAGTTGCAATGATGTTTGAAACATTTGTGAGCAATAACACAATAAAATAAACCTTGAAGAGCTACAAAAGAGCACAGCACAGTGTTGCTTTTTGTATTCGGAGTTAAAAATGTCAGCGTCAGATGCAGCAGTAAAGCAACCTGCTTGAAAGTCTCACTGTTCTGGCTCCAAGGTGCTGTCTTTACAGAACGAACAGTTGTGTGCCGACAAGTAATTCAAGGATTTTGGGCATAAAAGGTAGGTCAGCAGTTGTTAAGGTCACAACTGTAATCAGCATTACATAGAGGCAGCACCTGAGCAGTGTTCCATGGCCAGGAGTTTCTGCTCCAAGCAAAGGTTGCATCAAACATGGCTGAAAGTTTTCTTCGCCTGGCACTTTCCTGTGTTTATATGCACAAGAGCATTATGTTCCTCAGAATGCTGCTTGTGCCACGAGACAGAAGGTATGCTCTTATGTGGGAGGTGGGGAATAAAAGCAGAACCTTTTTGTGACTTAAAAATTGATATTACTGCCTTTTTGACATTAGGCATGAATGCTTGTTAGAATATGTTATTTCATCCATTGAAGAAACATTAGGAACAGTTATTTTACCTGTTGCAAGCTCTTTGAAAGGCTTCAGTTTGTGACTGATGTGACAAGCTAACAGCTGGTTCAAGAAAGGCCGAGACTAAAGTATATTAGTGTATTATTGCTGTCTTAAACAGACACCACTCACTGGTGTGGGCAGCGTTTGATTATTCCTAAACTGACATTCTTTTTGCATTACCTGGTCATTCCAGAAGGATTATCATCTTTGCACACAAAGTGCTACAGCTAGCTGCTGTTGACTCTATGCTGATGATTCAAAACCAAAATAAACTAAATTGACAACAGTTTAAATATTTCTAAAACAATATTTAATATTTATGATTGGAGTTGTAATAATGTTCTCATTTATTACAATACTTCAGCAGAGGCAGGGCGTAAAAGTTTAATTTAGAGTCCAAAATAAAACATTTTGCCTCGCCTGCATGGCATTCCAATAATTTTTGAGTGGAATATTTAATAAATAAGTTTTTTTTTAAACAAATTCAGAGTTATAATAGCTGTTTGTGTCAGGTGTGTTTGTGATGAGAATATTTTCACAGGTTATGATAACCTTCAGCTGGAGAAAAAAGATAATTAGATATATTCAGATCCAAAATGAGTGGGTTCAAGGAATGCCAGAGGTGGAAACTGAACCTATTAGGATAACATTTCTATCAGAGTCCTGAGGAATGATTAGCACGCTGAAGTCATTGTGGACTTCAGTGGTGCTGATAAGATACTTTATAACATACCGGTAATTAAGGTGTTCTTTTTTTACATATTATTAAAAAAAAAATCTCAGTTTGATTGTTTTATGTTGAGGTACATTTAACATCCATAGCATCTCGTCTCTCAGAAAAACACATGTAGCAGCTAATCACAGCAATTTTCAAATATTTTAATGAGCTCATTTTAAGTACGTGACATAAATACAGCAGTTAACTCTAAAGTGGTTAATCACACTTGAGAAAATGTGGAGTCTGTTGTAGGGGGTCGAATCAACTAGTCGACTAGTCGATTCTAGGACATTTCACAAGTTTTTAAATTTCATGTTAACTGGACGCTGTCATGTGATTGTTTCATGTATCACATGATCAGCAAAGGAGGAAGATATGCTCAATAATCAGAGTGAGTCGGTGATCAGGAAAAAATCCAGACTCAAGGAGGATTTTGTGCAACTTTTTGGGCCACATTTCCAGAGTGACAGGAGAACAGCACACTGCTCCACTGCTGCTGAAGAAGTCCGTGATTTTTTTCGTTACCACAGATTCCCACCACGGCAAACCCACTGCAGTGGTGGGCCAGCAATCAGGACAGATTTCCCCGTTTGGCAAAACTCATCGAAGATATTTAGTGTTTTCTTACACATAAAACAGGATCAAAAACTAAAAACTGTAACTGAGGAGACTATGGACAGTGAGTGAACTTTATTTAATGGATGGATTAAATAAAATTAAACTAAAAACAGTGGGGTGGGCGGTGGTGGAATAACAGTTTTGGTTTTCCCGTGACTTATTTGCAGTATGATAAATGGTAGGCGAATAAATCCAAATATTATCATTGTACCGAGATACAGCAAGAATATATACGCTCCTGATGTGTTGTTCTATTTTTTTTGGTAAACAATACATTACGTTTCTTTGTGAATATGATATAGCATCTTGAGTTCCAATGACATCAAGTGACTAGTCGATGTTGACTCAGCTGTTATCATGTTGAAGTCGACTTTAAAAAATATGAAGTAGTGTAACCCCTAGTCTGTTGTACGCATTCTGGCAGGGCTTAATTTGTAAACCAATTGTTGCTGCATCTCAGGTAGCGGGTGGGCTGGCGTGGGGTTGGGGTTAGAGGTTCTTCCCCCCAAAAAAAAAATGTGAATACATGCAATTTCCTACATTTTGGTGTATTTTAATGGGTTGTTGAACATGTACGTTTACCTGCAAACATTCACATCCCCCTCTCCCTTACTTGATGGTTCCGAGTTGACTCTTCTCTGCTGAATTCACTGTCCGGCTCTACATGTGAAACCTCCAGGCACTCACCCCCACCACTCTTTTAGGGGTGGAGATTTTTTTAAGGGTAGAGGAGGAAATGCTTTACTTGAAGGGGCAGATGATCATATGTGATATTAAGAAGTTGTGCTGTGTCGTCTCTTGTGTTTAAAATGAGTGTTTACGTAATTATTTTCAGTTTACATATCTAATATATAAGTTTTATTCGTTCAAGGCAGTCATATTTGTTCATAACTTCATTATTAGTAAGACTGAGAGTTACTGGATCCAAGCAAACAGTTGCCAGAACGCACCCTGTCAAAATAAGAGCGTTCCCTGATCCTGAGAAGATTGTAGGTGAAAAATCTTCTATACCAGAAGCACCACACCGTCCAGTCCACACACACACATTCTGCTGCTGTCCCTCATAAACTCACCCCATTTCTCCACAATATCAACGTCACTCACAGCTCATTTTCATAACTTTAACCTCTGCATAATTCAATCCCAGTCCCAAACAAATCAGATTCCAGGACGAGCCCAGGCTACAGACATATGCCTGGTGGCGTCAAAAGGTGCCAGTGTGTGTTAGCACTTCCACTGCTCACATGTCACTGTTTGAGAGGAGCCGAGATAAATCAAATTTGTTTTAGAGGACTCTTGCTTAGAGCTTTATCTCTTTACTCACGACAGCAATGAGCACATTGATGGATTACAGGCCTTTGTGCGAAGCATGGTGTGTATGAGTTTAAAGTGGCATGTGTGAGGGAGTGGAAGGCAGAATGTGAATGGAGTTAGCATCATATAAACCTGAGTGGCCGTCTGCAGATGTTTGAGAACCATGCAAAGCTTATTTACATATATCCATGCTTTCACTTCCAGTTTTACCTTTGTGTGGGCGAAACAGCCGTTTTTGTGCAAGTCTATAAACTTGTGACCTTGTTGGAAGTTTATTTTTGTCTTTGCAAAGTAAAATGCAAATGTGAACAACTGAAACCGTAAGTATTGTTTTGTTTTTTTTACTTCAGTGAACTGCATCTGGTAGAATATTTACCTGGTCTTTGCTAGAGAACAAAAACATTGTAACTGCATTTGTGATCTCCTCGGGTCTATTCTCCAGAGTAATCCATGTGAGATGATTTGTGATGCAATATTTTGTATTCTTGTGCAACTTTGTGTAATTTTTATGTACTGAGCCTGGAATTACTAACATTTATTTTTAATTGGAAAGGTGTTCATGAATTATTTGTTATAATTCTGTGAAGTTTCATCCATCCAAGAAGGACATAAGCGCTACATCTTTAAAATGCATTACTAGATAAGTGAAATCACGTCTGTTTTGTGACCTATCGCTAGCTGTGCTCAGCCCTCTGACTGCTGCAGAGTCTCATGTGAGACAACGAGGCAAAGGGCTCTGTGAAAGCTGGAAACATGCCCAACAGGCCCACTCCCACTCCCTGTTACCCAACACAGAGAGCAAGGCCAGGGCTGGCAATGCAAAATCCAGCCACAACTACTAATTGCAATTATTTAAGGAAAATCGTCTCCTTTGGGTGATTATCTGTTTATTTTTTTCAAAGCAGTGATGAGGAATACTAAAGAAACAAAAATAAATAGACAGAAGGTGTGAGACTATGAAATGTGAGCCTAATGTTGATATGGTTAAAGATGTTGGAGCAGAGTAAGAAATTCAGAGGCAAATGGATGAGTGTGGGTGTTTGTGTCTGTGCATGTGTGGGAGACAGATCCCTGCTGAATGGCCATTCTTCATCTTAGCCTAGAACAAAGAACTATCGATTCTGTCCTTTAACTCTGCCTTGGATAATCACTTCAATTCTAATTTGATGAAGGTTTCCATGGCAGTTGGAAAGATGGGCATTCTCATGTAAGCTATTTAAATCACTGAAATGGAGCAGAGTAACTGGAAGCAGCTCAGATAGTGATGGTTTTTTATTATTAAGTCAGACCGGGCCACATTTAATGTGTTGTCAGGAAGAACCCACGATGGAAACAGTAAATAACATTGAGGCAGAGCCTCTATGTTGCAGTTTAAACTAAAGGCCCTGTTTACATGAAGTTGATTTACAGTGACACCAGATTTTTTCTGCTGCAGTTCGGCATGGGTCGGGCTGCTGTTTAATATGCCATATTATTTTACATTAGTAGTGTTTAGCGTATTTCTTAGCTCTTTTAGCATATCGTTTAGCGTATATCTTACAGTATATGTTAGATCCTTATATTCATTCAACCTTTATTTATACAGGTTAGTCACAATGAGTCACGAGGACTCATTTACAAGTGAGACCTGATATATACTGTTTCTTTTAATACTTTATATTTTTTAAATGATTAGGTGTAACTGGGTCCTTGAGTACATAATTTCGTTCCACCTCTTGTGCCACATGTGATGCGAATGACAATAAAGAAACTTGGACCTTGGTGTGGAGGTAGTGCAGCCAACTTGGGACCAGAGAGTCACAGGTTCAACTCCCCACCATGCCCACAAGTCGTGGTGTCCTTGAGCAACACACCCAATCCCTAACTGCTCCCCGAGCGCTTACATAGCTGCCCACTGCTGCACCTGGGTGTATCTCAGGTGTGATGTGTTAAATGCACAGAACAAATTTTGTGATTGTATAGAAACATATGATGATGGCAACACATGGCACTTTCTTTTCTTTCTTCGATGTGTGTCTCAGTATGGCCAGACATAAAGTAATTAGCTTATTTTTCTGTGCGCACGCACAACACACACCTCATCTTACAACCTCCTCCCTTCGAGAAAGCACACCTCACTCAGCACATGTGACAGTATGGGTCAAAATACAATCATCTCAAAGCAACTGTGTAGTAGGTTTTTATTTCCTATCTAGCAACCCTGCCTGACATGGAAACTTCGGCAGATTTATGAGATTTTATTTTAGGTTCAAGGTTCAAGGTTCTTTATTTTGTCATTCAACGACATGTGGTACGTGTGGTGGAACGAAACTGTGTACACAGGGTCCCAGTTACATCTAACAAAAGTATTAAAATGTAAAATAAAAACCGTAATAAGATCTAAGATATGAACTAAGAACAACATTATTAAAAAATATACTCAGCATTAATAGTATAAAAATAATATGCCAAACAGCAGCACGAACATGAGTCTGTGTGAGCAGATGAGCACGAATGAACACGGCAACATGTAACAGATCAGCAGCAACATGATGTGATTTTTCACAGTGATCATCCTGGTTTGAGATTTATGAGTCTAACAACCTCGGGGTAGAAGCTGTTCCTCAGTCTAGTGCTTCTACTCTTAATGCTCCTCAACCTCCTTCCCTAGGGGAGTGGGGCAAAAAGTGTGTGTGCTGGGTGAGTGGGGTTCTTCATGATGCAGGTGGTCCTCTTCCTGCATTTAGAAATGTAGATGTCTGTGATGGTGGAGAGGCTGACACCAACAGACTTCTGTGCAGCCTTCACCACTCTATTGCAAAGCTTTCCAGTCTGCAGCTGTGCAGCCTCCATGTCACAGGGTGCTCTCCACTGCACACCTGTAGAAGGAGGCGAGGACAGAGCTTCCCAGACCAGCTTGCCTCAGCCATCTGAGGAAGTAGAGTCTCTGATATGCTTTCTTGATCAGGTTTGTAGTGTAAGACACCCAAGTACTTGTAGCTGGAGACCACTTCCACCACAGATCCTCCTGTGTTCGGAGGGGGGTTGTTGTTACTTTCAAATTCCATGACCATCTCCTTCATCTTCTTCACATTGATGTGAATGTTGTTCTTCCTGCACCAGCTCTCCAGGTTTTCCACCTCCTGCGTATAGCTGGACTCATCATTGTTTGTGATGCATCCTACCACCTCTGTATAATCTGCAAACTTTACAATATGACAGCCTGGATGAGTAAGTGGTGCACAGTCATACGTGAGCAGAGTGAACAGGAGAGGGCTCAGCACACAACACTGAGGGGAGCCAGTGCTGAGGGTTATGATGGAGGAGGAGAAGTTGTGGATCCTCACTCACAGCTTCTCAACCTCCTTCCCAAGGTGAGCAGGGCAAAAAGTGTGTGTGCTGGGTGAGTGGGGTCCTTCATGATGCAGGTGGTCCTCTTCCTGCATCTGGAAATGTAGATATCTGTGATGGTGGAGAGGCTGACTCCAACAGACTTTTGTGCAGCCTTCACCACTCTCTGTAAAGCTTTTCTTTCTGCAGTTGTGCAGCCTCCGAAGTCCACGACCATCTCTCACCAACTGTGGAACGAGCTGTCTCTGCACGTCAGACAAGCTGACTCACTTCCTGTTTTTAAATCTGCTCTGAAGACTAATTTTTTCTCTTTGGCTTTTAACACAGCTTGAAATGTTGGCTTTACTGTTATGTGTTATTTGTTTTATTGTTGTTACCGTTTGCTGCTTTATGATTTGGTAGTTCATTACTTTTATGGTATTTGTTGAGTTCATAGTTTTTATGCTTGTATGTGTTAGTGTACAGCACTTTGGCCAACAGTGTTGTTTTCAAGTGCTTTATAAATAAAGTTGTATTGTATTGTATTGTATTTCCTTCATCTTCTTCACGTCAACAGGACCTAACTGCTTTCATAAAACAAATTCACATCAAGTCTGAGATGTCTTGGCTCTGTGTGATTTATGTATTGACCAAAGAAGAATGAGGGGCTGAAGTCAACCTGTTGCTATTATGCCTCTGATCCAGCCAGGGAGGTAGTCACAGAATCAAGTTGAAAGCTTGAGCAGTGCTCCACCCTAATCAAACCTGCTCCTGTAACTCACTGTTTTGTGATGTTGGCTTCATTTGTGTAAGCATACACACCATCGTGGGCCGTAGCCGGCTTCACAGACACATCTCTAAATTATCCAAAGCAGCTTAAAAGTGAGTCCATGTTTGCAGTTTTGTCAAAAGGCCCCAACAGAAAGCAAAGCTCACGTTTAAATTACTTTTGCTTATTCTAGAACTTCTTTTTGTCAAAGTCATCTGTTCAGTTGTGTTATTTATAACCCCAAACTGCTGGAAATGGAAGCAGTTCTACCAGCAACATGGCTAAAGCCTCCAGTATACTGCCGCGTACGTCCGTTCACGCATACGTACGCGTGTACTGTACGCGGAGGGTTCAGTCATTAAACTCCAGTGTACACCCCGAGCAGCTGCAGAGCAGCTTCACAGACAAGGGGTGTTTACCTTCGGGACAAATTGAGGTCGCCGATTGGTCATTTGCCGACACGCCTACTGGATTGATTGACAGGTTGGGGAAAATAAAAAAAACGAGCGCTGGCAGCCTCAGCCACAGTAGTGTTCTGTGTTTATATGTCGTTAATAAAAAAAGATCTAAAAAAAAAAAACAGGGAGCGCTGGCTCTACAGCCCACACATCATACCAGCCCACCAGAAAATCTCCAGACCCTCCTGCAGCCATGGTGGACCTGAGTTTAATTCGCTCGTGACAAATTCCTTCATTTCTCACCATTTCAGTCATGGCATCAACAGGCCTTTTGGCAAAAAAACAAACAAAAGAAAAGGCCAGATCAGGGATGAAGAAGGGGAATTTAATACATTGGTGTCGCATACAAAACAGTCCGTCGCTGGGTAGTTTATTGTGCGACACCACGTACGCGTATGCGGTCGTAAAAATTGGAGCTTTGCATGGACATGCCCTGGGAGGTACGCTCGTACCTCTGCGTACGTACGTGCGTACCTCTGCGTATGGATGCACGCGGCAGTATACTGGGGGCTTAACTTGAGTACTATAATACTGCTCAAGTTAGCCATGTTTCTGGGCAAAACAGCTGAAGTTGAGCAGAATACAAACGTGGACGTGGGATGATGAAAGACAGCGAAATGTGTTTGCAGTAAAAATAACTTTTTAACGTATCGTATGTGATATCAGACAGCAGCATTTTGTCAAACTAAACCTCTGCTGTCATGGTATTTTCTTGTAACAGGGATGGTGTTTGTGAGGAGTTCATTTGCACATGCAAGACTTCAGGCAACAGGAACCGTGAATGTTTTGTGAGATTTGAATCTATTGGAGATTCCAAGAAGCAGGACTCGAGGATGCTGGTGAAGATTCTCAGTCATCCAGGACTTGGCAAATTAAAAAAAAGTTCAATACAAAAACAACTGGATTTTATTTGTAACAGAGACGTTTCTCTTCTCATCCAAGGAGCTTTCTCAATTCAAAAAACTGTACTGAGAACAAATATGAATTGAGAAAATTGAATTGAGAAAGCTCCTTGGATAAAAAGTGTAACATCTTCTGTTACAAAATAAAGTCCAGTTGTTTTTGACTTGAACTTTTTAAAATTTAGGACTTGAGGACCTGCTGTGACTGCCTATAAACCACGCCTTTGAAAGTCAATCCTTATTAAAGGGTGAAGTGCATATTGCCTCCAGAGGACTGGCCACCGGGTTTACAACATCAAAGCAAAGTCGAACCTCGTGGTATATTAAACAAAAGAAGTGTGAAAAAAACAGAAACAAAGGTGATGGATAGTCCAACATGTTCAGCAACAGCTTTGCTGTATTACTTATCCAGCACTTGGATCTAACTCTGCTGAAGACTATTCTTGACTTTTATATTTCACATTTTACATTTCAGATCTTTTAAAGCAATGCAGCATAAGAATTCAGTTGAAAATACAAGAAATAATAATAATAATAATAATGGAACTATAGAAAAAAAATCATACAAAAAAAAAACCCAACAACATTTGTTTAGGAACATTAGTGTGTCTGATGTTCAGGATATGATTATTTTGCATACAAAGAGCTGTTTAAAGCCCCTCTATGCTATCTTTGTGTATCCACAGCAACAAAAAGGGACCTAAATTGCAAGTAACGCTAATGCATTAAGTAGTTCTCTCTACACTTCTTAAGTCAGAATGGAAATGAGTTTAAGTCAGTGTTTACAAAGTGACTGGTTGCAAAGTGGCATGTCAGGAATACTACCTTAGTCTTCTTCATAAACCAACTCTTCAGCAGACTTCTAGTTCCCTGTACAAAAGCTGATTGCACAGCAAGTCTGTTCTTTTTCCCAACGGGGAATACAATTCCACATAATTCACAAGAAAAGAAACAAACTGAATGGGATTGTTGCACAATAAATTTTAATAATCCGTCCCTTCTGCACAGATCGCCACAGCAACCAAACTCGTATAAAGGTTTAGCAATTGTTTTACACTGTTCCTGATGCAACCCGGGCTCGAATCGGCAAACTAAGATTACACAAATGATACACTGACCATGAAGCTACCACAGCCCCTAGTAAACAAAACAGAACATTTTAAATATGAAAGACAATAGAGAACACGGACTTCTACTTATCATTGTAAGAAAAGTCCCCAGTAGTCTTTTATTCTCTGACACTAAATTGTAACTGGCCAAGGTTAAGACACTCACAATGACCCCTTGATGGCAACATGGAAGTTCAATGACCCAATTCTATACGGTCAATGACTCTTTAACAAAGCTGCTACTAGGTCAGCAAAAGCAATTGTTCAGGTCCCCTGTGACCAAACCTTTACAAGTGGAACATTTAACAGAGGTGGACATGCACAATGGGAGTACAGTAGTAGGTATGGAAATGAAACCGTTCAGTCTGAAACCAAAAGATCATAGCTACATACTATAGCATTCTGTCAGTTAAAAAATAACACATTAATTAGCCTATAATTTATTGGATATTTTTCCTCCAAACATTAGATCATTAGGCTCACTTTTGTTTACAGTGTGCTCAAAGTATTTATACGATTTTTAAGAGGAAAAAAACATTAAAGTGTAGAAATTCATGTTTTTTCCTGTTGAATTTGACAGTTTCATAAATATGAAAGTGGCATATATATCATCAAAGAGTCTATAACAACAGGAACATGTTAAAGTAGAAAAAAATGGTAACATTAAAATATTGAAAACAATCTTGTACATTATGTACAGGAAGGGAGTTTTTCTTCCACTGTCTCCTTTGTGCTTGCTCAGGATGGGAAAATGTGAAATGAAGCTTCAACACAATTTGCTGGTTTCCTTAGAGAACTTTTACTAATTGGCATTTTTAATGTATGTAAATGTTTTTATACAGTGCTCTGAGACGACTTCTGTTGAGACTTGGAGCTATACAAAAATACAAAATTGAATGGGATTGAATAGTTATTTAGGCACAGGCAAGCAATGCAGAAGTTTCTGTTAATGAATAATTCTCAATTTTGAAAATACAACTCATGGAGAGTTGTATTTTCAAATCTGAGTAGAATTATTCCTTTTATTTTTTATTCAACGTTATATTTTGACAAAAATATTTCCAATACAGCATGAAATAATGCAGAAAGAACCTTGATCATACATAAAACATATGAACTTTGGCAATATGGCTGTTTTATATTTATCTTTTACTTGCCAAACCAAAAAAAAACCCAAATTACTGTATCAAAGAAGAATCTTCAGTTAGAATAACTCACATAGGAACACACAATTAAGGTATTAATTTTAACTTTTATACAAAGACAAATAAAACAATACAATAAAATTAAACAAAAATAAATAATTTAAATACAGTTGTTCGTTTCTTTCTCTGCAGTGATTTTATTTGAGCTAATTTTGTGGGATTTTCAGTCCAAGCTGCAGCTGGTTGCAGCAGAAAGCAGCATAGCCATTACAATCACATTCCAGTCTCCCTGACAACCATGACTGAGCTTGCATGAAGGGCTGACAGTGTGATTTACAGTGGTCATTCCTCTGGAGCCATGGCTAACTTTTGACAATTCCTGCTAAGACCATGGCTGGCTACTCAATAAAAATGATAATGTGCTGCGAGCTTGTGAGGATGTGAACTAGTACTACTAGCTGGGAGAGGTCAAAATCAAACACTGAGGTGGAGGTGGGGTTGTGTGGAAGTGATAGCAAGGACCAGCACAGACAAATGCACATGCCGGCAGACCTAGGTTGCTCCAGTCTGAAGGCGAATGGGGGCACCTGATGTAATACAAAAGAATATTCTAGCAATCTTGCCGCAACAGGCTTGTTCATCCCTTTAAAAATGTCAAGGACCAATAGGGTTTTTATGTGACCGCATGCACATAGAGCTCAAAAATATGATTCAGATTTACAGTGAAATTTGAATGCCTACATGAAGGCTCTCGGAGGAGGGAATTGGCACCCAGAGATAAATGTCCACAACGTAAAATTTTATTGAGCTCAACAAGGGACAGAGATAGGTAATTGAAAGCAATATAAACAAATCAAATAATGTGCCAGGACATGCTGTAGAGGAGTGTCTAACTGTTCAGCTCCAGTTTAAAGTCCTGGATATTGGATTATTTTATTCATATGGCTGTGAATGATGCAGCATTAAAGACAGAAGAAAGGAGAGGGGAACAAACGACTGACTCACTTTGCCGAAGGCACGGAACAACTGCCGTATTTACACTTCGAATTGAACTTGATGTCTCCCTGCTCTATGTGCTTAAGTCTTGAGGAGCGAAAGGCAGGACCAACTGATCTAATCTCTTTTTACTAAGGGTACTTAGGGTAAGGGTGATCGGTACAATGCACAGAAAAACCCCCAAAAACAATTGGTTACAAAAGGTAATGCAGTAGTTTGTTAATCTGATACTTTCTTTGGTCTTTTGGTAAAGATGGTACTACAGTCACAGTCTGCCTCTCTCACAAGGTTTCTCCACTCCCACCCAAAAACACAGCTAAGCTAGTTTCAACTGAAATATTGATTTCTTTTTGTTTGGCCCTTATATCTCCCACCCACCCTCCTTTTCAAGGAGTGCTGGCCAAGCAGTCGGGCTTGGCACCAAAACATAATTATGAAAATGGACCTCTGGGTTGGTTCTTTTAATCTATCTGTACATTTCACAGTCCCTCAGCAACAGAAGCTATTTCAGGGGAATTAAAATGTTGAACCCAGTGTGCTGTAAAATAATGTTTTACTTATTGGTGGCACCAGATCTGTTACCGTCAAAGTAGCAAAGGCCAACGTCACCTCTTTAGAAAAAATATATTAGAAACATAGCTTGTATGTGCACTGTACTGTAAATCCTGTGCACTGTTAGGAGACATGCTGATATTTAACTACAAATGCAAAAGTCCAGAGCTTTCTAGGTTTTAATACACCGTATTTTTCACTGTACATGTCGCACCATCCTATAAGTTGCATCAGTGCAATTATGTCTAATAAAGTGGAAAAAATCATAAACATGTCGCTTCTCCATACAAGTCATATCTATTATGCATCACCTCTGACCTGTCACGTTTGTTACACGTCACCACTGACAACCCAGAAATGTGGGTTGGCGTTGAGCCAAAAATCAATTGGCTGCCAAATGGCAGCCACGGAATCATGCATGTGAGGACTTTAACAAGATAAACACGTAAAAACAATTATTTGTTTGCTCAAAATTATAGCAAAGGTGTGTCTCAGTCTAACTTTTCTTTAATAAATGCACTTTGATGGTCAACTCAGCTGTATTTCAAAAGCTGATACGCGGAAGCAGAAGTGTGCATGGGAGGACTTGCTGTGCATTTCTTCAAAATTTAACAAGATATCCATCCATTATCTTTAACTCGCTTAAACCAGCCACTAGGGAGCACAAGCCAGTGTATCTCTTGTGCTGGTCCCAAGCCCGGGTAAATGGTGAGGATTGTGTCAGGAATGGCATCCGATGTAAAACACTTGCCAAAACCATAATGCGAGTTCATCAATGTGAAACCATACTAGATCGGTCGAGGCCCGGGTTAACAACGACCGCCACCAGTGCTGTTGACAAACAGGGTGCCGGCGGAAATTGTGCTACTGTTAGTCGAAGACCATGAGGAGGGAAACGTGCCAGGAGAAAGAGGGAGGAGAAGTGAAAAATGTAGGACTGAGGGTTGCAACTCGAAATGTGGGGACAATAACAGGCAAAGTTAGAGAGCTGGCTGACATAATGCAGAGAAGAAAGGTACATGTTTATGTGTCCAAGAGACCAAGTGCAAGGGCAGCAAGGCTTGCAGCATTGGAGCAGGGTTCAAACTGTTTTACCATGGTGTGGATAGAAAGAGAAATGGAGGAGGGGTGGTCCTGAAGGAGGACTTGGCAAAGAATGTAGTAAAGGTGAAGAGAGTGTCAGATAGGGTGATGTGCCTGAAGGTAGAAGTAGAAGGTCTGATGCTAAACATCATCAGTGGTTATGCTCCACAGGTTGGATGTGATGAGGAGGAGAAAGATACATTTTGGAAAGATCTGGATGAAGCGATAGAGAGTATTCCCAGGGATGAGAGAGTGGTGATCAGAGCAGACCTGAATGGACATGTTGGTGAAGGAAACAGAGGGGATGAGGAAGTGATGGGGAGATTTGGTGTCAAGGAAAGAAACCAGGAAGGACAGATGGTGGTGGATTTTGCCAAGAGAATGGAAATGGCTATAGTCAATACCTATTTCCAAAAGAGGGAGGAACATAGAGTGATCTATAAGAGTGGAGGAAGGAGTACACAGGTTGACTACATTCTGTGTAGAAGAGGAAACCTGAGGGAGATTGGGGACTGTAAAGTTGTGGCAGGGGAGAGCGTGGCCAGACAGTATCGGATGGTTGTGTGTAGAAAGACTAATGTTGTGAAGAAGAGACAAATAGTAAAATCAGAGAAGACCAAATGGTGGAAGCTGAAGAAGGAAGAATGTTGTGAGAAATTCAGAGAGAAGCTGTTAAAGGCTACGGGGAGCTTCCAAATGACTTGGCTACTACAGCAACGGTAATTAGAGAGACAGGTAGGAAGGTACTTGGTGTGTCATCCGGACAGAGAATGGATGATAAGGAATCCTGGTGGCGGAATAGTGAAGTGCAGGATGCCGTTCAAAGAAAGAGATTAGCCAAGATGAAATATGACAGTGAGAGGACTGAAGAGAGGAGACAGGAATAAAAGGAGATGGGACATAGAGCAAAGAGGGAAGTAGCTAAGGCAAAGCAGAGGGCGTATGATGAGTTGTATGGGAGACTGGATAAAGAGGGCTAGAAGGACTTGTACCGATTGGCAAGACAGATGGATCAGGCTGGAAAGGATGTGCAACAGGTTAGGCTTATTAAATATAGGAATGGTAATGTTCTAACAAGTGAGGAGAGTGAGGCGGGAAGATGGAAGGAGTACTTTGAGGAGCTAATGAATGAAGAGAATGAAAGAGAAAGAAGAGTAGATGTTATAGAAACTGTGGACTAGGAAGTGGGAAAGATTAGTAAGGGTGAAGTCTGGAAAGCTCTGAAAAGAATGAAGAAGGGGAAGGCCGCATGACCTGATGACATACCAGTGGAGGTTTGGAAATGTCTTGGAGAGATGGCAGTGAGGTTTTTGACTCAAATATTCAATGGCATATATGAGGGTGAGAAAATGCCTCAGGAATGGAGAACAAGTGTGCTGGTGCCCATTTTTAAGAACAAGGGTGATGTACAGAGTTGTAGCAACTGCAGCGGAATTAAGATGATGAGCCACACAATGAAGATCTGGGAGAGAGTTGTGGAAGAAAGACTTAGATGAGAGGTGACTATCTGTGAGCAGCAGTATGGTTTCATGCCAAGAAAGAGCACCACAGATGCCATCTTTGCTTTGAGAATGCTAATGGAGAAGTACAGAGATGGTCAGAAAGAACTCCATTGTGTCTTCGTGGATTTAGAAAAAAACATATAACAGAGTGCTAAGAGAAGAGGTGTGGTATTGCATGAGAAAATCTGGAGTGGCAGAAAAGTATGTTAGACTAGTACAGAACATGTATGAGGACAGCATGACAGTGGTGAGATGTGCTGTAGGAGTGACATATAGCTTCAAGGTGGAGGTGGGATTGCATCAAGGATCGGCTCTGAGCCCTTCTTGTTTGCTCTGGTGATGGACCGACTAACAGATGAGGTCAGGCAAGAATCCCCATGGACAATTATATTTGCAGATGACATTGTGATCTGTGGTGAGAACAGGGAACAGGTGGAAGAGAACTTGGAGAAGTGGAGGTATGCACTTGAAAGAAGAGGAATGAAAGTCAGCTGTAGTAAGACAGAGTACATGTGTGTGAATGAGAGGGAGGCCGGTGGAACAGTGAGGCTACAAGGAGCAGAGGTCACAAAGGTGCAGGGTTTCAAGAATTAGGGTCCACTGTCCAGGAAAATTGGGAATGTGGTAAAGAAAAGAAAAAGAGTCCAGGCAGGATGGAGTGGATGGAGAAAAGTTTCAGGAGTGATTTGTAACAAAAAGGTGTCAGCAAAGGTCAAAGGAAAAGTTTACAAGACAGTGGTGAGACCAGCTATATTGTGTGGTCTAGAGACAGTGGCATTGACAAAAAGACAGGAAAAAGAACTGGAAGTGGCAGAAATGAAGAGAAGGTTCTCCTTAGGAGTGGCAAGGCTGGATACGGTTAAGAATGAGATGATCAGAGGTACAGCACAGGTCGAACAACTGGGAGATAAAGTTAGGGAGGCCAGACTGAGATAGTTTGGACATGTCAAGAGGAGGGACCTTGGGTATATTGGTAGAAGGATGTTAGAAATACAGCTGCTAGGAAAAAGACAAAGAGGATGGTCAAAGAGGACATATATGGATGCAGTTAAGAGATGACATGAAGGTAGTTGGAGTGAGGATAGAGGATGCAGATGACAGAGTAAGGTGGTGGAGGATGACTCGCTGTGGCCACCCCTGAAGAGGGAAAAGCCGAAAGAAGAAGATATTTTACCCACTTCTTCCATTTTGAGTCACGGGGGTCGCTGGTGACCATGTCCAGCAATCACTGTGCGAGGGGCAGGGTACACCCTGGACAGGTCGCAAGTCCATCACAGGACCACATAGAGACAAACGAGACAACAATTCACTTTCTCTCACACCTAGGGACAATTTAGAGTCACCAATCAATCTAACGTGCATGTTTTTGGTCTGTGGGAGGAAACCGGAGTACCCGGAGAAAACCCACGCATGCACGGAGAGAACATGCAAACTCCACCCAGAAAGGCCTCTGGACTGGGATTTGAACCAGGGACCTGCTCGTTGAGAGGCAGCAGCTCTTCCAGTTATGCCACCGTGCTGCCCCCTTTAACAAGATAACCACCTAAAAACAATTATTCGTTTGCTCAACTTTATAGCAAAGGTAGCAAAAGTGTGTATCCGTTTAACTTTTCCTTAATAAATGCACTTTAATGGTCAAATCAGCTGCATTTCCAAAATATTACTGTCTCGGTGCTCCAGGAGCGTGCAGAGGGAGGAAATCAGGAAGTAGGAACACTGCGCAATTCTTCAAAATTTCACAAGATAAGCACCTAAAACAATTATTTGTTAGCTTGACATTATAGCAAAGGTGTGTCTCAGTTGACTATGTACTTAATAAATGTACTTCAGTGGTCAAAGTAGCTGCATTTTGCCAGGGGGCACAGCAAAATGAAGTTGACTTGACAGTTGCTCCAGGCGAGCTGGACGAAGGTGGCATGCTATATTACTCGAGTGCCATCTAGCGACTGAAAATGGTAGTGTTCAATATTTTCAGTCAGAATGAATGAAAATGGTCATATCTCAGCCAAAAATTCGTTTATAAAAATGGGACAAAAAATCCATAAAAAAGTCGGTAAGTCACAGGGCATGCAAATTACGCAAAAAAAAAAGTGATTTATAGCCCCAAAAATATGGTACACTGGTATCCATAGCAAAGAGTACAGAGACTGGCAGGAAGTGCTGGTCACTAACTAATGCAGTACAATGGGCAATGACAGTGAAACTCAGATGACAATACCAAAATACTACCAGTTCTCCAGATTTACATGTGCAGAATATACTGTAAGTGTGATACGGCACACAGTATCAATGGAGCTCATTAATCATGATGATGACATCAAGATAATCATGATTATATTTATAATGGATGAACATGTAGTTGAAATGCAGCTGATTTGACCGTCAAAGTGCATTTAATAAGAACAAAGTCCATGCTCAATAAACCAGGTATGAAATCCAACATCTTTCAGTCAGGTCATCTGGACAGTTTCTTTTTTTGTGCTGAAACGTTTCGCTTTCGATCCGTAAGGCTTCATCAGTCAAGGAGACACAAAAAAACCTGATTCTTCCTCCAACAGCTTACTCCAAAGTGGAACAAACCAGTTCTGCTTGTGATTAGATGGTCTCTTTGGTACACCCCTCCTCCATTGTCGGCCCTCTTCATTGTCTTGTCAAACTGGTTGAAAACAACAAAGTCCATGCTTAACAATCCAGGTATAAAATCCAACATATATACATATATATACATATATACATATATATACACATATATATATATATATATATACACATATATATATATATATA
>NC_056500.1:36945531-36966639 GCF_014905685.2 Nematolebias whitei
AGCTAATAAAATAAAAATACAGTAGTCTACTAGGAAGTCATTGACCACTACCTCCAAGAGAGACCTGTATTGGGCAGCTATGTGAGTGCCTGGGTGTGACAAAGCTAAATGTTTTGGTGACATGAAGCTCGTTAGCACATAAAAAAAAAAAAAAATCCATAAATTTGCCGCAACATTGTATAAGTTGCGGTGTTCAAAGCGTGTGAAAAAAGTAGCTGCTTACAGTCCAGAAATTATGGTAATTACAAACTGTGTGTACGATGATGTTTCAAAATCAAACATTACTTTTACTATGGATATAGGGTACTACCTAAACACCCTCATAGTACACAATATTTTCTTTATAAAGTACACTTATGATGTTAAAATAAGGTTCCTCAAACTATTTCAAACATGTCAGATCTGTTCACAGCTGCAATCAGTCAAAAGGTTAACATGGGTATTTAAAGGTGACACTAACACCTTTTGTATGTTCTCCCTATCCATACATTTACATATAAATAACCTAATATTTCTTCTAAAAGCTGTCAGATATTCTTAGCTTTTGCTGTTTGCAGCTCGAAGAATAAAAAACAAAAAGAAAAGCTATGAACCATTTTCTCATGGCGCAATCTTCTAAGCACTGCTTGTCAATAATCTGACATTATACAGAGAAGTAACGTCTCATGACTTGAGTTGTGAAGTCATTTAAACTCTGATCAAATAACTGCGGGCAAACTCAACAACTTCATTCACATGTTCAATCATCAGTGGCCTTTCACACAGAGACTGGAAAAAAGTTCAGAAAAAAAAAAAAAGAAAGAATTTCTCAAACAAAAACAATAACAAAAATTCCAGAAAATTAATGCTTACTAGCAGTTGCTTCAAAAGGCAAGGATGCTGACTACAAGATGAAAAACTGAATCCTTATTGGACCTTGTATGTTATGCCACAATAAAACACTGAGAATTGTCCATAGGTGGATGTATGGAAGCTTTCAGGCATAATAACCACCAGGGGCCACTGGAAGATATTCCTTAAGGTGTGTTTAAAACACAACTTTTAAAATTGATCCCATTTCTTGCATGTTTTGAATCTATACTGGGCAAAGATATTGTACATTTTCTGCAGCCTTTACACAAGTATTGTTGACAGTTCAATAAAATGATAAAACCTATTTTGGCTTTAGATTACTTGGTGTAATATAAAGGGGTTTTTGCTCTGCTCTATTTCAGGCAATGTTATTTTTCAGAAGCCTTGTCTGCTCGTTGAAGTCAAACACAATACAAAGGTTTCGCTGTCGTTATGGAAATAGAATCTGCAGCACAAACTCGTGCATTATGATTGTAGTTACTTTTGTCAGAGTCGGGATGGTAAATTAGATTATGGGAGATGGGTCTGTGACATCATTGATTTTAAAACGTTCTGCTGGGTTGTCCAACCAAACACACAAGTGTGGTGTTTCACTCTGGAATCAAATATAGTGTACAGGATACTATGTTGTTTTGTTTAGACGTTGGGCTATGTAGATGAACAGATGCTGGGATATATTCATCATTTAACGCGAGTTCCTCATTTTTCTGGACTGAATAAAACGTGCACTGAATTTAAGGAAATGCAAAGTGAGACGTCATTTAAATTTGACCCATCAAAATGAATGCGGTCATTTATTTACAGAATCAAATTTAACATCAAACATTTACATTAATTTGGCAAATTATGAAAATAACAACAAAGCAATCAATCAGGAAAAATCATACGGCCATGATTTTTCCGTTGCTGCACCAACAGACATTTATAACTGTACAACTATGATCTTTTACCCACATGAATGTGGGTAAGCACTTTACACAGACATTTCTAAATATCTGGGAGAATTTCTACTTGATAGAAAAGTTTAAGATGAAAGATGAAGTTTAAAGGGGAGAAAGATGGTGTTTGAGGTAGAGTGTTGAACAGAACGGCACTCTCCGGGCTTTCTTCAGCTTTTCCTCACAGTACACTTAGGTGGTGAAAACGACTCTTTTACCTGGAGATGTCTCAGGCGAGATTCCGTTTAACGCACCCTTTCAGCGTCTCCGTAGGATGCTGTTACTCGTCCGGAGTAGCTGCGAGGTTCTGTCAGCCACAGCTCACCTCAGTGGAAAATGTTATAATCCCATGGAACTCGGAAGAGCTTCGTTGTCATGTCAGGAACTCCAACAGCACTCCATCAGAACTCCAGAACTCTAGAAGTCTGACAACTCTCCAACTCTGAGTACCTGTGTGTCTCTCCGTGTCCCTGTGAGTCTGTGTAGACCAGGAAGTACTGACATTTTAAAGACTCTTTCCCGGTTCACTTTTTGGGATTTTTCATTGGTCAGAAACGACCAGAAGGGGTGTGTTTTTGTGACGTAAGAGGTTAGAGACAGCGAGAATTGTTATGAGACAGCTCAGAAATGTTCTCACAGACCGAGAGGGTTCTGTTTTGGCGTGCCTTAAGAAACAGGTGCAAAACATCTCTATTTACGTCTGAGAGGATTCTAAAACATGACAGTTTTAACATAACAACTTGTTTTTCGTTTGAGTCCAACCTTGGAACGCACACACTTGCTCATTCAAAAGCAGAAATCAGAAAAATGCATAAACTCTGCACAGCTTTTAACATGAGAATAAAATCATTACTCAGTTAATAAAATTGATTAGTTCACTGCAACATCTAAAATGGTTTGAACTAAGACACTTTGATTATCAACATTTGTAAGATAGTAATGATAATAAAAAGAGAGTGTTCTTTTCACTTGAATCTTCAAGAAAGAAAGTCTCAGGATGGGTGAACCTGTATTTATGGAGTCAAATACATGAAATGACAGCTTCTGTCCCACAAGGTTCTAAAGGTCAAGAGTTTTGACCTTAGACTGGGTTTCGACGTAGGCTTAGTCCACTACAGCTACATAAAAACAAAACAAAACAAAACAAAACAAAAAAAATAAAAATCACAAAACACCTTTCCCATATAGACAGAACAATAGTCTCAAAACTTAAAATCTGCGCATTTTGATTAGCAGAGCCTCACTGCCCATCTCCAAATAACAGCTACATTGTTAACGGTTGAAAAGCTGTCACTGAAAAATGTATGAGCAACAACGTGTCCCTGACAGGTGTCAAGCAACCAGGCAGACAATCACACCAGTTCAGTAGCTGTGGAAATACATGTTTGTTTGCTAACTTAAGGGTGCACACTTTGGCATGTTTTAAATGTGTATGACTGAGGTTATCTTGTGCTGATTACTCATCAGGACGAGGTGTAGATGCAAAACTGAAAATGATTGCTGCCCAAATGACACATACATCTGGAATAATCAGACCAAAATGATAAAGCAAAAAAAAAAAAAAAAAAAAAAAAGTTTGGTCTTGTTTGCCATGTTGACCATTGTCTCTCCAGCTAAGACAGTTTTTCAACTTCTCACAAGCTCTTCCTTCATTGCTTCCTCATTTCATAGAAATAAATCAAAAGAGTAAGAACTAAATTTAACGCTGAAAGTATTGATATACATTTATATGCTGCAGGAAAAGCTGAGAAGTGGTGGTTTAAAAGCACGATAGAGCCATACAGAATGCATGACTTAATGAAGAGTCAATGACTATTTGAAAGACAATTACACATTTTTAAAAGCAGCAAACGTTGTAATTACACCATTAAACAAATATGCATACATTTAAGAACAAATGAATGAATCATTTTTTTTACAAAGAGCTTAGATTGTACAATAGAGAATTATCAAAAATGCATTTAGTTGTACCAACAACCTTCACAATGACAAAGCTAATAACTTAACGTTAGTGTACTAAAAATGTATTTACAACTAGAGAAACTGCACTTCCTCCAAAAATGTAGTGTGAATGCTTATTGCAGAAGAACTTGCTGAAAAACAGCTGAAATTAATGAAAAAAACAAACATACTAAAAGGTAGCTGAAATGGAAGAACGAGCTTTAATTAGCAGAACAAAGCAGAAAGAACATATATTTGTTGTATTAGGTTTAAATAAACAGAAATGAGCACATGAATTAGAACTATGGATGGGTCCGATCCGATCCAGTATCGGTATCGGCCTCCGATACCAGCATAATTTACGTATCAGATTTTTCCGATCCACCTGCCGATATTTCCGATCCATGATACAAGTTGGCTTCAAACTATGGAATGGATTTCCTGAACGGTGGCGTGTCTTATGAACCCAGAGTAATAAGACCCGCCTCACATTCAGGAAATCCAGTTCATAGTTTGCAGCCAGCTACAACGTGAGGGCTGAGTTAGCAGCACTGTGGCTAACAGCTAACAAACTTTTCATCTAAACATGTCCGCTGTGTGGAAGTATTTTACACTAAACACCACAAAACAAGACAGCAACGTGCAATGTCTGCAGAGCCATAGCGTCACATTAAACCACGGTAAAGTTAGTTTTACGATGGACATTCGAGCTCCGTGGCTTCAGCGGGGCGCTACTCTTTGGTCAAACCGAAAGAGGCGACTCGACACCGGCCAGCCGCGTCCAATCTGCCCCGCTCAGTCTGCCCGTCTCTGAGGAGGGACAGACTGAGCGCGGCTGCCCCAAATCAGGCTGCCTGCTTCGGACTGAACAAGAAGAAGACATCGCTGAAACCACGGAGCTCTAATGTTTACAGAGAAGTTACTAAACTTCATCATAATTAATGACCAACTCCTATCAGTTTTAGAAAACAAAGGATTTCAAAGCTTGATACTTGCATCCAAGATATAGTTTACCCTTCAGGAGATATTTATCAGTACAACAGTAAACAATCATAAAAAACATGATTAAAAATTATATATATTAAAAACAAAAACAGCTACATTATAAAGTGATGTAAAATACTAGAAACAGGAACATGTCTGTTGGTTTATGCCATGAACTTAGCAGGTGTTTGAAGCCATTTAACATTTTATTTAATATAATTAATTTATTCATTCATTTAAATGAAACAATTAAAAAAAAAATCAACAAAAGAAAACATTGAATGAAAAGAGTGCAGAAAGAAGAAAAAAAATCTTATATCTGCCCCTTATTAAAAAAAAAAAAAAAAAAACTTTAAACAATCACTTAAATGAATCACTTTAATATCCACTTTAAAGCTAGGAATAAAAAGAAACATGTTTTGTGTTAGAATTTAATTCTAACTTTAAAACTTATCCAACATTAATAAAATTTACCTCAAGTTGCCTTTTTGGACATGCACGCATATATTTGTACAAACTGTACTTGAGAGGAGATTATTACAGCCTTGTATAAAATCAATGATGATCATGATATCGGAATTGGATCGGTATCGGCCGATATTCAGACTTAGGTATCGGGAACGGATCGGAAGTTTAAAAAAGTGGATCGGTGCATCTCTAGTTAGAACATTAGCTAAAAAAGCTGTAATCTCAAAAAAAGTAGCTAAAAAAGGCAGAAAAAAACTTAAACTACCAGAAGAAAGTGGAAAAAGCTGAAATGAGCTAAAAAAATGTAGAATTAGCAGAAAAGCTCAACATAGCATAAAAACAGCTAAATAGTAGTTGAAATAAAAGAAAAAGCCCAAACTTGCAGAAATCAGCTGAAAGGAGCATCACAAGCTGAAATTTGCAGAAATAAGTTAGAAGAAGCACAAAAATGTTGTAGTTAGCTAAAATAATCTGAAACAAGCACAAAACAGCTGAACAAAAAACAGCTGAAAGTAGCAGAAAAAAAGTGTAAATTTGCACAAGGAAGCTGAAAGAAGCTGAAGCAGAACAAAACATGAAAGGAGCAGTAAAAAGGTTGTAAACAGATCTAAAGATTTGAAGGATGAAATGAAAAGAGCTCAGTTCATTTTCTCTGTTAAAAAAGTGTCAGAAAAGGCTAAATATTTCAAAAAGATAAAGTTGCACCTATACCAAAAGCCATAGCAGGATTGTCTTGAAAGAGCTGACTGTTTTGATATATGATGTGTTGATATAGCACAGAAATTGTGAAAAGAGAACAATGCTGAAAAACCTAAGCAAGACGACAGAAGTCCAAATAGGATCTCAATTGTGTGAATCCTTAAAGCTGAAACGTTAATGGATGGGAGACAGGCCAGGGTAATGAGGATGATGACAAAAATATAAAGGACTCGTGAGACAAAATGCTCTTCGTAGTGCTCAAAATGTAGGCTAACATTTCAAAAAGACATCCAGCTGAATCAGCAGCAAAGCCACAAAAGAGTAAGTTCAGGAACCCTCCAAGGGAATGCCCTGCAGTGATTCAGTCAAAATCTGAACCTGAATTCAATAGAAATAACACAAGTTGTTTAAACTGACTTTTTATTGGGTTTGAATAACTGCATCAGGAGATTATTTTTGATAAATCATAATTTGATATTTCTATAGTGTAAGAGCCACATACAGACAAAACAAGAATCCAGTGAAAATACATCAGCAATAAACAAAGGCATATGGGTGGAGGTGGGGGACCATGTTAATGGCTTCATCATCCTTCATCAGAAGCTGAGCTGCATCCTCTTCCTCATCTTCTCCTCTCCGTACTCAACTAAACAAGTAAGCGCAGCTAACCACTGCAGAGCGCACGGACGGCTGCTTCTGCTCCATTAATAAAGCTTCACTAAGACAAGCTTGTGACCTTACAACACTTGACAGTGTTGCTTATAAAACAAAATCGGTATCAGCCAAAATTGGAATCGGCAGGTCAGACTTTTTAGAAATCGGTGATCGGTAATCAGCCAGAAAACTGCAATCGGTTTACCCCTACTTAAAATGCATTAAATAAATCACATACTATTAGTGTTCTTGGTTAGCTTAAAAGCCCTGAACAGGCCATGCTCTCTTTTATAACAAAGCAAAGCGTTCTTGAACATTTCACAGATCCACTGGAACCCTCATCTCTGGTGTGACTGCATCACTTTAGATGTGAGAATATTTACGTAATTACTGCTTTCCTGACAAAGAATGCACAAGGCTGCAATCTAATTTTGGAGCAGAAAACTGTGAACAGTTATTTCTACACAGACCAATAAATCATGGCTTCTTGTGTTTACAGTTTAGCTATGATGCCACTTGAGCTGTAGTCCATGCTTTGGGCGACAGAGACGTGCTTTCAGCTCAGCCCTGTCTGGAGCGCAGAGGCATCCCCTTCCATCGGCCTCCACAGGGAATGTTCCTGCTCTGCGGTGTATGTGTTGCTTGTCGATGTCTGTGTGTATGTTAGCCTAGCGTTGGTTAGAAGAGATGTCTGCTTCAGCCATACCTCTAGGGAAATAGGGACCAGAAGTTGGCTGTCAAAAAGCAGAGCTTCTTGCCCAGAATAGCACAGGATCGTTGTGGAAAAATGGCCCTCTCACACTCAACATCCTATCTTAAATATGTGACAACCCTAGCCAAGCTAACTGCTAACAATTAAGCTCACATTAGGAGCTATTTTAACAGCTGTTTGGGTGTGGCACTGCCCTATAAACACAAGGTGGCTCCGATTATAATGCCTCAGATGATCAAGTACATACATTTGCTGCACCTTGGCTCATGTTATGAAACAGATGATGAAAGACGGCATCGCTACAAAGTTGAATTGTATAATTTAAATCCATTTTGAGTCCTCTCACAGCCACAAATGTAGGGCCTTTTGGTGTTATTTGGGGATAAATCTTCACACCTCAATGGTTTATGTTTGATTGAATGTTCCTCTGCCTTGTAATCAAAGGGGATGACTGTTACCATGGTGACAAGAAAGAAATGTTTAGTTACTGACTGAACAAAAAAGAAGTATAACACATAATTTCCCATTCTGAAAGGCAGGTAAAATAAAGACTTAGAAGGTTCTTGTCATATTGCAGGTGTAATAACTAACTATCTGGTCACAGCTTGGAGTTATTTATTAATAATAATGTGTTATTATCAATTTATTAATAATAATGTGTTATTATCATCATTGTTTGTTCCCATACAATGAGGAAATTGACTCTCTGCTTCTAACCCATCCACCAGCAGGCGGAGCAATGGGCAGCTATGGGAGGCCACTGGGGATCAACTGGGGATAGGGTGTCCTGCTCAGAGACACCACGAGATGTGCAATGACTGGGGATCGAACCTGAGCCCCGAAGGTCCCAGTTCAGCTGACCTGCCCCTAAACCATCTCGGCCCTCTACTTATTGACTTATTAAAGTCAGAAATGAAAAAAAAATACACTGTAGACCAAACATTTTGCATATCTTGCAACCAGTTAAAGATAAATCAGACAAGAAAGAACAATTGATAAATATGCACTGTGAACATGTACAACGTACCATCTTAATGGTCAAATAAATAAAAAAAGACAAATCTTGATTGTCACCATATGTTGGGAAGTGTCTCACGACATGTTTATCACTCAGAGCATATTTTAAATTTTACTGAACATCTGTCCTTCGTGAAACAAACAAGCAATGGCTGAGGCATAAAAGAAAAGACTGGACATCCTTCAGAATAAAAGGTCCCTGGTTCTTATCTAAACTTTCTTAGTCTAGATATTGAAGTGTCCTTGGACAAAATGCTGAACCTTGGAGTGTGTACCAATACATTTTCAGTAATGCAATCATGTGAATAGAAACGCTCAATAAATACAAGTATTATAATATCATGCAAAGGTGAAGAAGGGAATGTGCATCTTTACACTCATGCACACTTTATACGCCGGTGCACAGTTTTCAATTTAATTCAGCTTCTGAAATTCTTTCGAGCAACATAAAACGTTTGGGAAAAAATCTATCTGAAGCTTACCAACTGTTTTTTTTCTTATGCAATAAAACTCAAGATAACCTTGAACCTACAATTTCTTCTTTCTGTTCTGCCATTAGGGAGGCAAATGCCACCATAAAACACATTTACAGCAATATATGTAGGCTGTAACAATTTGCTGCAGCTCAGCAGACATCATATCCCCAGCTTTAATAATCGTAAAGACATTGTGTTTCCACCATGCTGCTGTCCAAGGCTCTGTCACATCCCAGCAGAATACAGTTGGATGTAAAGGGTGTTTTCACAAACAGCTGTCTAATTAAACATGTGATCAAGAAAGCATTTATAACATGTGTATGAATGTGTGAAAAAATGTAGGCTTGAATGAAGGCCAGTAGCATTACAGCTGTGTGAAACAGCTCCGTGGCACCCAAGCAGAAGCACTCACATGTCCAAATGCATCTTCAAGTTGCTCCTAATTTCCATTTCAAGTATCGTTGTAGCTGTGTGCAACATGTGACGCATTCTCCCCCCCTTGGCTGCCACTAATGCAATAAGATCAAACCAGTGAATGCATAATGGATCAAATGAACCCAAAATAACACATTATAGCATTATATGTCCCAGTATTAGCTCTCACCCGATACCCATTCAAGCATGTCCATACAACATAAGCAGTTTACTGTTAACTGAAATAATAAAATGGTCTAGTAAATTATGTTTACTATATACCTTCTGTGGTGAATGAGTTAATGTGGCCATCACTGAGTGGTGTCTAATGATGTAAGCTGCTAGCAGGAGTCTTGGAAATGCTTTGTGTGCTTTTGTGTAGCTTACTCTATTGATACAAATCAAAGATAGTGAGATGAGCACTACCTGCCTCATGAATATGCACAAGGCAACGTACTATTTTCATTATGAGTCTATTTAGCCCTGAGATGCACTGCTGTCTTTTCACCTTATCCAGGATATTTTCTCAATTTATAACCTTTGCAAAACAAAACAAAACACATCTTATCTGGCTTGAAAAAAACAACTGGGAGATGGAGAGGAAAAGACAAAATAACTAAACAAAGCACGAAAAGTGCTGAAGAGAGATAAGACAACAGCAGGCTATAGAAGAAAGGAAATTAAAAAGGTGTATGTCCTGTTTACGTTTACATAGATTTATATCCAAGTTTTACTTATTTCATAAAAAAAAAAGACCTGAGTGAGAATCTTCACGAGCATTAGCAAAATAAATAAATACAATAAAAATGTATATGAAACATTTGTAGTGAACAGTTATGGCAACAATGACCATCGTCCCTGAAGTGGTCAGTTGTATGAAGGACTGAGTAGAAACAAAAATGACTACAAACTTCATGAAGCATTTTCTCACCTTTATTTGTTATGTAATAAAAATCAATAAATTGATGAGTAAACCTTGATCACAATTAGTTTTCAAAGTTTGTGTTTTAGTATCAGAGGCCTGTAGTAAAGTGGCCTCTATTGTCATGTTCTATCATGCTGATTTTTATCATCACACAGTAATTTGGCTCCTTAAGTTCCTCTACTTAAGACTTAATGGGGTAATATGGAGGCGTCAGTGTCACTTAGTGGTGAAGCTGCAGAATGCAGCCGAATTATTATCCCTCATGAGGTCAATGCTCATTTTTCAAACATGCCAAAATATACAGAAACATTTACAAACTAAAATAAATATAAAATACACTATTAATCAATTCTTTTTTAAATGTGATTATATATATATATATATATATATATATATATATATATATATATATATATATAGTTGTTGACAGTTGTGAAACAAAGATTACTTGTTTGAAGACTAAATAAAAAAAAAATAACAGCAAATATTATGTGTTCAGAAATAAAGTACATTCCTGCCTGATGTCTTAAAATAAAATACACATCTCTAATGTCACCCAAATCTAAAAAAGGAAAAAAAAATCCCAATGACCTTGAGTGTAATCTGTTTAATCTACTTCTTTGTCATTACGCTATTAAAACCATATTAGCTGTCAAAATATGTGACTTTTAAATGTTTTAGATTTGAATTTGTCTAAATACACATTACTCAATACCAACTTTTAGCATATTCTTAGATTAGCATATTTCTTAGTTCATATTTTAGATCGTACCGTTTTCTTTTACAGTTTATACTTTTGTTGGATGTGACATGTGTACACACTTTCATTCCACCTCATGTACCACAAGCAATTTTATATTCCAAACTCTGACATGCATAATTATGTAACTGTAAGTGATTGAGAAATGTAGTTGTAAACCACGGAGAGGAATAGTTGCTGTTTATATTGCAGTTTTTACAAAGATGCTGATTAGTTTGAGTTACTTAGGTTCCAAAAAGTATTTAATCATATAAATAATTGAGTTAGAAGCATAAAAAATAAATAAATAAAAAAACAAAAAACATTCTTATATTTAAACATCTATTATTACTTTAAGGAAAGTAAGTTACAATCTGATGGTTCTTTATTGGCAGCAGATTACAAAACAAACATAATAAACACAGTGATATGATGTTCCATCACTTATACCCAAAGGATGTGGCCTGCAACATGTTGAGCTGTCCCATTAAAAAGCAATCTGGAACAATATTACCAGGTTCTTAGAATTTGTGGTTTTATTCATATATCTAATTAATCAGTGACTGGGTTTGCCTGACTTCTCTGGCTCGTGTTATTCAGCATTTGTACTGCGGTAAAAAGCCAGGGGTCTAATTAGAAGAGATGATCTATTCGTCATAATGAAAATTGATGGCTTTTCTTCTGCACCACCAAGCATTTTTCTCCTTTTCTCCGTCTTTGCAACTGAAAGCCCAAGTCTTTCTTATTGCTTCATACAGGCTGCCTCAGTTTACAGCTGTGTATAGAAAATAACTACATGAAATGTGATAAATGAACTTAATTTCCAAGAGAACTTAAATTGCTTTGACATACCATTTCACCCCAAAAAGCTTTCTGATCTTAAAAAAAAGGCTATGAAGGAATTCAAAAAGTGTTCAATACAAAAACAACTGGACTTTATTTGTAACAGAAGACGTTACGCTCCTCACCCGAGGAGCTTTTTCAATTCAGGAATTCGGATGAGGAGCAAAACGTCTTCTGTTGCAAATAAAGTCCAGTTGTTTTTGTATTGAACACTTTTTGAATTCATCATGTCCTGGATGACTGAGAATCTTCACCAGCTATGAAGGAATGTTTTTCCTGTTAAAAATGCTCATGTAGAACACAAATGATTAGGTCACCTTGTAAAACAGTGTACCTACTGGAACTATAATCTTTTGACTTCAATTAGGTAAAAGTGCATCTTTAAACATTCTCCATGAGGTTTAGCAAGCCAGTGCTAATGCTGTGTAAACATTGCTGCTGCTGTTTGCCACTGATTTAGCACATGTTAATATTACATGAAACAGAAGGGCCCTTTGATGATGTAAGTGAACACTCAAACTAGGGCTTTCCACCTCAGGGAAGGGAAGATGAGGCTGTGGAGCAGCTCCTTCGAGATTTTTCACTTTCGCATTTGCATTCCAGCTTGGTGAGAGATGAGCGGTTTATTTTTCGCTGATTTTTGTGCAGAGTAGGGCTGTTTTGAACTCAAAAACAGCTCAGCAACTGATTTTCTCAATTAAATTTTGAAAATCAAAGATGTTAGGGCTAGCAACAAATACCATCATCATGTCTGACACGTCTAAAAAATACTGAACATGTGAGGTTACAAGAGCTAAATGCAAAAACTTGCACATATAAATCAAGAATGTGCCTCCAGAAATATAGAAGAAGAAAGGGCTATGTGCTGTCATCATTGTATGTTTCTATACAATGGTGAAATTAGTTCTCTGCATTTCACCCATCACATGTGTGGTACACCCAGGTGGAGCAGTGGGCAGCTATGTAAGCACCTGGAGAGCAATCAGGGATTAGTTGTCTTGTAGTGGTGTAACGGTACACGTGGGTGTATTGAACCATGTCGGTACTTCATGTTCGGTTTGGTCCACATACGTACTGTTTCTGTTATTTTTTTCACTCATTAAATTTTATTAACGAGAGCTTATGCGCCGCAGAACTAAAGTTCCTAAGCGTGTTTCAGCATGGCGCTATAATCTTGCAGCGCGCGTAGCATTAGCAGCTTAGCAGGAGACCCTTTCATCTCGTTGCGGTCTCCTGTTTGGGAACATTATGGCTTTCTTGTTAAAACTCACGATGGAGAAAGACAAGTGAACAAATCCAAAGCTGTGTGTCAACGTTGTTTCACGGAGATTGGATCTGCCACATGCAACACGTCTAACTTGTTAATGCACTTCAAACGACATCATCCAAATGTGAACGTTTCTAATAGCAGCTTGGTGCAAAGACTGATAAGAGCAGCATTTAAACAACCGTTATCAGGTAATTCAGATCGGGCCAAAGCAATAACACAAGCTGTAAGAGTTTTTAAAACTATACGTTTCTGTTGTTGATGCGCTGGCTTTAAAGTTCTTGAGCCCCGCTGCCTACGACATCCCATCATGTCAACACTTCAGCCAAAAAGTTGTACCAGCACTTTATGAAAAAGCTAAAACTGATCGTCAACAAGCCCTGGATCAGATTAAAGCCCTGCCCTGATGATGATGAGCGAGAGATTCAACCACCAGAAATGAGGGCCGTTCAAGAAAAAGTAATGTTATTGTATTATCGTTGTATTATTGTGATCTAATTACTTTTAAAATTTAATTTTTTTTACCTCTGTGTTTTTCAGTCTGATGATGTCATAGAGAGCTGAGAAGCCGAGTCTTCTTCCTCTTCAGGGAAATTTTTTATTTATTTTTAAACAAATGCATTTTTTTACTTGTCATATTTTCAAAATACAAATTTTGTAAGTCTTTATTTTGGTATTTTTTGTACCAAAAATTAACCGAACTGAGCCCTCCTTGAAACTGAACCGAACCGAAATGTGATTTTAGCGTACCATTACACCCCTAGTGTCTTGCTCAAGGACACCATGCCATGTGGACATGACAGGGAGTTGAACCTGTGACTTCCTGGTCCCAAGTCGCCTGCCACCTCTACACCACAGTAGCCTCCCTACACTCAGGATACCCATTTAACCAGTTTGCACGAATAATGGGAACTTTTTGCCAATCTTGATCATTTTATTTGATGCATAAAAAAAAAAAAAATCACTGTAATGTCACTTTGATTGTTAATATGTGCTGCTGATTATCCATGCTGCTGATCTCATGCTGCTGTATTCATTTGTACCTATCTACTCGCACAGACTCATGTTCGTACCGCTGTTGTTTGACGCATTGTTTGTTTAGCGTATTTCTTACTGTTTTTTTTTTTACACTTTATATTTTTGCTATTGTTGGACGTAACTGGGACCCTGTGTACACAATTTCATTCCACCTCATGTACCACATGTGATGCGAATGACAAACCCTAATTGGACTTGAACTTGAAATGAAAAAGTTAACTGATTTGATGGTCACAAATTCACAACGATTGAGAAAAACGGTCACAGTTAAAACAACAAAGTCCATGCTCAATAATCCAGGTATACAATCCAACATTTTTCAGTCAGGTCATCTGGACTGTCACAGTTAAACTCTTTTTCTGTAATTATATATAACAATCTATTAGTAGTTATAAAACCGTGATGAAATAAATATACAAGATGTTTAAATTATTTGTTATGATATGAAGACAGCTATGTATGGCTGATTTTGACATTGGGCAAGAAACTTTAGGAAAAATACTGGTAATATGTGCTCATTTAAAACTGTTTTATTTCATTAAAACAGAAACATTTCCAGAAATAAACAGTTCATCATATAGATGAAAACTGCATGAAAAACAACTATAACTGGGTAAATCATAACATAATTGGCTCTTCGATATAGGGAATTAAAAATAATAATAATAATAATACGGCTTCCGAATGAGTGTAGGTTGTAGGCATTTTAAAGCCAAACATTTTGCATACAAGGGCATGAGATGAGCTTTAACTGTAGAGATGCTGGTGAGTTCCTGGTATTTTTCATTTATGATGATGGGGATGAGGAATGTGTGACTCTCCGTCCAGGACTTCTTGCCACCATGACCCCCCACAAATAAGTGGCAGAAAAAGAATGAAGGTATGAAGTTTTTGAATAGCAAAATAATTTAAATGCAAAAAGGCAGGCTGCTGGGAGGAGTGGCCATTTCTCTGGGAGGAGTTCAGCCCAGCATTCGTGTAGTCCTGCAGCCCGGAGGAACTGAGAGACCAGCCGAGTCCGGGCAGATGGATCAGACAGCATCTGTAACCAGTTACTTCAGATCTGCTGTGGGACGGACCTTTACAAGAGATCCTTCCTGCACACAGCCATCAGCATCTATAACATCTCTTAATGGAACGAGGACGAGTTACAACAACATTTCATTTCTCTTTGGGATTAATAAAGTATTTTTGAATTGAATTGAATTGAAAATTAGAGCATACAATGCCATTCATTTTCAGATTCAGCTAAACCTGAAGGCTTATATAGTTATTCTCACAAAGCCTTATTCAAAGTGTTTCAACTGAAACAAAACAGCTCAACAAATAATGAATTACGTTTAACATAATTGTCTAATTCTAATCCAACTTTAATCTCCAAAAGGTTTTAGCTTTTCTTGATAGCTAAGAGATGCAGTTATGGAAGAATGATGGGGATCCATTTGTTCTACCTGCTCCTTTGTTCCAAAACAACAATTAAAGGTAAATACATGCAGTTGGGATCAATTTTCTTGTACAGCTTTCATTTTGACATTGGCAGCTTAGATGCAAAAGGATAACAAATTAACCTAAAAGTTTCATTAAAAAAAAAAAAAAACTATTGAGATTGCTAATACATTAGACAATTGCATAGGATAAAAAAGACTGACAGATAGACAAAACATATAAAAAAGAACATTTCTCCAGTAGATAAAAAAAAAAAAAAAAAGAGTAAAAAAAAAACAACTAAGGATTTTGTTCAATGCAGTTTTAAAAGCTCTCTGAAAGTGAGGGAGTGTCTGACAGCTGATGGTATTCAGAACATTTTTAAGTGCATGGAGCATAAGAAAGAAGAAATCAGTATTATCAAATTATATGTGATTTTTTAGTATAAAGAGTTCTATTCAAAAATAATTAAAACGCTATGGTGAGTGAACGATTTTGGGTATGCTAAATCCAACTTTATGCACATGGTTTCTGAAGAAGCTGAAACTGTTTCTGCAAGTGTTCAACAGCGTGATTTAAACACGATGTCATTGTATAAATGATTGTGTCATCAGCACAAAAGCGTATTTTGACTGGACTTGGTTCTTGTCGTAATAGACCTGTTAAAAAAAATCAGCAGAAAACTAGATTATTGTGAGACTTCTGCTTTACTTAAGTTTATAAACACAATGTATGGGCAATAGAATCTTATGACTTACAAAGTCAAGTGAGTAGTAAAAAAACCTCTAATTTAAAAAGCTGCTTTTTATTGTTTATATGACTAACAATTTGGCAAACGGAGACATTTTTCAGACTGGGTTCAACAGAACGTTCTGTCTTTTCAGAATACATTTTTACCCAGTTAAAACAACATTATTGTTAAAATATTTTGTAATATAGATGTTATTTTTATCAACATGAAGATTCACTATCGCATCAGAAAAAAATATAAATAAAAAATGTTGTTTAGCAAAATAAAGTTCAAGACAGATTTAACTTGCTTTTATAAGTTGGCAAGAAAGTCTAATGATAATTTCCATCCATCCAACTTTACCCGCTTCTTCCTTTTCGGGTTGTGGGGGTCACTGGTGTCCATAACCAGCAGTCACTGTGCGAGAGGCGGGGGCCCTGGACATGTCTCCAGTCCATAACAGGGACACATAGAGACAAACAAGACAAACAAGCATTCACTCTCTCACTCACTCCTAGAGACAATTTAGTTACCAATCAGTCTAACATGCATGTTTTTGGTCTGTGGGAGGAAACCGGAGTACCTGGAGAAAACCCACGCATGCACGGAGAGAACATGCAAACTCCACCCAGAAAGGCCCCCGGCCGGGATTCGATCTGAGGATGGCAGCTCTACCAACAGTGCCACTGCGCTGCCACAATTTACTTCTCCGTAATTTACATATTGACCAGTTTAAACTATTGTTATTTCTTGTTGCCACAATACAAGCTGCTCATCGTTGTTTAGAAACTGTGGAAACAGTATAATTGATCCATCCATCCATTTTCTTTACCCGCCTCTTAGTATGGGTTGTGGGGATGTTGTGCTTATACCTCCAGCAGTCACTGTGTGAGAGGTGAGGTACACACTGAACAGGTTGCAAGTCCATCACAGATACACAGACAAAGAAATGAGACAAACAACTATTCACACCTGGGGGCAATTTAGAGTGACCAATAAACCTATGATGCATATTTTTTGGTCTGTGGGAGGAAAGCAGAGAACCCGGAGAAAACCTGTGTGCACAGGAAGAACGTGCAAGCACTACCCAGTCTGCTCACCACATAATCATGTTTGGGCTGCTGTTACACCGTTTTGTTTTTCATTATTAGTGTTTAGCATATATCTTAGATCTTTTAGCGTACCATTTGGCTTTCATTTAATGTATATCAATGTATATCTTAGATCCTTATATACCGTTTCTTTTTATACTTTATATTTTTGCTATTTCTGGGTGTAACTGGGACCTTAAGTATATAATTTTGTTCCACCTCATGTACCACATGTGATGAGAATGACAATAAACTCGACTTGAACTTGAAAAGCTGATAGGCAATCCTGTGACCTTTTTGCTGAGAGGCAACAGTCTTAACCACTGTTCCACCATGCTGCCCTGGTATGATGGAAGTAGGGTATAGTTAACACTAATGCAAAGTCCAAAAAAGTCATTTTTTGGATTTTTCTACCTGGATTATTGAGCATGCATCAGGATACTAATGCAAAGTCTTTAAAAATAAGCATGTATGTCACAAACATCCAGACATTCTTCAACTCAGAACATCAGAAATTCAACCGAAGTGTTGTAGAACAATGAAACAAACAAACAAACAAACAAAAAACAATAATTCTGGTTGTGGCTTACATATCACTCTGATCCAGTGCTCTGTTATAACATTTCAATATAACCTGTTTTATCTTGGTATATCAGTTTCCCATAGGAACTTAGTGTCTGCTGGGAGTTGTCCCCCTACTGTTCTGTAGTAACCTGCAAACCACTCCTCTCTGGACCTTTTAGACAGAAAGCTGAGTCATGTGTTTATCAGTCTCCACCCCCTGACATTGCTCTTTCAGTTGTCCTTCCTTGACTTTGACCATAAAATAATTATTTGAAAAGGGTCATTATGGTTTTACACACTGAAATATATATTAAAAATAAATAAATAAATGAATAAAACTTGTGCTCACACACTCTCAAAGCACAGAATAATCAATATTAAGAGGGTGAGCAGGTGTGAGAATGAGCCGATCAGTTTCAGGAAAGAGAACAGACTCTTGATGAGCCATTAACCTGCTGTCGGTAAGGTAAAATGGCTGTGGGATGAGGTTTAATTTACCCTTTTACAAAGAAGTCATTGAATTGATGGGCCACAGGAAAAGACTTACACCCCTGGTTTGGTTTATTAGGAATGCTGATGGTGAACAGGTTGAGTGAAGAATTGGAAAAAAATGTTCAATAATGGCCATGCGTAAACACAATTATTGATTCAATTGCTAATAAATCTATAGAACAAATAAACTAGAATTGGGCAAACTTCATTGGCAGAAATCTAATTGGAAAGTGAAATAATTAGATTTTTTTTTATTTGAAACACGTTTGTCTGAAGTAAAAATGTAAATTAGAATAATAAAGTAAAAGTAAAGTGCGATGTGTTATCATCGTATGTTTCCATACAATGGCAAAATTGGTTCTCAGCTTTTAACCCATCACTCCTGGATGGTGGAGCAGTGGGCAACTATGTAGGCACCCGGGGAGCAATTGGAGATTAGGTGTCTTGCTCAGAGACACCATGACTTGTGGGAATGGCTGGGGATTGAGCCTGGGACTTTCGGGTCCCTGATCGGCTGCCCTGACTCTACCCCATCTCGGCCCCTGAAAATAGATGGTAAGGTAGATTTAATGAGCTCATTTTTTTGTGCATTTCTTTTTAACCACAAGTGATTTAATTTATCTATTTCGAGGTTGAACATTTTAGCACTGATTTTTAAGACATTTCTTTAAAAAATATCCACCATAAACTTCAAATAGTCCATTTTTATTTTAAAATAAGCTGCCAGAATGTGTTTGCCTCGCCATCCATTACAGTGACTATATGAATAATGAAGTTTAATGGACAAAAGAAGATTACCAAAGGACTTTCAATAAACGGAAAAAAAAAAGTGAAAATTTGAAAATAGTTCTTCTCTGTCTGTAAATGTATCCAAGCATTTTGTGCGACAGCATGTTTTCTTCATACCCTTTTAAATAAATAATATACAATTTAAAAATAAATTTAAAAAAAAGTTTCCAGGAAAAAAAAAGATACCTAGGTGATTCACATTTACAGCCTCTTGAACGGGTGACACTTTAACTTCAACCCTGAGTGTATAACTAGTCTTTTCAAAGCATCAACTCAGGTGTTATGGGTCATTTTGACCCAAAGGCAGAAGGAGGGGCAAATGTGTTAGGAGTCACACATTTTTGACTTTGAAAACTTCTTTAGAAACAAAGAAAAAAGCAACAGCATGTTGATACTTTATCTTCTTTCACCAAGATGTTTTTGCATTTTCATTTACTCATTTAAAGTGAAAACTTGGTGCTGATTAGGGTCAATGGGATTCTGGTGCTCATCTCCAGCAGTTAATGGGTAAATGCAGGGTACTTTCTGGGTAAGGTGCCAGTTTTTAGCTGGGTCAGTTTTTGTACTATGTATGTATTTCACACAGCAAAATGGCAAGGACCACACATATTTATACCACACTGGAACAAAAAAAAAAAAAAAAGAGCTTTTGGGCTATTTTTCAAATATCCTCAGCTGTTATTGAATCTAATGTTGTTAATGTTTAATTTCATTCTGACATCTCGTCACCTTCATGACAGACAATACACTGCACAGACCTAAAGACATGAATGCATGTCTGTGTATGCTGCTTGCTTACGTAAGACAGACAAGGTACTCTAATGCGTTTCATATCCCTGGGAATAAAATGAAGACAGACATTAATTGAAATTTCATAGCATGCAAGAAAAGAAGGCTTTGGCCTAGAGTAATACGTCCATGGCTCCATGATTCACATTCAGCTCTGCAAGAGAGCTAGTATTTAATGTTACCCTGCCTTAGGAGCAGGAATCTGAAACTGGCTATTCAAAGAAGTGCACATATGCAGGGCTTTTTATTTGCTAGCAGTTTTGATCCAGAGGGGTTGCATTGGGTACTCATGGAACTCAACACAAATCACACATTTTTACATCACTGTGGATCTTGGTATAACATTGATGAGGGGCCAAAAAAGAACGTCGGCTGAGAAAAAGACCAATCATCTCTAAATGTACATCTGAATGCAACTTTGTTTGCCAAGACAATGGTAACATATTTGAAACAGGGTGCGGGATTATGATTTATTGTGTGTGTGTTTGTGTTTATACATCCATCTTTACTGGTTTCTTCCCTTCCTCGTCACAAGATCACTGATCTGGTGCCCATATCCTGCTGTCACTGTGCAAGTGGCAGTGAACACACTGGACAGGTCGCAAGTGTTTATACTACTATAAACTAAGCTCAAGCCAGTGTTGTCCAGACCAGACCTTGAGAAACTAGTCCACGCCTTTGTCACGACCCGATTGGACTATTGCAATGCACTCTATGCTGGGGTCAGCCAGGCCTCCATCTCACGTCTTCAGCTTGTCCAGAATGCTGCTGCTCGGCTTTTAACCGGCACTCGTAGGTCTGAACATATTACACCAGTTCTGTCCTCCCTTCACTGGCTCCCTGTTCGTACGAGGATAGTCTTTAAAATTCTTCTGTTGACCTTCAAGTGCTTAAATGGCCTCGCACCCCTTTACCTCTCTGAGCTTCTGGAACCTTACGTTCCCTCTCGGGCCCTGAGATCATCTGATCAGCTGCTTTTGGCTGTTCCAAAAACAAGACTGAAGCTCAGAGGAGATCAGGCTTTTTCAGTCATGGGCCCCAAACTCTGGAACAACCTGCCCCCCAACATCAGGCAGGCCTCCTCCTTTCCTCACTTCAAAAATCCCTCCTTAAAACACATCTGTTCTTGCAGACATTTCACACAGTGTAAATTGATCTAGTGTTTTTTTTTTTTTTACCTGTGACCCTATGTTTTAAATGCTTTTTATTAATTATTCAGTTATTATTATTAGTGTATTGTGTATATATATATATATATATA